>NW_018128045.1:171980-180554 GCF_001952655.1 Monopterus albus
GCACTGGAGGATAATGGGTTCCTGGTAGCTTCATATTTGATTCTTCTCAAATCTCTGGTGGTTAATTTGCGTCTTTTCTTCTCAACACGTTTCTGGCGACCCTGGTGACTATTTGCTATAAAATGTTTGATGGTTCTGTGATCACGCCCCAATATCTTAGATATTTCAAGAGTGCTGCATCCCTGTGAAAGACTTTTTACAATTTTTGACTTTTCAGAGTCAGTTAAATCTCTTTTTTGGCCCATTTTTCCAGAGGAGAACATTCTGCCTAATAATTATGCACACCTTGATATAGGGTGTTGATCTCCTTAGGCCACACCCTCCCTCGTTACACTAAAACACATCACCTGATATGCATTAAGTCCAATAAGCGTTCAAGTTTATACTGCTTGGAGTTGGAAATTATGGATAAAATGATGATATGGTCAAAATACTCACTTGCCTAATAATTGTGCACACAGTGTAGACCATGAACACACATGCACCCAGTTTCCTTTTCATCATCCTTTTCATTTTTCCCCACTGTCAGTGTTTAAATATCGATTGGATGCCTATTGTAGAAGTGCGGTACCTTTAATACCAGATTTTTTTTTTCGTTCTTCCAAATTACCTTTTCATTATTCGCAGTTAAAACAGTATAGTCTGTGTCTCATGCTCTGTATGTGTTGATTTGTTACCCCAGTGGAGAATCTCTGTTTGTACTGAGATGTCTGACAACAGAAATCCTGCACCGACAGTGTTCGAACCTCATGCAGTACTAGTTGATGAGCTAAAAGACTGAACAGGAAAAAGAGGTGTTAGGACAAAACAGACAAGTGTTGGTGACCTCGTTTTTAATGTACACTACTTTTGTTATTTTCATGGATGAAGAGAAAACGTGGCTCAAACTGTTCATTTGTTCAGGATTCGAACAGGACAACAGAAATCACCAGAGTGTACTGTACAATTCGTATTATATTTTATTATATATTGATTATTTTGCTGTTTTTTACTCCAAGTATCATCTTTTATCATTATTGGTATTGTATGGGTGGGAGGGAACGAGTCGGGGACTGTCTTTGTAAAACAGCGGGATGAGTATATGTATCAATGTGATATTTTTCCCCTCCATGAACCTGTTTGACCTGCTCCCTCATTTCCACAGTTATGCCCAGTTTTTGTAACAGAAGCGTGTACACATAGTTCATTACCTAGGTCCTGTCCAGACGTGTTTTTCTTTATCTGTAAAACTAAAACATGTAATATTATTATTATTATTATTATTAAATTACTATAATTTTCTTTGCCTAAAAGTGAGTTGTTGAAAACCCTCAAATAAAAAAAAACAAAAAAAAAAAAAAAAAAACTTATTTTTTACAATCACTTGTTGAAAACCCTCAAATAAAAAAAAAACAACAAAAAAAAAAAAAAAACACTGATATGTTACATCCATTACTGATTTCACTTTATTAAAAGCTCATTATTTATGAAAGCCTATGTCTGGTAGTGAGAAATAATAGAAACCGTGGTCAAATTTGTTTGTTTATTTATTTTTTTTTAGAAAAGACTAGTGTACACATCTCAACTGCCACGGCTAAAAAGTTTCCTTTAAAGAACTTTGTCATTCGGTATTGAAGAGAAATGGTGACTTGAACTTAAACCCAAGTCAATATTCCTGATTTACTAATTTATCTATACTCAGTCTTCAAGGTCTTACTCTGTTGGTTAGCATTTGTTAGTGTAGAGTTGAATTCACTCTTTAATAAAATCGTCTGTGGTCAAGCAAGCTAGATTTGGGAAAATGTTTTACAGCAGCCTTAGAATTGTGAGGTGTTAGATATGGTATATGTGAAGTTAGATATGGTTAAAATTATGCTTTAGGTTGGTGTCAGAATTCAAAATATATACCTATTTTAGCAATGAATATTTGCATTCCAACAACACAACTGCCTTTTAACTACGCCTCTGTTTGGGTCACCCTTCCACCAAGCTCTGATCCCATCAGTTGAAATGATCTCCCAACAACATGCCTATTAAAAACACTTTCCAGAGCCTTAAAACTCCACCTCACATTCTCTCAAAGCTGGTTTCAGATCATTAATCAGCTCCGTATATTCTTATTCAGTCTCTCCTGCAGGAAGGAATGCAACACGTGTTGAGAGTGACTGGAGGTCAGGTATTGTGCACTTGGAGCATGCAATCAGGTGAGCTGTTGGTCTCTTTTGGAACACGCAGGTGTCCTCTGGTTCTGGCTGGGTTAGTCTCGCGTAGCTGCTGGCATGTCTCACAAGAAAGTGGGTGAAGTTTGTAGTTGTAAATCCACCTAGAAGCACACTGAGCCGTTATGTAGCTGTGTTGACTGAAACTTGTGGTGCATTACAGACAAATGGCCACTAGATGGCAGTAATTAAACATAAATGATGGCTGCTTCCCAAGCCTGCAGGAAAAGAACCAGAAAATCAATTGGAAACAGCTCATGAAACTTGGATCACAAGTGAGTTGCTGAGACTGTTGCTGCACTCGGTCTGATGCACGCCAACATGCACACACTCCTGTTTTGGCCTCTCGCTAACTATTAGCACATTCTTGTCACGTATAGTTGACAGCACTCTGTCACCAGATCCTTCTAGGAACTACAGTTCCCACAGTGCTGCAGCTGTTGAGGCTGGTTTAGGAGTACGTCAAATTATTACTAGCAGAAAACGTATGATGCAACATATTGTTTTTATTATTATTTTTGACAGCCTATTAATACGCTTACTTTCTGTAATTCTACATTATCAGGTACACGCAAAAACATGCAACTCAGAAGAAAACAATGCACAGGAGCTGCACATAGCCTACATAAAAACGCATTGTTTAAATTATACTTTGACAGCACCTTTAGGAAATAAACATATTTTTTCATTGTTTAAAAAATATTTTATTTCAATTTTAAAATATTGCTTGTTTATTTGAATTTTGTGTATATATATATATATATATATATATAAAATTTAGCTAAATGTATTTTGAAGAAATAAACAATCTTTAATAGTAGATAATCTTTTATATGACATTGAATGATATAATTTTAATCTAAAATAATCTGTTTTAATTACTTTTTGCCATTTTGTTGTGTATGTGTGTGTGTATATATATATATATATATATCCCTGATTTTGAAAAACCGATTCAACTTTGAACTATTTAGCAAAATTTATTGTAAATAAATAAAAACATTAACAGATCTTTCACGACCACAGTCCCGCTTGCCCCGACCCCCCAGCCGGTCTCACGCGGCAGTGGCAATGGAAAATCTGTGGGCGGAGACTGCAACCCATTTTTCACCAATAAGACGTCGAGAAGAGCAGCAAGTGACCTAATTTCAGCCAATCGCAGCGCGGTACAGTAGCCGGTAGGGAACAGCCAGCGCGTGCCGCGGACATGTGCTTCTGTGGAGCTGAGAAAGCCAGAGGTAGATAGGGACAGCGAAGTGGGAGAAAAAGAGAGCTGTCGCTACTGTGCTGACAGGTTTTTATGGCTTCAAGCACAATTTAACCACTTTAGATGTCACGATTTTAAGTGACAATGGCTTACAGTTGCGTAAGTAAAACACTACAGAACATGTAGAAAGAAACGTTAATAAATCCAGTTTACAAAACATGCTTAGGACAAATCTCACCTTAATGCAGCAAAATCAAGTGTTGAATTTTTATATAAAATGGAGGATATAAGGTGTGGGATGTGAACCCCTAATGCTTGTTTGCTTTGTACCAGTTGCTTTCTTACCGGTCCTGTCCTGTCACGTTGTGGGTAAAAATAATCACGTTTCCCCATATTTGTCAGATAAGGAAAATGGGGAGGGAGCGACAGTGGAACAACAAACATTGTGAGGTGCATCTCACTTAATGTGACTCTCGGTGGCTTCTCATCTCTCTTGTTTTGGCCTCTGTGTTTACTGACAGAGGAGGAGGCGGGGTGCGTTCATGGTCCATACAGGAAAAATTTTAGATCAGGAGGGCCGTGACTTGGTGTGCAACACTCTTAGCTGCTATTGGCTGAAACAGGCAGGAGGGCGTTGGGTTGTATGCAAATATATGTTGCCTTCACTTACCAAGGAAAAGGAAGTGCATGAGTAATGCTACAGTTACTGTGGAACATATTTTACAGAAAAAGTGGAATTGTTTTGCTTTTATTTGGCCAGTGTGCATCAGGTGATAGCAAGTTGCAATTTGGTTTGGCCACTATGCCAAAATTGTTTCACTGACCAGCACCATTCCTGGCTGCTTGGATAAAACACTGCCTATGTTACAATTTTGTGAAGTGTGGTTGTTAGCCTGCTATCCCTGCTAGGCCCTGTTTATCATCCTACCCACGTTTTCCTGTTCCTTGCTGCCACTTCAGTTTTGCAGGGACCAGAAATGACTCCAACTGAAAGCCAGTGTTCCAAGCAAGTTCAGCATATATTCTTAAAAGGTGCTAATATATCGATATTACAACTTCTGCTGTCCCCAGGTATACAAATAATATTATTGCAAAATTATTACTATTATTATTTGCACATTACTTTCTTTCCTTTCTGTTCTCTCAGCCTACATTGTTTACTTGTCCATTGCTGCCTTACATAAGGACATGTACATGCACATTGAGAGTTGCTGTACCAGAGTGAAATTCCTCACACCTGGCCAATAAAGCTGATTCTGAAAATGGAGTTGGAGTCGTAAAATCCACATGGACACTCATATTTACAAGTCTGCGCAGATTCTCAGTCATCCAGGTCATATTAAGCTGAAAAAACGTATTAAAAATCAACTGGACTAGATTATTTCTAGGTCGAAGACGTTTCACCTCTCATCCAAGAGGCATCTCAGAGAAATCTAGTCCAGTTGATTTGTAATACGTTTTTTCAGCCCATATTTACAAGCCTTCTCATGCACAACGAACGCAGCAGACTGGGGTAAAGCAAGGGGCGTTACCAATCGGGCGGGGTCGGTATATGCAAATGAGACACGCCCCCAAAGTCTTTCCCGCGTGAGCTGTGACGTCACACGAGCGGCCCGTGTTTGTTCCAGCTGACTGAGAGAGAGAGAGAGAGAGAGAGAGCGGGTGGGCAGCCCCATTTATCTGACTCTCACACTGTTGGACATTATTATTTTTTGGGGGGATCTCTTCATTTCCTTCATCTTCTATTTTTCGCTCGTTTGTTTTTGGTCATTTTTTCTGTCTTTCAGGCCTCACACCGCCGCAAGTCCACTTGATTCTACTATTTCTAATCCGCTTTTCCCACTCATTGCATGGGACTACAAACATCCGCGTTTGCTTCTGCTTTTATTTTTTATCTGCCTTCCCCCCCTCTTCCGGATTAAATCCTCTGAGCGATTAATGACAAACCGAATGGGCCGGATAGAACCTTGAGTCGCGGTTTAATCTGCACAAACTCCGAAGGGGACTTCACTCCTGCGCCTCCAGGATCCAGTTTGTCTTCCCGTGTGCGTTTATTGGTGCGGTGCTGAGTTTGTCTAATGAGAAAAGAGCGTGACAGCCGCTCCTGGAGGCTCAGACAGGCAGAGGAGATGAATTAGACTCGGTCAACATGGTGCCATTTTGCAGATAACCCCTCACCCCATATTTTATTTCGTTTCTTTCCAGTTTCTCTTCATGGGACGGTCGGGAAAGCGGGATATCAGGTGGAGAGCTTGAGGGCACTCATACGTCACCTGTCAGCGCACCTTGTGACGGCGCGCCTGTCAGTTACTACTAATTGGATTATTTTGATCTTGAACTTTCAGCCTGCGGGTTGCTCCACTCCACCTCCTCTCCCCTGTGTCCCCCTCACCTCCCTCCCCCCACCCAGAAGTTATGTCAAGGCCTCTCGCTCAGCTCTTACCCCCGGATCTCCCTGCGGGGGCCACCAGCCCGCAGTTTGGGACCAGCAGCCCAGCTGGAAGTGGGCCCCAAGGTGGACACCTGACCTCCATGACCAACCTGAAGTCCCTGCTCCAGCTGCCAATCAAGGCCGACCAGAGAGCCACCAAGGACTGCTGCGAGATGAAAGGTGTGTGTGTGTGCATGTGCATGTGCATATATATGTGTGTTTTTGATGTGGGCATCCTATAGGCAACCTCTTAATGCAATGCATAACTGCGTTTGGGTTTGTGTACTACATTATGGTCAATTTTGGTGTGAAAATCTAGAACAGATGCTCTAAAAGCTCAACTGTAAAATGCATTTGTATGCACTTCCAAAGTCCTTGCAGAGAATTGTGCGAGCATCATAATGGGAACATATGAAATAAAAATGAACCCTGGCTGACTTAGCAATTAGTCCATAACATTAATCAGCAGCTATGAGGCTAAGTAAAAACCCTAGATTATTCTGGTTCCAGTTTCTTAAATGGGATCATTTGCTGCTTTCTTTTGTCGTATATGATATTAAACAGAATATGTTTTGATTACAGACTGTTGGTGGGGTAAATACCTCACATGGTGCCCTGGGAAGTAAGGTGTTTTTTTTATATTTTAGTGAAGAAACTAAAAATTTGAAAAAGCAAATTCTATAAAAATCATTATTAGTTGCAGCCAAAATAGAAATAGTAATAAAGGTCCATCAAAGAGACTCCACTCAATATAAATCTTTGCAGAAAGATCTTACAGTGATTATTCACTCTGTGTGTGTGTGTGTGTGTGTGTGTGTGTGTGTGTGTGTGTGTGTGTGTGACTGAGTGGGTAGGTGTGATGGAAAGACAGAGGCCCTGGTCCAACACACACATGCACACTCCATTTTCACTTCAGCCTTTCTTCTTCTGGCCCACTGGATTTTTTTGTTTGTTTGTTTGTTTGTTTTTATATTAATAAGTTTCTTTTTGCATTTGGTGGTAAAATAGAGGATCGGGGGAGGGGGTGGAGGATGAGGAGGCAAGAAGAGGGAGTAAAAAAAGCAACACAATCTGGAGTGGTTGCCATCAAACCACAGCCAACGGTGCAGAAGCATCGGATTCTCTGTTCTGTTGCAAAAAGGGTTACCGAGTGGAATTGAATTGTTTCCCATCCACCAGCTGCCGTGACAAATATTAACCAGGCTGCCTCTCCTTCCTCTCTCTGCTAGTCAGCTGCTGTCTCGCACACACTTGAGGAGACGCTGCATGGCTTGAATTCATTACCTTGTGCCTTGCGCTTATGTGTACTTGCTGTTTTAATCCCCAAATCTGCCTCTTTGTCACAGTGGCAACAGGCTAAAATGTCCTCATGGGGATATTGATCTGCCACGAGTCAGTCCTCCCAAGTATAGATGAAAGTGGCTGCAGAGAGGGATAAACAAGGAGTCACATGGTACAGCTGCTCCCTTCTGGCTAGCGGCCCCTGGTGGTCTTATGGTGTAAGTGCAGCTCCGTTCTCTTCAGTTTTGTAGTTTGTTTGCCTGAAGAGGAGGCGATGATGGTGAGCCCGGATGACAGGCTCTCCATGGAGTCAGGAAGCAGCTCAGAGGCCCCTGCTAAAAGCTCATTGTCAGCGCCCAGGGACCACATATTCAGCTAATGATAGGTGCTGCATTCAGGGCTGTTGAAAAAGATGTTTGTGTGGTGTTTGTGCATTGCCCGTGACTCTTGTTCCACAATCCATGATGTTTCCCTCCTTCACCCTCCTGCCTTGTTTCCCTGGCTAGCTTTGTTTGACGCCTTCACAAACACCCACTCTCTCGCATCGCATCGCTGTCGCTTTCTCACACGTATTTGAGTTTTTCCTCTCACACTTTCCCGTTTGCTCTCTTCTCATCACATCACGCAGACAGCACATCTTCCTCTCTCTTCTGCGGTCCCTCTGCTCATTTGCATTTTCTCAGGCTTTGTCTTCATTCTTTTGCAGTACACCCTCATCATCTCTGTGCCTTCATTTCCAAACCCCTTGTATTTGCATTCACCTCTCTCGCTTACAACGTTTTGGGGAAAACCTGGTCTGATTAGCAGAGATGACATCCATCCCACTTTGGACAGTGCTGCTGTCACATCTAGAATTATGGACTAGTTTATTTTACAACCTGAATTATGACAACCTAGAGTTGAGACCAGGACACAGGGTCAGTCTTACACGCCTCTCTGTGTCACTGCACCTAAAACTCCCAGTACCCCATAGAGACTGTCTGCCCCACGACCACCTAAATTATATAAATCAAAAATTAGCTCAAGAGGAGTTGATATTTAATAGTCCAAATGTGGACTATTAAATATCAGATCTCTCTCATCTAAATCTGTTAGTGATTTGATAAGTGAACATCACATTGATTTATTGTGTCTGACTGAAACTTCGGCCTGTGACAGTTACTGTGACCAGGTGGAGGTGTGGCAGCCATCTTCCACTCAAGCCCATTAATCAACCCTGGACCTAAACATAGTAATAACTTGTTTGAAAGCGTCATCCTGAGTTATACACCCAAACTGGAAAACTCAAAAGCCTGTTCTGTTTGTTATTGTATACCGTCCACCTGCTCCTTATTCAGAGTTTTTAACTGGATTCTCAGACTTTGTCTGATTTAGTGCTTAGTTCAGATAAAATAATCATAGTAGGCGACTTTAATATTCATGTAGATGCCGACAATGACAGCCTCAACAATGCATTA
>NW_018128045.1:180692-245565 GCF_001952655.1 Monopterus albus
TCTTTATCTACTTCAGTGCCGTTTGCCAACACAGTGGAAGGAGGCCACCTTAACTTTACTTCCACACAAGTCGACAATCTTGTTGATAGTACTGCAGCCTCTGTGCGTACAACACTTCATACTGTTGCCCCTTCTGTAAAAGAAGGCAGTGAGACAGAGGAGGCCTCATGGTACAGCTTGCAGCTCCGCTCCCTAAAGCAGTCATCACGAAAACTGGAAAGGAGGCGGCGCTCCGCTAAGTCAGAACAGTTTTTCATAGCCTGGAAAGATAGTTTAATAACATATATAAAAAAAAGCCCTTTGTAGTGCCAGAACTGTGTATTATTCACATTCACTGATAGAGGAAAATAAGAACAAGCCCAGGGTTATCTTGCACTTATTTCATGCATTTATTAACATGCATTTTTGGACACACTGTTATTTAGAATAATATAACCAAAAGCTTAGAGTACAGACCAGTCGCATTCATACTGTCCATTCAGTGGTTCAGTTTAATTAGGTTCCTGTTTGCAGAATGTCTGGTGATGGTATATTGATGCCTGAAATCTGTATCTGTCATCATATTCTCTCACTGAGAAGTCAGAGTGCAGGGTCAGACAGGTCAGCCTTATTTGTAGACACCTTTTAATGATCACAACTAAGTGCTTTACAGAAAGCAAAGGGCACAAGCTAAACTAGACAGAAGCACAACGTTCAGAGCTGTTTGTTGTTTAAAGTGATTTTCTGACAGTGTACTTGTAATGCAACGTACTGTTTAGTTTTAGCAGAAGATACATCTGTCAGACCCAAAAGCTGTATATCAGGTTAAACTGTTGAGGTATTTTATACAAACAAAAGTGCAGCACGATGACAAGGTCTAGCAAATGAGCCAGAGCCTGTGGGACAAAATGTTCATTTTGTGTCTTGCTCAAGGGCTTTCAGAGGGCACCTCATTTGCAGTGCTGCCAGGTGTGTGATAATTAGTGTATTTGGTGATAACAGTAATAATAATTCAGTCCTGTGTATGACGTATGATCAATATGTCTAACATTCCCTAAATGTACAATAATTTAGATGTGACATAGCTTCATGGATTTTTACACAAGTATGCAACTGGACTGAGCTGACTTGGAGCCAGTCTGATTATTTATCATGCACTAACCATGCCACTAATAAAATGACAACTGACCCTAGATCTGCCGTTAATGATCCATCTCTGGTGTCGCCGCTCACAGCCTCCTAAACTCTCTGTTAATCTATGTCACAAGTTGTCTTTGTCACACCGGTGTTTGGTTTGGTTATTCTCATGCTGTTTGGTTTATGATACAAGAAATACCTGTACCCTGTTACTGTTTACACACAGTATATATAATAGTACTGGTGCCTAGTCCAAGCCCATTGCAGTCATCTTGTTAACCTGGATTTAGTTCCATTAATCCATTAATCACAAAACTTGTTTATTTCAAATTTTAGCCATTTTTAAAGGAACATTGTGTTTTTAAAAAGTATTTTCCAGTTACAACATAAAATATGGTAGGTAGGTAGGTAGGCTCCCCTCATTGGGGAAATTTCAGTGTTTCAGCAGCAATGGAGAACAAACAACATAACACCATGAGAACAAGCACCGCACACACATCCTGATAAATAAATTCCAAGTACTCAAAAATAGACAGAATCAAGTATGCTTTATAAGCCCTGTTTTTTGTTACTCAGACGCATTTTATTTCCACATTCCTGGTTTCAGCTTTCCCTGGTCAGAACCAGTCCTTATCGCCATGTATCTTTCCCCCTTCAACACAAACACAGGCAGATTACCTCTTTGGTCAGAAAGAATTTTTCACATCACAACACATCCTCTTTTAGCATTACAGCAAAATACAAACTCCTAATTCCTCCTTCTCTCCAGACAAAGACAAGCCCCTGGACTCTGGTGAAGACTCACTGGGTGTGAACGGCGGAGGGCCCGGCGGGGTGGGAGGTGGCCCGGGCTCTGGCCCTCTGCGGCCCAACTCCCAGTCAGCCTTCTTGGGCCCTCTGCTGTGGGAGAGGACCCTGCCCTGTGATGGAGGCCTGTTCCAGCTGCAGTACATGGACCTGGAGGAGTTTCTGACCGAGAATGGGATGGGGATGCACAGCAACGGGCCCAGCTCCACCAGCGCCCAGATCCCCTCCCAGGTAAGACGGATCGAGACCAAACCCACAGAACCTAACCTCACCAAAGTGCAAGAACAAGATTTCTTAATCAAGGTGGAGATGCAGCCATTACTGTAACGTTGCTATCGCTGGTCTCCAGGGTGATGCTAAACAGGGAAACTGTGTGTAGCTCGCTGATAGGTGAGTATTGGCACAGATAAGTTGGCTCTTGAACTAACATGCCAGTGAGTTGTGTCTTCTTAGCTTTCGATATTACAAAAGATCCTGATGACTTGCATTCTATCACGAAAGCAATGTGGCCTAGGCTAGCCACATTTTATAGACGACACAAATATTCAGTGTAAATTTAGGTCTCACATCGAGCACCTGAAACCCACTCAATACCTCGTTACACTGGCTTTCTTTATTCGCTTTAAATCAGGGCGTTAGGCCATGTTCACATCATATCATAGGCTACAATACAGAGTGGATTTTTTTTAGCAGCAGAAATCACCCATCTCCTTGTTGTTATTAAGAATTTAGCAGACTTCTGACGGCTTTCCTACTGCCGATTGACTCGGCTCCCCAGCAAATCAGTGTTTCCCTTATGTACGTCAAGTTTGACGTCATCGCGTCGGTTACGTCAAACACCCGTGTCGGTGATCCGAGTTGTAAACAAAACGGCATGGAAGCTAGCGAGACGGTCAGCGTTAATTTTTCGTATTTACTCTTGTTCATCTTCCAAAGTATAGAAACGTAAAGTGAACCATGTTAGAGCGTTGATTCAACAAAGACGGATGGAATTTATGGCAAAGAATCGCCAAAATTATCAACGGAGGAAACAAGCAAGCTTTAATTCCCTATTTATTGGCAATTGTGACGATGCGTACGTCATTGCGTACGTTCGCGGGTTTACGCTAGTTCGGCTTTCTCGTTGATTCCAAACCGTGGCATGCCGAGGCAAAGCGGATAACGACCCATGTTCCAGGGTCATTTGTCCCAGTAGTTGCATTTCCACTGCTGTTTAAATGGGTCTATGGGTAGTTGGAAAGGGACTTTAGTTAGTTTGCCATCTAAGCTGTACAGTTGTTGCCAATCCAAGTTGTGGTAATGCTGCGTTTGTGCATCACACTGTGGTATGGACCTGATTTCAAGCACACCTGATGACATCAAACTGTCTTTAGGAGTCTCTACATGATTGTTATGGAATAAAGTTCATTTTTAAAAGGCTAGAAGACGGCCAGAGACCAGTAACATTTCAAAAGAGAGAACTGTTGTTTGCACTGAGTATGCCGGCGAGAGGCCCTGCTTTCTAGGGTAAAGATTTGATTTCACTCTGTCATTTCTTGTGGGTGGAGAGGTAACGGTGTCCAACCCCTGAAATTAATTTGCATGAACTGAACGAATCCACAATGGCTCAGTTAGTATGGATTAATACTGATAATGGTTTATATAATGAATCTTAAGAGGGTGCATTTCTCAACTTTCCTCCTCTCATTTGTGCCAGAGCTCCCAGTCTGCAGTGCCCAACCAGAGCTCCCAGTGCCCTCCCACCTCTCCTCCACCTTGCTCCTCCTCTTCCTCATCCATGTCCTCTTCATCTCCCTCTTCCTCGCTGCTGGGGCTAGAGACCGTGCAGCCACAGCCGACCCCACCTCAGCAGCAGCAGCAGCAGCAAGGCATGATGGGAGGACCTGAGTGTCTACATGGTGAGTGAGCTCAAATTTCAAAACATCACAAGAGTGAGTTAAGAGGAAATATGGAGAATGTGGGGTCCTTGTTGGGCAGTTTTCTTCCATTTTGACCTATTGGAAATTTTAACTGAATTTTTGACAAATCATTACAATACTCTTCAGTTTACTTTACCAATCACTCTGAAGCAGAAGGCGGTTGTAAGAAGAAAGGTTCTGGTATCCTTAATATCTTAAAGTCTAAAGTATTTATAGTAATAAAACTTGTTTTTTCTGGTTAGAAATGAGAAGGCTTGTCTTACTTTAGCTCCTGCAAAGTTGACAGCAAGGACATCACATGACAAAACAAAATCTCTTTATCAACTAATACTGTCAAACACATACGAGTCTGCACTCGTAAAGGCCTCACGTGATCTAGGACTAATGAGGATGCACACCCCTGATACTTTAAACCCAATTCAGTCATTTGCCTTCATCTACAATAACCAGAGTGGGATTCTATCTTTGTGTGATAGATGGCTGACACCCTATTCTCTGGCCCTCCTTGGCCTGGTTCATCAGTTATATATTCATAATTTAATGCTTCCTCTCTGTGTTGTGTTTGATGTGAACCAGAGCTGCCAGATGATCAGCATGTCATTTTTGTCTTTTTTTTCTGTCTGTTGGAGATTTCACAAGTCTGATAAGTTCCTGTTTTGACTAATGGAAACCACAAAGCCATTTTTTATAATGCTAACGGCCATGATTTCCATCTTGTGAGCCACTGAATGAAACCTCACAGCCAATTTCATGAGATTTTATTGATGACAGATTGCCACATATCAGAGAAAATGTTCAGTGCTTATGTAGACAATTAAAGGAAGGATGAGACAATGAGTGAGTAGAGACAGAGAGAGCAAACCTTTTGTGTCCTCTGGGTTGCAAACCATTTTCCCCCACACTGTTACACATCTAAGTAATTGTGAATTTTATGTTGCCAACAAAATGTCACTGAATTGAATCAAGTGAAAGACAAAGAAAGACTGTTGAATGTGTTTGAAGTGAAGGCAGATTCCCTCTTGCCCTCCACTGGGTAGGTGGATTTACCTTACATGTATGTAATAACACATTCAGTCTGCAGCCAGTCAAATATACACAGAGATCTTTTTTGTATGCTGGCTTTAAGTCAAGGCCTTGGCAAGCTTACCACACTAAGCTTGGAGACAAACATTTGATTAAGGATAAACTTAGATAACACAAGTTCCCTCCCTTGCTGTCATTCCATTACCCCACAAGTTTGGATGGGGTATGAAGTAGAATTAAGCAAAGTTCAAGTTTAAAAGTTCAGAAGTGTTTATTGTCATAGGCACAATAAAGAAACAAGTTTCCTTTTTCAATTAAATTCTTCCTTTGCCTTCTGCTATGAATGCTGTTAAGTTAGAAGACATAAAAATTTAAAAAGCAATAAATAAACAAATGATTTATACAAAAAAATCAATGCAATGCAATATCAATACCACATGTGCAATTATCAGTTCCAGTGATAAGTATATACTGTGTACAGTAATATATAATAGTGCAATAGGCAGTAATGCAGATTTATGGTCTTATCGAGAGTCTATTCATACCACATAGTGTGTTGGTTTGGTTGCAAAATGGTGTCTGTGTGTCTACATTAATTATTTTTTTTTTCTTTTGGGCCCCTTAATGGCAACACAAAAACCTGTAACCACAGTATTGACATACAGTGCCTATACGCCCCGTTTCTGGCATTAACATGCCATCTGGATAAAGTAATTTCACTTCAGGTTAGGGGACTTTATTGATACCTAAAGGTAGAATTACTTGCAGCAGAGTGACATCATGTGCACAGTTAGGAAACGTGTTTCCTTGTACAATGAAATTCTTACTTTGCCGTCCACATGAATGCCACATAATATAAGTGAAATATAAAGTAGATGAGCAATAACACAAATCTAAATAGGCAGTAAAATCACAAATCTAAGGCACTTTAAAGCAGCAGGTGAAGGGAGCAAATCAAAATACAACAAGAACACAATGTAATGCAGAGAGAATATATGCTACGTGGGAGCCATGGAGTGTAAATACTCAGCAGTGTGTGCGCAATTATGCATGTGCAAACTGAGAATGTAAACAGTACAGGTCGACAGTACATGACGTATTTCCTGGTGATAAACTCCTGTCAGCTGTTTAGGAGTCCGATGGCAGAGGGAAAGAAAGAGTTTTTCAGTCTAGAGGTCCTGCATTTCACACTTCTGAACCTCTGGCCAGAGGGTAGTCCAGTCTTTACCACTCTCTGCAGGCGCTTGCGGTCCATAGCTGTAGTGCTGTCATACCAGACAGTGATGCAGCTGGTCAAGATGCTCTCAATGATGCAGCTGTAGAAGTTGCAAAGGATCCTAGGTGACATGCCAAACCTCCTCAGCCTCTTCAGGAAGGACAGCTGCCGTTGGGCCTTCTTGACCAGCTGTGTGGTGTTACGTGTCCAAGTGAGGTCCTCACTGATCTGGACGCCCACGTATTTGAAGCTGCTCACCCTCTTGAGAATAGTACTAGATCTTATTAAACTCCGTAATGGCAGCTGGAATGACACCATTTTATACCAGATGCAATCGGATCAGCCAGGCTACATTTGGAGGTGGTCAGCCTAGTGTTGTCTTCAGACCTCAGGCAGGTGTAGGTGTAGTCTGTACAGCGTGGCCATATTCTTAACCTAGCTCTGTCTCTTTCTGCTAGCTTAAGCAAGTGCAGCATCTTAATACCAGGTGTAAAAGCAAATATCCATTCATCATATGTTGTCATCCAGATCATGCTAGGTGTTAGTGGGACCTAGCTTAGCAAACATTTGGCTGTTTACACATCCAGCTGATACAGAGCTGCATTAGCAGTGATTTTATAGTCATGTTTCTGGCCAACAGATGAATGTAAGTCCAAGTCTGGGCCCATAAAACCAAAACAAAGTGCTAAAAGATGCTAAAATGTTCTGCAGAGCTGAGAGGAACTGTAGCGTCAGTCAGTAATTTGCTGTGGCTTTGTCATTATGAGCAACATGCTCCATATCACAAATAGTGATTTGAACTATTGTTGCAATAAAGATATGGCTTAGTAGAGCTTTAAAACTCTAGTGCCTTTGTTGTATTCATACTTAAAGCATTCACATATTTTTTTAAAACTATGTGATGAATTTACCCAGTTAGAGACAGAGCGTGAGAGGGCGAGAGAGAGAGAGAGAGAGAGAGAGAGAGAGAGAGAGAGAGAAACTGCCCAGCGTGACCACATTCAGAGAGAACTGACTGGGCACTGTGGTTGTCTTTATATTCTGAGTCATAAACAGTGAGAGAGAAGAGGTTTTACTGTGAAAACAAGCCACAGAGTAGCTTGACAAGTGAAAGAGAGAGGGAGGAAAGAACAGCAGCAGAGCCTCTGCCAGAATAAAGCTGCCACAGAGGAGAGAATACCACTGGATCCTGCTGCAAGGCAAAGTGTGTATGTGTGGTCATATCTGGCCCGAGTGTTTCTTCAGGTGTCGATGAACACACAACATTAGTGTGTGCACATGCTTGTGTGCGTGCAGTGCGCCGAACTTGGAACATGCATATGAGAGTGTCCTCTTTGTTTTGGCATTTGCATGCAACTGTGTGGGCTTTAATGTGAACATGCTCTCGTCTGTGTGCGCGTGTGCTCTTTATTCTGAATTCTAAACATGTGACTGGGCTGAGCACGATGCATCCATCCAGAAATCCCTCAGGTCGTTGTGGAGCTGAAGTGTTACTACAGAGCTGCAGTGAGAGAATCAGCCAGAGAGAGATGGAAAAAAGGCTAGAAGTATCGGACTGATCTACGTGCACATGTTTTAGTTTGATTTTAATACATTCCGGACCAAAATATGCTCAGAGGATGGAAAACAAAACATATGGATGCAGCTGTGATTTTGTAAAGTACTTTGAATTTTACACCAGTTTGTTCTGTAAATATAGTAAATGACAAATACTGACATTAGTGAGGACATGGACTGAGGATTTTAGTGGAAAGTAGTCAAAAACAGAAGAAACCAGCAGAGATAAAATGTTAAACCAGCTGTTGTCAGGTTAGTGTAACTGTAAAGCAGTTTCCATTCCTGTCTGTTTCCTTACCTCCCAAAACCTGGCAAGCTCCTCGTCTCCTTAAAATGTATCTTTTCCCCTGTAAAAACCGTCCTTGGCTTTTTGCCTCAAGGAGAATCACCTTTAAGTGCAGTTTACATCGACACTTGGAGGTCAGTTGACCCAGTGAAAACCTTATTAATTCAAATCAGATTTTTAATTTCTGATTCCCATGGGCCTGTGCGGGCTGGAGGATGCATGAGCTGTGTCTGCTGCACTAATTTTTCAGTTATTACTGAACTGAACAACACAGAGATGACTGCACTTAAAATGTGCATTAGAGTTAGAATTTGGTGAATAAACATGAAATGTCACTTGTCACCTCAGCAGCTGGGGAGAATTCCCAAAGCTGAACAGCCGCCTAATTGTTATCAGTTGTTCTTTTGCCCGAGGCTGATCTGTCCATCACGCGTCATGGGAATCTGTTCAGCTGTTAAATCCTGCTGACAGGCAGAGACAGGAACAGAGTGAGGGTGAAAGCAGATGTGGTGAAGCTTCAGTGGGAAGTGCCGATAAAAACAAACGTGTCAATATGAGAATATGGCTTCTCTACATTTATAGCAACCTAAACAGGCCAACAAACCAGTGGTTACACACAGCTGCTAAACCGGGAACTTGGAATTAAATTGACATTTACAGAACATTTGTTTTTATTTATCGATGAGACTGGATTTCAGGCCTCTATTTAATTATGTGACATCTATTGTTTGCTTTTTTCTCCCTACTGAACCAAAAGCATACCAAAACATAGACGGAGAAGGTCGGCAGTCACACCACTGCAGCGTTGACCCCTGCAGTCACTCTCCTAAGGATGAGCATCTCCAGTTGAGATGCTCCAGTTCAACCAGAAAGCAAACATCTAGACTGGAAGAATCCCAGATAGACCCAGAGTTTATCATCAACAAGTGAAAATGAGATGAGATCTAAGGATTTACAGTTCATATGTAATAAAAGGTGAATTCATTTAAATGTAAATGTGCTTTGTTGAAGAGCTGAGGTTTTGTCTCTTTAAAAGCGGATGATACTGCTCTGCCGAGGCAGCAAGCGATTTAACATTCAGGGCCATGATTAATCCCGGAGAGGGAAGGGTTAAACCAGACACTGACTCTGCACAGCGAGAGAGCAGCACTGGAGGGGGAGAGCCCAGTCAAGAGTGTTCACTTTGCATGATTTGAAATCTCTCCCTCTGTCTCTCACACGCTCGGGCCATGTGCGGCCGCCGTGTCACGTGCCTCTGCAGAAAGCATCAGAGCGAGAGAGAGCAAGGGGAAGGGAGGGGCTGGAGGCGGAAAGAGAGACCGAAGTAGCAGGAAGGTGGAGGGAGACTGAGAGGAACCGATGAAGATTACTGAGCGGATAAACACTGAGGATGAAGAAAAAAGATTTAAAGAGAAGAATATTTAGAGTGAACAGTGATTCAGTGAGAGTTTTTAGACAGATTTTATTTATAAATGTATATGCTATTAAAACCATAGCAATACAAAACTACAGACAGGTGACAAAAAGAATACCCTGAACAAATCAGTGGCCTCCTCTCTGATGACAGTGTTCCCACAAGGCCTGAGAGCTTACTGACTGGCCTGATGGGAATCATATGATCAAATGCTGTGGCCTTCAGTCACCACATCCAGTTGAACAGCTATGGGAGGTGTTAGGGGGGAAGTGTTACACAGCGTCTCCATCATCAGAACTCCACATGAGGCATATTCCAACTACTCTACCCACAGTACTACTTGTGGCTGTGTGACACTTCCAGTGTGTGCTACAGTGTCAGCTGATGCAGAACATCACGGCTGATCTGTGTTGCATTTGAAGGTCATGACCTGACCAGAGGCAGACCTGCTTAAAAAAAAAATGCAATTAATGCATTCAGTGCAAATGCACATTCATGTGGCCGTGAGAAAACACAAGGCTTCCTGGGAAAACCTGTGCTCTCAACTATTTTCAGTGGAAAGCAGCTGCAAGCAGCTCCAGCTCAATCACAAAATGTCACATAGATAACGCTACACAAATCTATGATGTTTCAGGCCCAGGAATAAATGACCAGTAGTGTGACTGACTGTCTGTACGGTTTCCTGTTAGAAAAGCAGTGATGCACCAGCCACCAGGTTTGTTTTCTCTTCACCCTGATGTGAGGCCTGTAATAATGAGTGTCTGCCCCTATGGACTACACAGTACTACACTACAACATACTGAACTTCAGATGCAGCTGCGGGTATTCTGTCAATCCCTGCTATATATCCCTGTTGTGTGTCTGGGGGCCCAGCATGTCTAATCTGATGTGACTGCTGGTGATCGAGAGACTAGAGCGAGGGAGGAGGTCGCCACTCGTGCCATACTGTAGTGACATAACGCCCAGTCAGTGTGTTGACGTAATGAGCAGGTGTGTCTAGTGTACATAGTCTCTGAGTAACAGCTAAGTGCAAAAAGCGTTGCAGTCGTCCCCGCCTTGCCTTATGGGCTACATTTATTTCGTTTGTAGTAAAAGTAAAAACGCTCTTTCTGTAGAACATCAGACCCTGCATCATTGTGTCATCAATAATTTACTGTTGCAGCTGCTTGAGCTGGAATTGGTTTAACTAAATTATGTAGTGAGCTAGTTTTGTGCCGTGGTACTCAACATAGGGGTTTGGCTGCGCCAGTGAGTCACCAGACGAATCCTAGGGGTCGTGAGATGATTATTGGGCGAGGAAAGAAAAAAAATGGTTACTTAACAAATTTAAATTCAGTCTTTAGAATTTTCTCTAATATTTGCTTCTTAGTGAAAAGAGTTTAACTTCTTTGAATTCCAAACATGAAGGTACAGGAGAAATTTAAGAGGAAAATGTCATTTTAGTGGAACTGCTAGCAACTGACAGTCGTCTGAAACACAACGACAAGTCCCACCTGTTTTGTGTGTGGCTACAAACCAAAAATGTTGAGTCACTGGTTTAATCTGTAAGAGTGCACCGAGTTCACATTATATGGGTAATTATGTAAAACACTGCTCTGGAAGTAAATAGTCGCTGTCAGATCAAAGTAGTGCAGTACAAAGTGCAATATTTCCCCCCAAAATGCAGTGAAGTAGAAATTTAAAGTAACAAAAAAGGAAATATGTACTTAAGTAAAAGTACTTGGTTACATTCCACCAGTGGAAACAGTAAGTAAATCAGAAACTGGCTGAAAGATTCATCCGTCATCGTCATACGTAGAGACAGATGGTTTAGAGGAAGGACTCGACGTGTCCGAGAGGGGAGGACAGAATCACCGGGGCGGAGCTGGAGCAGCCACCTTGTTTGCCGTCCGTGTCGTCCGCCCAGAGCAGCCGCACGAACACACACAGCAGGAAATGAAACGCTGCTCTGAGTCTGGATCTGATTATAGTGCTCATGGTGGTACTTATACTGAGACAAGTACTGCTGCTACCACTGGTGCTGATGTTCATATAGCTGCTCATTCTGCTGCTGTTGCTTTTTGTTTGACTATTAATAGTACTACTACTGTTGTTAGTACTACTGCTGAGGCTACAAATACTACTGTTATTTTAGTGCTGCTCTTAAAAGCACTGTAGTACTAGTGCTACTGCTGTTATTACTGCTAGTACCATTAGCATTACTGGTACTGCTGCCAAGGCTACTACAAATAGTAGTGCTGATATTACTGCCCACAAATACTCCTGCTAGTACTGTTATTGTTGTCACTGCTACTGTGACTTTCAGTAGACCTGCCAGCATTATTTGGTTAGAGTTTCTACTAGTAGTAGTACTGCAGCACTACTTCTACTGTTACTACTCATGACACTGCAAGTACCATACATGCTTTTGTTATTACTACTTTTCCACCATTAGTACTAATACAACACATTTAGGGTACAACATTTATTGCTGCTATTAGTAGTAGTACTACTTAAAGCTTCTGCTAATACTGTTATACCACCACAACTACTACCACGATTACTACTACTATTGTTACTACCGCTGCCTGTAGCATTTCCTCATTGCACCCTTGTTTTTAACTTTTTTGACTTTTTTTTTAAATAAGTTTTTATTGGTTTCCTTCGTCTTCTGATTAAATCTCAGTGTAACCAAATGTAAATGACATTCTGCTGTGACATTAGCTGAATAACAGTTTTCCGTGCTGTGAAAATGTTATTCAGTTCATTTGTGTTTTGCAGATTGAAGTAAACAGTGTGAGTCAGTGTATTGCCCATAATTCAACACCGATAATCATGTAACTGTTCCTGTTATGTGCTGTTTGGTGACTAATTGTTGTACCTGCTCAGATGACTAACTTTGTTGTTGTTGCTTGTAGTCAAGTCATTTCTGTTGCGTTTTTGAAAACTAAGGTCATAAGATGAGTGTTAACGCAGAAAACGTCTTGTTAAGGCTTTATTTGACAGTTTACGTTAGAGACCAACGGTGGGGGGAGAGAGACTAGGATGGGACAAACGTCCAAATTTGGGATGTTGTAATACATTGTACATTTCCCAAAATGCCTTTCTCTGCATCCAGAGAGCAGCAACGAGTTTGTTGCATTCAGCTGTTGTTTGATGTGTAGGTGGATCAGGTTGCTCACCTGACCCTCCGCCTGTCTATTTTTGGCCTCTGTGGGCGTCCCTGCCCACTGCGCTGGCAAAATGGCGGCTCAGGAGACGAGCAGTTTGAAAATAAAGAATAGAAGCTAAAACTTGGCATTTCCCTCTACAGATTTTTATGATCATGTCTCAAAACTGCGTCCACCTGCTTCAACCCAAAAATAGGATTACTATGTACAGTATGTCAGCTGGTCACAGATGTGGATAGACAGGGAGAAGCAGAGTGGCAGCAGAGGAAGGAGGAAAAACACATAATCTCAGCTAAATTAATGAAAGCAGAGAGAATCTGAGAGTCAGCAGCTGGCTCCTCCAAATGGCTCCCGCTCACAGACAGGAAATGAAGCCTGGCGAAGCCACTCTTGGCGGCTGTTTACCCGGCAGCAGCGGGGGCCGTGTTCTTGGATCAGCTTCAGGTTTTTGCCCAAAATGGTAGTTATTAGGTCGGGGCTTTGCCAGACTTATCCAGGATCAGCCCTGTGCAGCTGCCAGGGGAACAGATCAAGCCAGCATCAGCTGATCTGAGGGAGTCACTGCTTCATGGGCAACCAGATGGACCAGAGGATGTGTAGAAGGCATCATGGTGTGCACTGTAGATATCCAGAGAGATTCATCATGATTGTTTGAATGTATACACTTTGTATGTAGTATGCATGGATAGGTGGAGGGCTGCAAATGTGGGGATTAAATCCATAATGTAGTCATATATCAGCCGCTTTTTCCAAAAACAATTCACATCACAGTGTCACACAAAAGGGCGGCATGGTGGAACAGTCATTGGCGCTGTAGCCTCACACCGAGAACGTTCTGGGTAAGTGAAGTAAATGAAACCTTGAAAACCGATGCAGACGGTTCCTACAGGTGTCCTGGCGTTTGTAGAAGACTGACAACAACAGATTCTCTCTGTACAAAGGCAGTGCTGGAGAAGACTGTGCTACTGCTGTGTGGACTGTGGGAACCACTGCATCAGTGCCGTCTGTCCCAACAGTGTTTGATTTCAGCTGTAGAGAGAATGACACAGGTGTGATCAGTAGAGTGTTGAAGTACACTCGTAAAAAGTGGAAAAATGGCGGTGACCTATTTATGCGCTGTGAGAGAGAGCGACAGAATTCAGTCAGTTCAATTGTTGAGAAGCAAACAAAAGCATTTGAAAACTCTTGGCAGAAATGACACCTGGAACTTGAAGCCTCTTTCAAGAGGAGAACAGTTTGAATGTGGTCTTGTCTCCTCTGCCAAACTGTCAGACTCTGCAGGATGACAGAAGACAGATCGCTGAGACTCGGGAAACAAGCTACTCTGTTTGTGAGTCCATGTGACGTTTGTTTACAGGCCCTGATTTGATTGCAGCTGGGCATCCAAAAGAGCCAAATGCACACATTGTCGACTTTTCCATTCCGATTTAGACCAAAGGAAACATAACAAGAATAACCGTATAGGACAGGATGACACTCATGTTGTGCTGGAGGTTCTGGGGAAAACAAGCTTGTTTTCATAAGAATCACTGAGTCCATCCCAGCTCTTATTTGGCCTAAGAAACTGTACGAAACAGTAGGCGTGTGCTCCTGAGGGGTTTTCCTAAGCAGATCAAAATCGCTGATGAGCAAACAATCGTGAACATGTCTTGAGAAGATTTTATTTCAGAGCTTAAATTTGGAAACTACCATTCATAAGGTTTATATTCCCAAAATTCCCCACTGCTCTCCTGGCTCTGCATGCCCAGTGCGTAGTCAGCTGGATTTCAGAGGGAGCACAGGAACGTCGACAGCCTCCTCCCCCTCAGATATCCCAGCCCCCCTGCCTGCCATGGAGTGTCAGCTTGATTCCTCAGACCCTGTAGAGGAGCCGGTTGTGGGATTGTGGTTGACGTGTGTAACAAAGTGACTGACAGCTCACAGCAGCAGTCAAATCAGTGTCAAGCCTGATGGACGTTTCCAGGTTTATAAAACGCTCTGGCTGCACAAAGGCCCTGACAGCTGAGAACATTTGTCTGTCACAGGGTCTTTTTGTCATGTGATGGTTTTTCTTGTATAAATCTGTCATTAATGAGAGGAATCAGACGGAGGCATGCAGTAATGTCTCCTGATCTCTGCTCCGCCGAGTCCAGAGCCGTACTGTAAACATGTTCCTTTTCTGTTTAATTTGCTCTGAAATCTTTCCGCTACTGTTTCGGTCGATATTTGTCGCCAGCTCTGCGGTTATTTATAAACCGTGGCTCAGAGCCTAGAGCTCCCAAAGATGTCTCACAAAAGCTGCCACAGAAGAGATCTGAATGATACTGGATGACTGCTCAACTAGAATCCAGTGAGGAAATATTTGGGAAAATCTAGTTTTGTTGTTTTTAAGGTGTCAAAAATAGTAAGGAAATGTTCTGATAACCAGCTGATGCAGAGATGTGGCTGGGAAAAGACTCGCTGTTCTGCTGGGCTCTGTTCTTTTACATCTTAATGCAGAACAGCTTCAGGGTACAAGCATCATGGAGGACTTTCATTTGAGCTGATTTAACTTTCCTTGCATCAGTTCTGTCCCACTAATATTGTACCAGTATGCCATATCTTTTGTTTTGTTATGTTTTAAAGGTGTTTTAATGCTTATTTAATTCCATTCTGTAACCCTGAATTTTAAGACTACAGCCTGCTGCCACTGCCACACCAGCTCAAGCATGATCTAATTTCTTAAACACAGCTTTTTCAGTGTAAACAAGTGCAACAAATCAGATTTTTGATTTGATTTCTCTACATGTGATTACCCTGGTTTTGAATTGAGCAACACAAAGCGACTCTCCCCTACATCAAGGACCACAAAGGGTTAAAACAAAAACCTGCTCTTCCAGCTTGTTGTAAATCCAGCCTGATGTGAGCTGGCTGCCCTCCTAGGCGTTTCTAGCTCGAGACCGACACTTGGTGGTGAAGCGGCATCACTGCAGTGACTGTGGGAGACGTCCATAAGATGCTGTTTGTTTGCAGAGATTTAAGGGTGAATGTGAAGAATATGAAGGGTCCACTTGTCACTAATCATACAAGAAATAGCAGGAGAAAAGAGAGGTGGGTGGATTTAATAGAGAAACAAACATACTTGCACCCTTCCTCCCGCATTTAAAATTAAATTTGAACATAGTGTCCACCGTCTACAGGGTAATCGCTCATCTGAGTGGGCCTGAGTCTTGTATCGCTGCCCTCTTGACAGAACAGGAGAGAGAAACCGTGTGCAGCTTGTGACTGCAGCCAGAGGACGTAGCCTGGCTGAGCAGCTGCAGGGTCTGACCTGTGTGGGATTGAACCACCACGACAGTGAAGCTGCCTGATTTTTAGATGGTTTTTTCATTTAGCATTATAGAACATGTAGAAAACATCTCAGATCTTTTTTACAGGAGCTCGAAATGAAATAATACTGAATCACCAAACCACTAGTTACAGGATATTGTGCTAGACCTGATGTCCGATTGGGTCGGAGATTTAAGTTCAAGATTTAAGATTCATATGTTTTATGCTTAAACAATGAGTGCAGTGACATGCAGTGTGCCTTCTCTTAAGGCTCTGCAGAAAAACCTGTGTGCAACATAACAATCAGACAAATATTAAGAACAAAACCTGAAAGATAAAAAGGACAAATATACTGTATGTAATATAAGTATTAACACGCTAAGGTGCGTATTGGTCCATGTTCGTAAGCTGTGCAGCTATTCAGTACATAAAAAGTTGTTGTAACCTACTGTTCACTTCTTATTGAAACAAATGTTCAAATGAATATGATAAATTTAAAAAGTGCATGTGAGTCAGATTTTAAATTGTGGATTTAAAGTCAGATGCTGTAGTTTGTCAACAAGCTAGATGTGTAAGCGAAACGAGATCACTATCATTTCGACAGATTTAATGACTTCTCTGTATGATCGTGCTTCCATGACTCTCATTGGGTGTGTCTGTGTATCTGAAGACTCTCTTTCTTCCATCCAGGTGGTCAGGCGGTGCCTCAGGACCCGTCACCCTCCTCTACCTGTCCTCCGGGACCCCCGGGACCACCGGCTGTGGCCAACACCAGCAGCGACATCCTGGTGAACTTTGACCCTGACCCTGCAGACCTGGCGCTGTCCAGCGTGCCGGGCCAGGAGGCCTTTGACCCGAGGCGGCACCGCTTCTCCGAGGAGGAGCTGAAACCCCAGCCTATGATCAAGAAGGCCCGCAAGATGCTGGTCCCCAACGAGCAGAAGGTACTACATCTCCCATAGGCCTTTTCTTTCCTAAAGTCTGACTGTTTCCACTGCAGGAGGTTGATTCATGTGAAGTGCTAATGCACTCAATGACCATCCAGGTTTAGCTTTTGCTTTTTTTCTGGTTTTCAAGATTTTACAGTCTGTTAAAGGTAAATACAGTCTTGTAAGAAAAATACAATAAATATCTTGAAAGTCTAAAAATTGACATTTTGTGTGATGACCACAGCTCTTTGTCAGCTCCTGTATTCATGTGGAAAAAACTGAAGGAGCGTGACGCCTGCTACTATCGATGCCTTATGACCAGAGCCCGAAGATGTTTTGTACTCAGCCCAGTGCACAATAAGGAAAAGCTCTGATCAACAGCTCGTGCTTTCATAGTTCAGTGCAGAGCAGCTGCAGCTCCTGAGGCGTTTGTGATTTATGGGGAGATTAAGACGCTCACCTTCAGTGTCCAGACACGGAGGCCTTTATAAATCATTTATACGCAGGTTTGGAAAACCGAACTCTGACCAGATCTGAAGATGAAGCTTGGATTACTCAGCTGCTCCTCATATGTACCGTATGTATGTGAGCTTTGCCACTGCATAGCAGCAAAATCTGGCTATGATTAAAAGATGAAAGAGATTTCAGGATCACGGGATGGAGAATTTGAGTTTTTCATAAACAACATTTTGAAACACATATATATAATCCAGGAACTCCTTACAAAAATGTTGCAACAGGATGATTTATTTGATGAGTTTAATTGTTCAGTGACGTTAATGTTGCCAAATGTAAACACATCCTCTAAAAGACTCCCTGAGGAAACAGTGTGAACCAGGCAGTCGCCACCCCGGCATACATCTTTCAGCTCGAGGTATATGGAAGGGTTTACCTTCAATTTGGATTTTAGTTTTGCTCTCAAAGTCCAAAAGTTGAACACGGCATCTTCTTGTTATGAGACCCTAACCAGCCAGCAAATGTCTTCATTGCCTGAAAGAACAATGTTGGCAGTCCTCTGTGAGGCTGCACAGCATGTCAGCAGCTCAGCAGGGCAAGACCAGAGGACCTGGCCTTCTTAGAGAATTATTAATACAGTTTTCACTTCAGCCATTCCTACTGTTTTCCTATCTTATGCTGTACAAGCTGCCACGTCTTGAATGTTATTGAGTTCAGCACACTGTTAAACTGATGAGTGGGTCTTTTAAATACATGCATGTTAGGAAAGCATCAAAACAGCCAAACCTCTCGAATTGTCACTGCAGAATTATACGTTTCTCCACTGTCGTCCTGAACATAACTGTATGTTATAAATGCACATTCAGCTCCCACAGAATGCAGCTAATTTACAGCTTCTGTTTGTTGCTTGTGCAGCTTGCAGTTTAATTGTGTTACACATAACTACATTTACCATTTGCGACTAATTTGAGCAGCTGTAATTACACGCAACACAGTGGGAAAACCATTAGCTTTAGCATCATAGATTAACTCAACATTTATCTGACTCAAAGATATCAGGAAGGATGGTCCCAGTGTCACATTTTACAAAAAGAACTAGAAAACTGTCACCAGACCAGTGGCAAATGGCTGCAAAGCAGTGGCTGTTAGACAATCTCTGTTAACACCAGTACAGTCAGTTGATACTCCGTGTCTGGATGCCCCTCCTAGACCCTCCTAGACCCCCTACAAACAGAACACGGTGACAGCTACATATTCACTTCTTTGGTGTGACTGCAAGATTCTGGCAAAAAATATGATGTAAAACATGGATTCACATTAATACACTTTGTGTATTAATTAAAGGTACAGTGTGTAACTTTTTGTAAAAATCAGCTCCAAAACGTGTCTTAATGTAGAGAGGTGCTGTCCAAGCCTTTATGGCTGAGACAGCAAAGAATCGGCTAAATTATCAACAGAGGAGACGAGCAAGCCTTCGTTACCTCCTTGTTGGACTCCTGAAGTGATGACGACACATGCGTCATTATGTACATTCGCATGTTTAGCCGAGTTTGACTTTCCCCTTGTTCCCGTGCCGAGGTAACGCCGATAACGTCCCTTGTTGATTGCAGGGACATTAGTCTCAGTAGTTGCATTCCCACTGCCGCCAAAAGCCGAGGTGTGGTGAGTTTACACGGGTGTTTCGGGCAGTTGTAAATGGGCTGAGCTGTAGCTTTAAGAACGTTACTAGTCAATTTAAAGGCCATGGTAAAAACACAGCTTTTAGCGACTGAGTGCAGTGGCTCTCACAGACCACTCAACTGTCGTGACTCTAGTTGCTACTATTCAGCTGTTCCCATCTTTCCTCCATCCTTTCTGCATTTCCTGCCATCTTTTCTCTCTCACCACATAACTGACCCTTCTCATCCCTCTCTCTTTTTCTCTGTGCTCCCCCCACCTTCCTCCCCACACACCCCAACATACCACCGGTGACAGGATGAGAAGTACTGGAGCCGGCGCATCAAGAACAATGAGGCAGCAAAACGCTCGCGGGACGCCCGACGGCTGAAGGAGAACCAGATCTCTGTGCGTGCTGCCTTCCTGGAGCGGGAGAATGCTGCACTTCGCCAGGAGGTGGCCGACATGAGGAAAGAGCTGGGCCGCTGCAGGAACATCATCAACAAGTACGAGAGCCGGCACGGAGACTTGTGAGGCGGAGGATAAAAAAGATGGAGGAGGAAGGGGTGGGAAGGGAAGAGGAGATGAGGAAAGGGTACAAGGAAACCCAACAACAGCAGCACTTTAATTGAGGTGGTGAGGGGGAAGTCCGGCGTAGATCTGCAGTAAGCACCGTGCCACACCGGGCGCAAGCACAAAAGTGTTTTTGAGTGTGTGCGCTGTGCTTCAGGATGTTACGACAGGAAGATGCAGCCATGGTATTTTTTTTCCCAGTCTGACTCTTTGTAGATGCTGCTTCGCTGAATCTACACAACGTAGTGTATCACCACCTTGTGTCACCACGGCAGCTTCCGTCTCCCTCGGTGCTGTGTTTACGCCCGGTGTTGCACGGCGTTTTTGCAGGTAGTGCGTCCCGGCCGCTGGTCTGGCCAGTCCAAACAGGGTGCTGAATTCACATTATGCCAGTGAAATCTCACTTTTTAAGCTCAAGGCACGGACACAAGCCAGGAGAGGTCAGTCGTGTAATTTCTTTTTTCTATAAATAGGACAAAAGACGTGTATATTTTTGAACTGTGCAGGAAGGCAAGACTAGTCCAGCAAAGAAGGGGAGGAGGAGCGAGAGGTGCAGGGTTTTCATCCATAACGCAAAGAGATTTTGACATAGGATTATTGTATATTTTTCTATTAGTAGAGATATTTGGGAGGAGGATTTTGTATATTTTATATATGGGGTGGGGAGGGGCTGTTAGCTGGACAGTCACCAAGGGGCCATATGAAGCGGTTTCCTCACACCTGTTTATTGCAAAACAACGCAAACTATTTTCAGTTTTGGGAGTCGTTAGTTGGAGGCGTAACAGAGAATGTAACACTGAATCAGGTATTTCACAAGGGGGAGATGAGGGGACGTTAGTTGTTTCTGGTGTAAAGGAGAAAGACAGTGAAAGAAAAACTGTATAGTCTTTAAGAAACGTTTGTGTTTGTTCCTTTTCTTTGTGGGCTCATTTGAGCACCTGATTTGTTATCTTCTCTTTGATTCCGTGTCTGATTTTTAAATAATTGCAGGGCTTTTATTTTCAGAGGAGATGGTGAAGGAGAAAAAGACAGAGGAAAACAGGAAGTAATTAAGTGTCAGAACAGCTGGATGTGAGCAGGTGTTTGAGAATAAATGAAACGGGGGGTTGGCTGTCAGGTTTGCATTTAGTTTGCTCACACATACACACTCGGACACAACGTGGTTACAGTCTATCCCTCTCTCGGTTTACCCTTCAGTTTGACTGGGAAGTGCAAAAATGAAATGCTAACTGGTTTAGGGTTGGTTTGACCAGAATGAACGGCGACTGAAACCTTCAGCATGCGGACATGCACAGTCCTCACCCAGGTTTTATGGAGTATTATATTATTCAAAAAGGTGTGCTTGGAAACACAGGTTTGTATCTGTACACTCATTTTGTATGCTTGTATATTTGGGTTTGTACCTGTAAATATTTTCGGGCGGGGTGGGGGGGGGCTGGGGCTCGTGTGGGCATATATGAACAACCCTAAAACTACAAGCTTACAACCCAAATGTACAAGTTTACAGGTGTTTCCCAGCACACCTTTTTGAATAATATAATATTCCACAGCGTTTTAACTGTTGTTGTTGTTATGGACTTCTATGGTGCTGATCTGACCTGACACACACACACACACACACACACACACACTTTGACAGAAATCATGCTGACACACATGCACACACCATGTCAAACACAGTACTGAACTGCCTATAATTTTTTATTCCTTCTTTTTAGTTTTTTCTTTCCTTTATTGCGTATCGTATCGATAAATCGTATATGGATTTACACACAAACACTTGTCTATACCTCTCCTCCAAACGCTACCCGATAAGAAGCGAGAAATGCGCCCTACTGCTACTGTACCATACAACTGTACTATTGAATATAAACTATTCTCTCACTAGATATATATGTGTATATGATATATGCTTGAACTGTGTGATTCTAGTTGTAATATACATAATTGAATATATTACAGAAAAACTTATTGGAATCATTTTGTCAGTTTTTTCTCAGGTGTTTTTGTCTGAGGTATTAAATATGTGTATTAAAAAGCTGTTTAATTTGATCACTGAATTTGTGTTTCTTTTACTTTTTGGGGGGGAGCGGAGGGTATTTTATTTTTTTAAATTTTTGTTGCAAAGTATCTGGGTTTTATTGTTAATATTTTCGTAAAAGAAAATACAAAACAGACATTTTTTGGCAGATGTTTTTCTTGTCCAACCAAGCTGTTACCTAACAAACTGGACAGTGATCTAATTTTAATGTTTATTTAGTATTTTTTGTTCTTAGTGGAATTTAATGAACACCATTTCCCATATATCCTAGTTTGAACGCCAACACTGCATTTACTTTTTGTTTAAACCAAAGGCTAATTACAAACATCTGAGTGCCTTCATTCCAACTTCCCACTTGTAATTCTGCTAAAAAACAGGCTAAAGTTACATATAGGCAAATGCCAGCATCTTCACCAGTTGAGGATCCAGGTGGATGTAAATAAACACCGTAGTTTTTTTTTTAATTGCAGTTTAGAACAAAATTATCCCAGTTGTTGAGTGTGATACAAATTTCTGCAAGTCTTTTTTTATGTAGTATTCATGCTGTAGGTTTATTTGGACAAATAACATGTAAGGTAGTTGATCCTGTCTTGGCTTTGCCAAAGGTAAATCAGCCAGCTAAGGTAATGTGGGCCAGTGTTAGAGCAGACAAACACTGGTCCATACACTTTGTTTTTTTTTTTTTTTTGGTTTTGGAAAGAATGTCTGAAGCTTGACAGACCTACTGTACCAGGTTACACTCGCTGAGCTATGATTGGACAGTTTTTGTTTGGGGGCGGGCTTTAGTGGACAGCTAATTTAAAGATGTCTTTATTTAGAGATGGCAACTCAATGTTACTTTGAAAAGAAACTACAGGTGCAGTTGCTAGTATTATGTTTGCTCTAGTTGACACTTTCACATTTTTTGTTTCACTGATCTCTTCAGAGGAAGCTGTGATTTGATTCTCTCCTAAATCACCTTTTAATTCTCAAGAAAGAACTGTAATGTGATTTCCCAGGAGCCCGTTTGCTGTTGGAACCGTCCACAGAGACTTAACCAAGCCACCAAGCCCCAGGTGCATTATGGGAGCTGTAGTTCTATCCTTGGTGTGTATGTATATATTCTTTTTCTTCTCTTTTGTTTTTTGAAAATATGTTTAAACCTGACACACAGACACAAACTTCTGAAGTTAAATCCCTGGAAGAGAAGTCTCAGAGCTTCTCATGCTTCCATCTGTTGATGGAAGTAGGAAGCCATGTCTTTTTTGCTTCTTGATACCTGGGATTTGGGGATTTCTTCACAGACACGTTTTGACAGTGCTATTTTTTTATGTAACTGTGTTGTTGAGTGTGATACAAATTTCTGGGGAGCGTTTGAGGCTCACTCTTCACCTGGTGGCAGTGACAGCTTGCTGCTGTACAATAAAACAGCATTGCGGGTAATAATGACAACAATAATAATTATGATGATAATGTGCACAGCCTTGTTATTTCTCCTTCAGCTCTGTGGATTCTCAGCTAATGTCTCCTTTTTGTGACTGACTGTTATGAACTACAAGTCCCATGAGCTCAGCACTACCCTGATTCCTCACCAGTATTGTCTGCTGTCCACAGGGATGATGGCGTCTGTGATCTGGCTTTTTTCCCCCCCTTCAGACACCAATAAAGGCTTATTCTTTCTCACCAACAAACTTTTTCTAATGTCTTACTCTGCGATCTGAAAGCGTGTGCAGACACTACACTTAATGTAGGAAGTGTTGTTACCTGCGGTCCTTCAGTCAGCACACTGTTGCACACTGACATGTTCCTCCAGCATCATGAACACACACACACACTGGAGTTTATTTTGTCTCAGTCTCACATACACTGTCCTGCTGCCACAAATAGTCACTAGAGCACTGAATGTGTATTCATCCGCAGCTGAAAATAGTCCCCAGCAAATGCACAGTTTCCTCCTCAGTAACATTTGCTAAAAACTGCAGTGCCAAGTTGTTTTAGGAAATTAGAGCCTTTAAAAATAGTAGTAATAATAATAAATAAGCTACTTTTCCCCCTTCAAACAGGATAATGTTTTCTAACTAAAGTCCTAGTGACATAATTTTCTTATCTAAAATATAATTGCACATCCTTGGTATAGCAATGTGTCCGGTGTTATGACTCTGCCTTTCTCTGACTGTATATGTGAGATATTGAATAATAAAAGAAATGTCTGACACAGGAAGTGTAGCAGCAGACCATCGGGAGGCACTCGGACCCTTCTGACAGCTCAGACATCAGATCCAAAGTCATGGAGGCTGCTGTTTCTGTGTGTGTTTGTATATCTCATTACTCCCATGTGCATGTGCAGTGACACGTGTCTGCATGGCTGCATGTCCTTGTGTGTGTGTTTCCATGGCTACTGCTATGAACTGGGGGTCTCCAGCAGATCAGATGGTGAAGCACCTCAATCTCAGTATACTACACACACACACGGGGGTACATGAACCAGGCTGGTGTGTGTGTGAGAGAGAATGGATGTCTTCACCACCGGTATTTGGTGGGTTGTTTCAACTGTGTGGTGACGGTTGCGTCACCGGCTCCCCCTCATCACTCTGCCGACCATCTGCCCAAGCTGGTGCCGACACTCCGAGCCAAAGCGTGCTATGCCGGCTCAGTCAGAGCCATACTGTGCCGAGCTGTGCCAGGTGGTGCCGGGCCCTGTAACCATGCAGCTCAGTGTATTTACAGTCCGACCAGAGAATCCTAGAGAACAGGGATTTGAAATTACTTTCCTGAATATGCAGCAACATTTTGCGGGTCTTTCAGGTAAATTCACAAGTCACCAGATGAGCTGGGATAAACAATGACATATACAAACAGATGAAAAACTAGAGAAAAGCCTGAAGAAATGAGTTGAGAAATGTAATGAATTCAGTGGTTTGTGTCCACTTGTCCCCTCAGAGAGAACGGTCACTGCAGACCAAAGTGCTTCTGAGTGATCACCTTCATCCTGTGATGAAACACTTCTATCCTGAGGGGAGCGGTCGGTCTCCTCCAGGATGGCAGAGCACCAACCCCCCCTGTGTCCCTGACTGGTCTGATGAGGATGACCATGATGTGAACCAGATGCTGTGGCCTTCCCAGTCACCAGGTCTCAGCCCAGTTGAACAACTATGGGAGATGTTGGAGCGACGTGTTAGACAGCGTCTCCACCAATGTCATCAAAACACCACATGAGGGAACATCTGTTGGAAGAACGCTGTTCATCTCACCAGGAGCAGTCAGAGACTTGGAGAGTCAAGGTGGAGCTGTTCTGGTGGCCTGTGGTGGCCCAGCTCCTCACTGGGACTCTCTGTGTCAGGTTTTACTTTCATCTGTCACCTGTCAGTACATCTGCACTCACTTTAGACTTTAATGTTGTTGTGCAGCTTAAAGGTTAAGCTTTCTTATCTTTGTCGAGACATAGTTTATATCATTGCTCATGTTAATTACCCAATCAATCGCTTGTTGCAAGGCACTGATGTTCAAGCTTTAATTGCGCTAATCAGAAGACTAATCAGGAGAAGCAGACAGACGCCGTTACTGCAGTGGCCTCTCGGTTGTAAACACATGCAGGAAGACTGCTGACCTAATTTCTGTGACTCCCCCCACCCCATTCCAATGCATATGAGAGGACTCCACTTTTACATTTCAATTGTTTTTGTTTTTTATTAAATAATGTGACTCACTAGTATTTAGCAGCTCCACAGGAGGGCACAGTACATAAGCTGACTGACTGACGTGTAAAACAGTGGCTGTGTTTCTGTATTTAGACATGTTTAATGTGTACCGTTAATTAGTTTTTACATTCAGATGTCAGTGTTACAAACAAATGCTTGAGTATCTTCACACTTGCCTGCTTTTCTAAGCTAACGCTAGCAGTTGCTAGGAACTGGATGTCTGTGGAGATTCTGTGTGCGTGTCCCGAACCAACCACATGATGTATGTAGTCACACACCACACACAGTACAATGAAGCAGAGAGAAAATATAAAAACCTCCACTTCTTCCCATGCTAAATGAAACTGCTGTGTGATTACCAACAATTTGTCAACATAAGATCCATTTATTAAAGGAACTTATTACACTTTGGGTCTTTTTAGGTCAATTTCAGCACTTTTCATTTACATTTTGTCACATTCAGTTCACCAGGGTCCTTGCTGAGATTGGATGAACCCGCTCCACTGCAAACTTCCACTAGATATTATTGACTGATTATATGGTTCAACATTAATGTTTCTGTAAGATCTTATCATGATATGCAACCGTCCTAGATTGTGTGATTGTGTGTGGTATTTTTATTTGATTTTTAATTGTTTTTCATTTAAAGCAGCAGGATGTTCCAGAATTTACTTTTTGGGTTGGGTCAACTTGCTAAGCACTTAACTGTAGTGGTGGAAAGAACATTTACTCCAAATTAAGTTAACTATATATAGTTAACTTTGTAGGTAGTTGTACATTTACCTGACAGCTGAAGATGATATAAGCTGCTTTGCAATAATATTCATATACATCAGCACATACAAATGCAGCTGAAGCAATTAGTTTCTAAATCAACTGACAGAAAATTATTTAGCGACTGTTTTTATTAAGTCATTTGTCATGCAAATAATCACTTAGTCATGAAAATAATCAGCAAATTAATTCATAATTAATAATAATTAATTTTACATTACTGTCTAAATAATAACGAAAAGTAATGAATATAAAGATATAATGTTATGGTACAGCAGTCACGGGGGCCTTTTCTCTCGGGCTCCTTGTTGGACCCTCAGTGGAATATCCACTGACCCTTTGCATGTCTTTACACAAACCCCACTTTTTAAGGTCAAGAATGAACTTTGCAATCTGTTTCAACGCTTGTATCAGTGATGAAGGAGCTGCTGTGCACAGTATTTGTACCAGACAGCCAAACCTTGTAAAATGCTTCAGTTTGATTTTGAAGCGTGAGTATACAACCACTGTGTGAAAAGCTTTGTGCATTGCCTCACAGTGATTGGCTCAATCACATGCTGCGTGACGTCCAATCATATGAATGCAGGTGTGCAGGGGAACATTTGAACCTGACGCTGTTTGTGCTGCTTCCTTGGACTTGATGGAGTAAATAACAACAGGTGGGAAACAGCTGGCTGTCACACATCCATTGCTGCACACGCTGCAATGGATGCAACCCAAGTTTTTGTGTTTGTTGTCTGGCTGTGACCAATCCATCAGCAGGGGCCTGTTCATGGATTTCTTGCCAGGTAAATGTCTGCTGCTGGGCTGATCGTGTTGTTAAGCGTTGTTGGTGGTGTTACTCAGGTGTGTTTGTATTTCTCGATTTAGCTTCACTGCTTGCAGGTGATGATCAGTTTACTTTTATTATGCTGAATGTCTTTGTATGTAAAACAGCACTGGAGATAATTGGTTGTGGTTTCTCTTGTCCCTAATACCTGAAGTCATTAACTTGAATTCTCATGCGTGGGCTTAATTGGTTTAGGGAGTTTTCCCTTGGCTGTTTGGAGTTGTTTTGAATGTGTGCGCTTGCATATCTCGAGCACAGTACCCACATATTTGGATATTCATGTCATAGTGGAACATAGCCTATAGCTGAGCTCCCTCATTTGTTAGCCTGGTTCTTTGTATGGACAGGCGGCCAGGTGGTTTTCCTAAGAGCAACATGCCTTTTTGTGCTTAGTTTACAGTTTAGTTTAATCACTGTGCAAATAAATCAGCATTGTTTTTGTATGTTCAGCTCACAGAAATCTATATTTTGGAGTTGCACCTCGGATGAAAAGGACTTTGCCAGCAACATGCATTTGTTTCACACAGGTTAGATTCATTCTGGTTTAGAAGCTGAGTAGATTTGTTGGGTTGGATTCAGGACGGTGAATCTGGTTCACTGATGTCCTCGTCTATGCCTGGAGGCCGTGAGCACCAGTTTCTTGACACGAATGTCTCTAACTGAAATAGGTTGTATTGGCTTTAGCAAGCAGGTACAGGTGGAAACTGACAAGGCAAATAACTTTTCAACTTTTTAACCACAGCAAATGTCTTCAATAACTTGTAACTTTTATTTAGTTTTGAGTGATTTCCCTTAGTTCCAGTGGAGGGAAGTCCTACAGCACTCGTTTGTGTTTTTCTGTGTCCTGTTGCAACATGACAGTGCCCCTCTGCACAACACCAGTTTTATAAAGGAAAAACCCATCCACAACCTTGGCAATAAACTGAAACACAGACAGGGACCGGCACTTTATTGCCTGTGCAAAAATGAAAGGTGTGTGGTGCTATCTTTATTCTTGTGTTGTTTAATAGTGGGAGCTATGAGGAAATATCACAGAGGAGGAGAACTTACAACACAACCCTTAGCTAGCTTTGTCATGGCTGTTTCCCAACTTAACCTGCATCAGTTCAACTCTGTCCCACACACTCCTGACAGGTGTGGTGATGATGAAGCAGGCTGTGAAATGTCACTGGCAGCGTTACCAACCAGAGAATCGGGTGGTCTGATCTTATTGTCTCTATGCTGCTGCTGTCCTGTGGGCTCAGTCAGGCAGAATTGCATTGTGGGGCCTTGATCACAGTGGTCTGAGCCTTCAGCTTTTCACACTAATAATAACTCAGTCATCATACATTTCTAGTTACAAGGGGACTTGCATGATGTATGCTTATGTTCTCAGTCTGGAGCTGTTGATAACATGTGTCCAGTGTTTTCATAAACTAATAGAAAGATCCCGGAGGCTATAAACTGAAACTGTTGTCACGTGTGGTAACGTTGTAGCTCAGCTCTTAGTGATGAGGATCCATGTCACTTTGAAACAGCCTGACCGTCTCTAGGTTCACTTCCACTAAGCCCTGCTTCCACTGCCATGATGCGGCCTTGATGGGGTGTGCTGACATTTATTTTTTCTCTGGCGGGTCAAGAGTTAACAGAAGGGTGAAGTGTGATTAATGACAAGATGGATGGGGGAAGACAGCAGAGGAGGGATGAGAGCCGAGGAGGGTGTCAGTGCTGATGTGCAGAGGAGACAGATGTGACCTCTGCGTTCGGTTCTGACACAGCAGCAGCAGCCTGAGGCGCTCGCTCATGCTCTTGTTGAATGTGGCCTTCATAGCCACACTGATGCTATTAGCACCACAGGCTTTCATACTTGGTTTGGATTCACAGACCCACTCTTCTGGACTGGTGTCACTGCTCTTCCAGGACGGAACAGAAAATGACTGCAATATTTAACAACAACAAAATGACACCTGTGTGGACAGAAAGCGTTTCACCTCATGAACATTCATATTTTGAGTGAGTAACTTCATCAAAGTCAAAAGCAAGAAATCTTTTTGAAATCTTTTTCACCATGGACCCAACGCACCTCTCTCCCTGTTAATGCTTTTAACATTAAGCTACAAACCATGGTCCCTCTTGAACTTTAATCAAGTGATGTGATGTGATTACCAAAAAATAACTGTGAAAAATTCAATCACGCTTTAGTTGCTTCAGGCGTATCGTGTATTCCGAGAGCAGACATTGTGGGAAAATGATTAAATAATGTTGCCAGGGACCATTTTTCTGACACAATCACTATCAGCATTTTGTCTTCTGGGCAGCATTCTGTTACTTCGCAGTGTGTTTGTGGTTGTAAATTGTTGGTACATAAACACAATCATTGTGGAAACAAAGGCAGAAAACAAATGACAAATAGAAGTAATAAAAACTAATGACTAGATTCATGCAAATGCAAAGACAGTTTTACAGATTTGTGCTGTTAACATGGTTTCAGTGGCACCAAAGGCAAAAATCAGAGATCAAATGCTCTCGGCTGCAGTCCGACTGTGTTGTGCAGCAGAGGCTGGGGATTGTTAGTGTCTTAAATTTACAGGACTGTAGGTCATGAATTTTTATTCTCACACACAGCGCCGGCCTGAAAACCAGAGCGTGTGGGCCTGAAAGTTTAGACCGAAATCTCTGCAGCGCAGTGTCTCACAAATTGGATTCTTTGATTCATGGCTTCATTAAGCTGAACTCGAACCAGGGGTGGTTCTGCCCTTAAAACCTTGTGTTTACCAGCTGTTAATGTGCTCCCATTCAGTGGCACATACTAAACCTGAAATAAGATGAAACCGTCAATCCCTGTGGAGGTAGTAATTTGTTGCAGCAGCAAAAGTAATGACTCAGTAATTATTTACTGTAGAGTCACGACACGCAGAACATAACCAGTTTATGACTAAACATGAGGAACACGGATGATTATAAAGCCTTAATGCCACACCGGTTTTGCTGCAAAGATGATTAATGGACAGGAAAGACAAAGCTCGAAGGTTTGAAAGTATGTGACCGAACTTTAGCGTCCAGAGTCAGCAGCACAAAGACACATGGGGACTGTTGGAATAGACAATTATAGGAAGAAACTCAGTGTGGTAATGACACAGTGATAAGTCTCTTTAGTCAAAGGACAGTTTGCTTCAAATGATTAGTAATGGAAGGCAACAGCTGACCACAGCTCCAGATGCTGTGAAAGCTTCTGAGTTACTTTATAATGCAACACTTTGATTCATTACTCATCACACTGATTGGTGGAAGCATTTATTTGATTATTATAAATGATCATTGAGATTGTACTGTTTTTAACTTTGCGCCAATTTCAGGCACATCAGATTTATAATGCACAAAATGATTATTATTTCTCTTTTATGATTCTGATTCCAAAAGCCAGTGGCGAAAGGGTCTCTGTGCTGTGAGCTGGACCTTTGTCAGTGTGCGATCACGTTGATGATCAGTGATTGAAGAGACGACTGCCTTTTTCTCATTAGGTCTATTTTTGCTGAATCATAGAATTTGCTTGTGAATGTAGGCCAGTGTTGTGTTCAGAGACTCGGAGGGTCGATGCTGAGGCGGAGCTGTTCTGGTGGCGTGTGGTGCCCCAGCACCTCACTGGGACTCTCTGTTGTGTTTGCTGTATCAGGCGTCGATGCAGACAATACTACTCAGGGTCCATAATAGTCATTTTCCCTCTGCCTTAGTGTTTAACTAAATTTGAACACTTGACTAAAAGACCCATCATTCATGCTGAATTTAGTTTGAATCAAATGTGACACGACAGGCTATGAAAACTTTGTTTACACACTTTGAATAATTTTAAATTAGGTGGTGATTAGCGCTAACAAGCCAAAAAGAGAAATGTACCAAAATAAAATGTTTCCTGTCTGGAAAATAAACTGATTGCACTGTGAAACGTCTCCATCCAGGGGTCCTGGCACGAAAACGCAGAAGTTTGCAGACTCGAGCTCCACCGCAGACTGAAGGTATTTATTTCATTCAGCGTTTGATAGATTTTCAAATTAAATCAGTGACTTAGGAGTAAGGCGATGATATGAAGTGTGAAGAGGCTCAGTGAGCCGACGTTACAGTAAGTGTTCTTCCTCTAATGACTGTTTATGGAAGGCTGCCTCCGTGGATGAATGTTAATGACTTTCTGGGAAATGCTTTTTGAAGAGGCTGCCTCCTACTAACAAGAGGACTTTCTCACAAGTGCACACACACACACACATACTGTGATGAGTGTGGTGTACATACATCACTCTCACACATATACATTTAGTCATATACAATGAGTGTACATTTACACACACACACACCTCCCTCCAGGGTCAACACACACACACAGAGGCTGAGTGATTTCATCCTGTTTGGTATGCCCCATTTGCCGTCTCATTTGCCCACTGAACCACATCTCTTTGTGCATTGTGTTGTTCTTTCACACACACTAATTAACGTTTGTTGCCACTGATTGAGTTGTTTGGTTCTGCTTCTTCTGTGGCTAATTATGGCGCCGTCGAGCCGCAGACATCCAAATGAGCGACGCAGGTCAAGACTTTGTTGTCAAAAAGATCTCGATCTAATTTGCACGTCGCTGCCATGGCGGGGTGGCATTTGACAGCCAGAAATGTCATCTCATCAGAGGGAGAACAAAAGCAGGTTTGATGTTGGTGTGGGTTTGTTGTGTTACTGGCTTTTAAAGAGTTTTACAAGTTGAAAAGAAACATGTTTAGTGGAAAATTTGGAAACCACTGAAGTTAAAATGACAAGATCACAGCAATATACATGATTTGCATTTGTGATTTTATGTTTAATAGCTGTTTTGGAGTCGTTTTCACCATTGTTGCACATTATTTTCTATGGATGAATGTTTTACTGCGGAGGGACACTGAAACCTAGTCCACACCAGAAGACGAGGAACCTAAAGATATTGGAATCAGAGCCAGCTTCACCAGCCAGGTGTGTTGGCAGCGAGTAGACAAGATAAGACACATGGTGACCTGTAGGTTTTATAAGGTAACTGGGATTTCTATGCATGGTTCCGTCCTTCCTCCCCTTCTTTTTCTTTTCCCCCTGTTCCCTCCTAAAGTGACCTTATCGCCTCTCTCCTCCATCATCACTACATTTTTCTTGTCCTTTCATCTTAATCACTTTCTTTCCTTCTTTTCCTTCCCTTTGTCTTAATCCCCTCCCCTAAATTTCCTTTTCTCTTTCCATCCCTCTGTTCCATCTTGTTTTGCCTTGATCTCCTCTCCACGGATTCTTCTTTCCATTTCCTCTTCGTTCTCATTCTTTTTTCCATTTCCCTCCAGTTGTATTCTTATCACTTCTCTTTCACCTTCCTAGAGAACCTTATCCTCCCCCTTTTGTCCAATTTCTCTCCACCACTTTCCCTTCCTCCTTTTCCTCCTCTTGCTTCATCCCACCCTTCTCCTTTCCTTACTTTCCTTTCTCCCTGCTGCACATCCCAACCTCCCGTCCTCTCTACTTTGGAATTCATCAGCTTCGCTCTGCTCTAAAAGGTGACTGGCTGTTTCTCCGTACCCTGCTGCCGATTGGATGTTGTCATGGGAACAGCCGTGGGGGGAGTGGGGGTGGGGGGAGGTTGATGGTGTTTGGATGAGGTGATGCTCTGTCATGCACGTGTATGTGTGCATCTGTGTGTAGAGAGAGAGGGGTTTTTTTTGTGTTTTCGCCCTGCATGACTGTATAGGTGTTTCTCTCACCTCTGGAGTCTGTGTGTTTATCTGTTGTGTTTGACAGCCATATCCCTCAGTGTTAGTGCTTTGCTCTGTTGCAAGTCTGCGTACATACTGTTTTTGACCACGTGAGCTCGCCTGTTCACACATCAGTATTCATGCATACCAGTCAGAGTGCAACTCGATGTACCGGTATGTGTAGATGGCAATAGCTAATGGTGAGGTCAGCTTACTCAAAAATGTTAATATGTTTGGATGAGTGTCCCCTGGTTTCCTCTTCTTAGGCGGTGCCATGCTCACGTTGGCGTTAATAGCAGCCAAATAACTTACATTTTACTGACAGTTGCATTATGGGAAATCATCTCTTATTACAACACAGATTCTCTCTGTGATGATTACTTGGTGATCAATTATGTTAAACTATTATAACGACACTGATTACTGACATAACGTTAGTGTAACATATTGGAAATGCTGACAAGAGGCAAACATGGTGACATTGTGGTTCCACGAGGAAATATTAAATATCACAAACTTAGGATAACTTGGAGAAGCCTGGGTGAAGAATCAGTGAAGGTAACGCCTCATTTCTATAACCCTCTGTGTGTGTATGAAATCCATTAAAAGCATATTCTCAGGTCACATTTATTCATGTTTTTTTAATCTATTGCTGGGTTTGTTTTTGTTGACCAGAGTTGTCAGAAGTGAATCCAATTGAAGCAGGGAGGAGACATGGACAGAGGCACCTGACAGATACCCCCAAACAAAAGATTATTTCCAAATGAGTGTATATTGGATGGTATTAAAACAAATTGGCTGGTGTGGGGTCTGGTTGGCGACACTGCACACTCTGTCCCTTGTTGTGCCTTAAAACTCTGAGAACAAAGTTGATACATGGACTGGATGGCTTGTGGCCCCACCACCACATATGGTTTGTAGTGCCCTCCCCACCCCAAGGGGCACAGCTGTATTTTCTACATCTACACATCAAATATTTATTGGTTGGGTAAACAGATTTTTCAGCATCCTTGCACGAGTGAAGAGCCTGTTGTGACTGAGTACAAACTCTGCAGTGCTTCTCCTGAATCTTTGGTTTGACAGTTGGCTGAAGATGGGAGCCCCCCCCCATCTTGAAGCTGGGAATGGAATGTCGCTCTCTGTCTCTAACAGCTTTTATAATTTTCCAAAATAGATGATCCAGCGTTCACACTCACTCTGTTTTGAGCATACGTAGAATTGGGAGAGGAACCAAGGGATTGAATGTCTTTATTCTTGACTCAACTGTCTCTCACTTTCCATGTGAACAAGTGGGTGCAACACAGTGTATGGCTTCTAGAAGAGACTCGATTTATATATCACATTAAAATCCCATTTCCCTGGTGACAGCTGGCTTTTCCCTGCACCTCCCAGGGTGGCTGTTCTGATCGGGTATAAATACTTTGTATTGTAACGTGTCAAACCACGTCTTTTCAGTCATTATTGTCGAGTATGTTAAAACACAAGAAATTTGATTCCACTTACATTTTTTGAGGTGTAACTTGGCCCTTACAACCCTAAACATAACTAAGTCAACAAAGCTGGCAAACATCAGTGTCACACATACATACATCTGTGACCCAGTTTTCAAATTTTCTCTCATTGCTGCTTGGTTGGGGGTGGGCGAAAAAGCCACAGTGAACCCTTTCAGCTATTCTGCCTTCACCCCCCAAACCATGCTCGCCTCTCCTTTTTTGTCTCCATGGGGAATCGAAGCGTGATTAGAGGGAGGCGATGTTTCACATCTTGTTTGGTTTCAGCAGTGCAGGCACCATCATCATCATCATCATCATCATCATTATGATGAACAGTACGCGCGGCTGCTGCTGTGGTTTAATTGGCTGCTCTGCTACTTGAGGCTAGCCTTATTTGTAGGCCTTGTTATCTCGCTGAGCCTGTGCGAGTATATTATATGTGTGTAATGTCAGTGAGGTGAATCTCTAACAAGGTTAGCTGTCGCAGAGGTTGCCAGAACAAAGTCCGGCTGGGTGGCCGCTGCGGTGACCGACGAGCTAATGGACTGACTGGCGGGCTGACTCGAGACCTTTGCAGAAAGAAATCATGCCAGGAAGGTGGAACTTAAATTGTAGTGTGACCAGTTCACTTCGTGCACCTTTTAGCCTGCGGTGAGCCCACGAGGAGCTGGAGGTGACTGGGTCAGATTAGTGAGCCAATTATCAGCTAGAGGCCAGCAGTGTTGGCACAGCTGCAGACAGCAACCAGCTCTCTGTGCCAGCTGCAGATGTATAATTGTGAACCCAGGACGAGAAGCAGTGAAACCTGACTCATGATGTCACATTATGTCCTGTCTTGTCACTGTATGCCAACGTGAAGCTCTAGGAGATTGGTAAGGACATTTTGGAAAACATGAGAGTGATGGATGGCTGGTGGACTGGCTGGTTGAGTTTTTGTTCAGAGCCGATTATGGTAATAGAACCATCGCTGCAGTTAGAATATGGAGAGAGGATACAGTAACTGGGAGCTGAGTTGCATTGCCTCAGAGGGGATTTCAGGGAGAAGGCTGTGTGTGTTTGTGTGTGTGTTTTCAGCTTTCACTCCATCTAACTGGACCACCGCTTTCCGCCTGTTGTGATCCTCAAAGTGCCCCCAGTGTTTGAGTGTTTCTGCTTCCGTGATTCTCCCATTTTCTTTTATTCACTTTCCACTCGTGAGGACTTATCATTCTTTCCTTCTCCTCTCATCATGCTCCCTCATTAGCCTTCATCTTGTGAACCTTCTCTTCAAATCCTCTTTTCTTTTACCTCCTCACTTCGGCATTTCGCCCTCCTTCCTCCACTTTTTCTAGCGTGCCATCATCCCTCTGGCTGAGCCACTCTGTCGCTTTCATCGGACCAGGCCAGGATTTCAGATGTGGATTTCAGTGAGCACAGGCAGGAGTGAAGGAGAGGAGCAGAGAGGGGAGGGAGACCGAGGAAGGGTGGTGGAGAGGAGAGCAGAGGGTTCATAGGAAAAGCCTAGTGCCAGATGAGAGCAGGGGAGGGGTTGGGGCAGTTTGGACGATTTTGCCCATTGGTGCCAGATGTCAAACACGCTTCAGGTGCTCGTTATCCACAGCTCGCATATGCACATCTGTGTTACGTTTTCTTTTAACTTTAAAGATTTAACTGACTTAGAGTGGATGAGTCTTTAAGTAACAGGATTAAATGTAATTGTTACTCCAGACCTCTGTACGCTGAAGTACACCAGCGTGCATGCTCGCTCTTTGTATCCATCCATGGATAATAAAAGAAAACCAGAAGCAGCATTCTCTTCCACCCCTCTCCTCTGAGTTCCCTCCTTCTCTATACCTTCCCTTTTTTTATTACAGAAAAAAACACAATTGCTCCATTCTGCTTTTCTCTGCTGTCCATATTCTGCTCTTTCCATTCTCGTTTCATGCTCTTTTCTTCATTCTAACATAAATCAGAAAAATAACCTCCTACATGTAGCTTCACAGTCTCTCTCCCCATCTCTTCCAAACACTCTTTACTTCCATATTAGATGCATTCAGCTGAAATGAATGAGCGGCCGGTGAATAACACAATGACAAAGCTGTGTGTGGGTCAAATGTTCATCATCAACTAGGTCAGTAAGCAGCATGTAACTACTCCCAGCCAAGAAATACACGGACATATGAGCACCATAAAACCACAGCCTACTCGTTTTATGCACTGTGGTTTTTGTATTGGATAAATGAGATCTAACATGTTAATTAGTGAGTGGTAGGGGTGGTGGGAGGATTCAGACAGAGCCTGGGTAAGTGTTTCCAGCTTCTGTGCTAAGCTAAGCTAACCAGCTGCTGGCTGAAAGCTGTGAGGGTGGTAGCAATTTTCGTATCTACTCTTAAAATAAGAGTGAATAAGTGTTTTTCCCAGGATATTGAACTTGTTCTCTCTAATTAAACCTGAATTTACTATCAGATTTGTTTCTTTAACATCTTCATTTCCAGTTTGGAGTAGGTGCTCTGAATTGTCTAGGAATCCTACATGAATGTAGGCTGAAAAGAAAAGCACGGGTTTTATGAGTTAAGTTTCCATCTTCCTTTCCTTGTGCTTAGTTTGATGCTTTCTCATCATTTTAAATGAGAGTTGTGTTATTAGCACAATTAAACCATCTTGATTTCACAGCATTTCTGTCGCACATTGTTCTGAAGAGCTGTTATGATTGTGATTGCGCTGCAGGGTCCTCCACAGTACATCCCTCTTCCTTCTGACACAGTCAACACAGTCTGTGCTGTGTAGTTCTTCTGCCACAGCCATCATAATTTCTCAGACCCCTCTTTGCATAAAATCTCTCTCCCATTTGCTCGCTAATGCGCAGCGCCAGCCTGTGCATAATTGTGCTCATTTAGGCTTTTCAGACACTGAGCTGCCTTCCATCACTGGAACGCCTCTGTCTTTGGAGAGTTCATGTTTCTGTGTGGTGAAATATTCTACATGTCGACAATGGGGAACGTTTTACTATGTAAATGACCCACGCACCCACTCCTTCTCTGCCTCGCAACCCACTTGCTTACCCTCCTTATTTGCAATGCTAAGTTCAGCAATGCCAGCGAGCTTGTCATTTCAGAGTCATTAGACAGCTGATTGAAAGGGACAGTGCATTTTATAAATGGTTTATTCAGCTTAGGAAGAATGAGAATTCCACCACCTTACTAAGACACTTTGTGTTTATTTTTCTTTTTGTCACCCCTTTTTAAGTTGATGCGATGAATCTGTTGGTGTACCTTTGCCTATTTAGAAACCCAGCAGTTCTGAAACAACACTAACATCCCTGTAAGGTTGTGTTTCTGGTCACCTGTAGAACGAAAGTCACATATTTCACCATCTCCCAAGGAAACTGTCTGTTTGGCTGCTAATGCTCACTAAGTGTTTGGTGCTGAGCAGGTGGTGTATAGGGTGTTTTTAGGGCTTTATTGCTGAAAACAGATGTCTACTGCAAATAAAAACGACATCAGTGTGGGTACGGTGGACTGAGACAGAAGATAAAGTGAAACATAAGCTGATGGGAACTGTGGTGGTGCTCTCAGGGTTTGTTTCATGAAAACCTTTAATGCAGTCATGAGATCTGTTACTATAAAACAGCCCTTACACACACGTTTAGGAAGATTCAGACAAAAACAATAAAGCACTTGAATCTAGAACAAGATGCAGAACAAAATGCAGGACCTGCTTTAATTCAGAATACTTAGTGATGCAAAGTTTCTAACATATGCAGGCAGTCAGATGGAAAAAAGTCTTTTGGGATGCTCTGTCTATCTGACTGTAGTCGGTCTCCCCTTTTGAGCCGCTATGTGTCTGCTGCCTGCCGGACCCTCAGCAACAGCAGCAAACACTCTTGTCTTGAGGCTAACTGATGGGCGACTGTCGGCTTCTGTCATGTCTCTGTCTTTTTTCTGCCACTGCATACAGCAAGATGTTTTGAAAACATACACATATTCCATCAGTGGAAATCACAAATTGTGGGTTGAGAAGCAACAGTTGTTTGTTCTACACTAACTGCGACCCTTGTTGCTCTATTTGTCCAAATGAAACAGTTTGAACACTGGTAAAGGGCAGCACATGGCTGCTTCCCTAAACTGGAAGCATCCAAAAAGTAAACGGTCTAGTTTCAGATTTTTATTCTTTCCTCTTCTCCTTCTGACTCTCTCCCATCCATTACACTCCTGTGATCTGGCTTTCCTCTCCTCTCATCCCTCACCACCCTCCTCACCCCACTTCTCCTGTTTGCCACCTCTCAGATTATCAAGCATCAGGCTGGCAGCCAAATGTGGCATCGGCCCCGTCCCGTCATCCCATCTGTTAGAGGGAAGCTGGCTGACGTGACAGACACACACACACACACACACAGACAAAGGTGTGTGGTTCTGCACTAGTGTCAGTTTGTTGGCACCGTTCATAGATGAGTGTTAAAAGTCACCCGCACTGATGTCCTGTGCGTGTGTGTGTGTGTGTGTGTGTGTGAGACACATGGGAGCAGACTGGCTGCCTGTGATGCATCAGTCCTGCAGGAGGGCCTCAGTGTGTGGTTTATGAATTCATGTATCTGCTCCAGTGTGCAGGAATATGTACGAATGAAGTTCCAGAAGCTGCTTATATCCAGGCACACCTGCCCAAATAGAGTATAGATATCTTGCACTAAGGAGTACATACATATACATGAGACCACAGGTGGGAGAAAGTAATCTGATGGAAAAGTCACTTTGCACTTTTAGTTCTTCAAGACTGTCACTCACACATGCACAGCTTTCACTGTGTGCACATTCTGACCTAATGCCCCGAGCCTCTAACCCACCCTGAACTGAACCTGATTCTGTCCTGCACCCTCTAAACCAACGATCCTTTGAAGGGGTGTGGACTGGACAACATGTCCTCATTCCCATTATATAAAACTCAAACCAGTCCTCACACTATCGGCAGTAAAAGTACACTCACCGGCATACACACAGCCTCCTAAACTAACCAAACAGCAGGTAAAATAGCCCATAGATCCTATTTCTGGTGTCTGTGCAGCACAGTGCTGCCACCATCTGGTGTCAGGTTGCTACTGCAGAAACCCTCAAATTTAATAAATCCAATACACGTTAAACACAACTTCCCTTCCTGTTATATGACAGTACATTTTTTGTAGTCTTATCACAAAACTCCCAAATATCCTGCAAAAGTGTTGGGTTGGGTGAAGTTGGGTGAAGGAAAGTGCAAAGACACCCCCCGAAATTAGTTTGGTTGTTTTTTAAAATTTGTGAAAAGAATGTGTCAGTGAAATAAGAATAGCTTATATTACAAAGTAGTTAGATTTTCCAGCAGTAACAACCTGCCTTCTTTGTGTTTCAACATGCAAAGGTTTTTTTTGTTTGTTTGTTTTTGTAGAAAGTCAGTGAAACAAGCAAAACATTTTATTTTACCACGCTGGCTGATGAGATATATGTATATATTCTTTAAAGAAAAACAGATGGATAGATCTTAGTTTTAATATTAATCTAAGGAACACGCCTGCTGTTAGGTGCAGACCAGTGCGAGCGTCATTGCATGTCCATCAAAATAAAAGCATGTTGCATAGCTCAGGTCCAGTAGATAGGTAGGTAGGTACTTTATTCATCCCTCAATGGGGAATTTTCAGTGTTTCAGCAGCAATGGAGAACAAACAACATAACACCATGAGAAACAAACACCACACACATTCTCCAGCATGCTAGAAATAAAGCATCATTGCAGTTTAATTGGAAAAGGGAGCCTTGAAAGTAATTCGAAGACCTGGTCGGACGGTGTTTTCATAGTTAAAATATACAAGAAGAAGAAAATCCGAGATCAAAAGAACATGTCTTTGCAAATACAATCAATATTAATTGTATATATTGGGCATAAATGTAAATTTGCATGTAGTTTCTACAGCAAGTTATTTTCCAAATGGTGGAGTGTACTTTGCTGAGAGGCTCGACTCTGCTAGTCCAATACTTTTAGATGCCGGCACTACATTAATATAACGGTGGAAAAATGTCCACACTGTTCGCTCAATCCCAAAGATAATGTTTTTCGGGTTCATCTACCAGGACACTAACAGTACTCACACTGTTACAACAGAGTGTTACCATGAATATTTATTACCAGTGCGACCAAACTAACTTGAAAAGCAACCGCCAGCCTTTTCTCAATCCCAGAATAATTTTCTTGCTGATGCAATATTGATGTAAGGCTCTAATATTCTGGAACTGAGAGGAGCAGGCACTGCACTCGGGGGTTCTTCTTCTTGGCAGCTTGACTTTTCTAACAGAAGATTGTACCACACGGAGAGAGAATCACCAGCCCGGGGCTCGGGATGGGCCTGTTTTTAAGCTTTGTTCTAAAAAACATCTATGAACGGACTCTGCAGTGAGACAGTGTTGCACAAAGGAAGGGCAGCAATACAAGGCCACAGAAAAGTGACCTGTGAAACAAGAATTCACATCAAAGAAAAGGAGGATTTTTGAAGGCCTACAAAGAATGAATAATAAAAGGCCATGGGAGCTCAGGATGCATTTTTATTATGCTGTTCCAAAGGAGATGCTGCACAGTGTGCAACTGTGCCAGCTGTAAGAAGCAGATGTTTCAAGGGATAAACAGTTTTACCTTAAATATGAGATGAATTAATGCATTGCAATATACTTTTTGGGTTGAGGCTGTTTTGATGAGTCACCAAAAAACATGAAAGACAAAAACTTTTCAGTAAAGGTGAAAATTCAGGGTTGTTGTAAAATCTGTGGCATTCATCCTTACTGACAATATAGAGCTAGAGTGACCCCTGGTTTAAAACTGGAGACATCATGTTGTTTTGAGGAAAATGAAACAGTGAAAGATGCTACATAAAACTTCATGTGTACCATCAATGATGATTTGTCACTATTGGCTCATGCACATACTGTGTTTTGATAGGCGATGATTTGTCACTATTGACTCATGCACATACTGTGTTTTGATAGGCAGCAGCTTTGTGTGAATGCAAACCAGATGAAAATAAGAGCAGAATCATCGAAGCTCCTGTGGATCCTGAAGGCGGGAAGAAAATTACACACTTGGTCAGTAACGTAGAACCTGATGACAACCTTGAAAACCCCCAATTGAGTGATGAACTTTCTTTTGCAGCAGGAGAGCACTCTTCACTTGATCTTCTAATCACCACCTGATTAATATCAGATATGAGCAGGTCAACAGGAAGCTAAGATGATGGTTTTGTTTACCAGTGGGCCGTAGTCAGAATGTGTGTGTATGTGGATGCAAGAGAGGTTTTATATTTGAATCACTGTCGCCACAGGACAGTATTTTTGTCTTTTGTTTCTTACGTGTGTGGAGGTGCACGTAATTCTTGGACCAAATGATTGAGATAATTATCCTGGCTGTTCACTGCAGGCAAATTGCACTGTTTTGTTTGGAACAATGAGGGTACTCGGGCTTTAAAAACATCACAGCTCTTGGTTTGATTGTCAAATAATTAAGGCGTCCTATGCTTTATTTCTAATTTCCCCGTCCTTGAAATCCCTTACATTGATTTCTGGTAATGAGTTGGTGTATTTATGTTTGGGGTTTGTTTCTGACTGGGCTACGTGGTATCTGGTCCAAATGGAAGAAAAAGAAGACATTTGAGTTTTATGTGGTGTGACTTTTTGGTAATCAATCGATCATCAAACATTTATTTAGCACTTAGACACAACTAATTGTTGACTGAAGTTTTTAACACAAAATAAGGATGAGAAACTTTAAGTATCATGAATCCACTAGGAACCTCTGCCCGAATAGGAGCTTTTGGACACGTTTGGTTCAAGGACTTGGTTCTAGTGACCCTCGGAACCTCTAGGAGGAGCTGGTAGCATCGTGTTGGTACTGGTTATTTCAGTGGTATGTGTGGGAGGCGATGGTAACAGCTTGGCATTGTTAGTCTGATCTGCGACTTGAGCAACCTTGTGCTATTTGTTCATGACTGTGTATTTAATTGGTAATTTTCTAGCTGCAGTGTGTAAATAAGAGCCTGTGTCCTGACATGGTCAAGGTTTCCATTTTAGGCCAAGTCATGCCAAAGAGTTGGGAAATGAGGCTGCCTGTCTCGGCTGTAACGCAGATGGATAGGAGACGGGGGGAGTCTGGTAGGAAGGAGTATACTTGGCCCACGGACTGACAGCCTGTCAGATGCTCTGCCTAAATTGGCCGAAAATGTCATCATCTTATAGTGGGAGAACTCCTGTGCTCAAAATGTGGTTCATTAAAATGTTCTTGCGTGTTTGAAGCCATTCAAGAAGCTAATCCAAATATATTTTATATGTATTTCTTATGGTACTAGTAGTAGTATAACTACCATCTATATAGGACACAAGAGAACTTGAAGTAATTCTCCTAACGAGAGAGAAGTTTCCAGCAGCAGTCCCGGAGAAATGCAGAACAGAAAATCAATCTCACAGTGCAACTGAATTGAAAAGTAGTTGGGGGAGTAGAAAACTGGGGCCATTAGTTGACCTTTTAGAAATTAATTTCACAGGCATTTCAGATGCGCAGCTCAAGAAGTGCCTAATGAAAGCTCCAGAGCCCCATAGACTTGTCCACGCATGCTTAAACCTCCGGCAGGAAGACTACAGTTACAATCCAAGAGTTGAACCTTAAACTCGGGCAGTGTTACTTCAGCTGTTCTGCTGCCTTGAGAAATTGTCCTTGAAATAATCTCCTGCGAGCTGTCATGATATGGTGATGCCTAACAACCACCCAACCTCATTAATATGAGTGCAGATGTCAGCTGAGGGTGTTAGCATGCTGAGAGTATCGATGACCTTGTAAATCAACACTGGTGGTAAATAGAGCAGGTCGGACAGTGACTCCCAGCCACAGGTGTTCGGGGAGAAGAAGAAACAAGGAGCTGCCAGGCTGATTGTGAAGGATAAGTCCACTGGTTTTTGAGATTTTCCTCCTGCACCAAAAACAACACAAATGGTGGTTTTATTTGTATGACACGGAGTAATTAGCCACTGTATTATTGTATGGTCTCATTATGGTTTTTATAAGGGCTCCACCTTTCTCTGTGATGCTTCTTGGCAGTTGTTGATGCACACAACTGCTGTCTCAGAATTAAGCTTAATTTAGACTTGCCCACAGCTCCAGGACATCTACACAGTGAAGGGGTTTATGGGTAAATCATACTGCTAGATGGCGCCCATTCATTTCTGTTACAGTTGCTCGGTGGCACATTATCTGAGAACAGTTGTCATGCTTCAGGATTTCCGCTGTAAAAATCAGCTGGATGTTCCACAAGCATCTCCTGCAGATGAGCTAGGTGTCTTCTGGTTCACTCCACGTTCACATGAAGGGCACAAAATAAGAATATCCTACAGTTAAGCCAGACTTTCCAAATGAAATTGGACTCAGTGAATTGAATTATAATAAGAAGAACAGTCATTTTGTACAGTTTAGGAAAAATTCACAGCCACTTCTTTTCTCTGTGGGGAAAATATTCTTTGGGCTGGTGTGCGTCACATGATGAACACACAAGCTGCAGTAAGGCGGTTTGGCTGCTATGCCAGATTTACTTCACAGCCCAGCATTGTTGCTGGGGCTTGGATGTTTGTGGATGGTCTGACGCACACACTTCCCAAATCTCATCTACACATTGTGAGGAGTTATGCGTCCTGCGCACTGACTGGTTAATCCCACTCTGCTCTGACCGAGATGTGGCTGCCTGCTTTGGGTCCACTAGCAGGTGCTCACTCTGAAAACGTCAGGCATTACTCGGCTAGACTGACCAGCTATTCTCAATCTAAATCCTACTCTCCAGAAAAACACTTGATAAAGTGGCCTAAAACCAGTCCTAGGGTGAAAATTGTAATGCCTTTGAGCCTGGCTCAAAATCTCTGCCATTTCCATTTCCTGACTTCTTTTCTGTACTTTGCTATTTGAGTGGCTCCTAGTTTAGAACGTTAATGTTTACACATGTATAAATATAGCAGCTATGAAACTGTCTCCAAATGACAGACAGACATGTTCCGCACAAGTCTAAATGAGCTTTTACACTGAGAATGAACCAGTAACAGCATTTTGATATTTCTCAGAAATCTGTTTTTTTCTTGGAAAGATGCATTTTATTACAACAAAATTCACATCCTGTTTTTGATGTTTTCTAACTGTTTAAACTTGTAAAATTAGCTTGCAACGTGTGTGTGTGTGTGTGTGTGTGTGTGTGTGTCCTCATCAGTTAATTCTCACATCTCAAATGATGGAGCATCAATAAAAGCACTGGATCCTTCCCAGCAGCTGAGGTTCAGCCTGAAAGCAGAGCTTTGTGAAATCAAATATTTTGTCTTTCACCTTGACATTTGCACAGTAAACAGTAGAAATGCAGCTTTGTGTGTTTGCCAGAGCCCCGCTGCACTGACAGACTGGCTCCATTGAAGTGATTGACAGGGCTGCGTTTATTAATGCCGAACTAAAGTCGGTCTGATCACAGCTGTACTCCGTTTTAAGAACTTGAGAACTCTTCAGAGTTTCAGGGTCATTGAAGTGGAACTCAACTTCACAGTGGCCTAATAGATCAAACATGCTATGTAGTAGCTGTATGCTTGTTTAACATTAATTTACCAATGTGTGCAGAATGAGCAAAGCGTCCGTGCTAATTCAAATGGCAGATGTCTTCTTATGCAGTGAATCTCTTCATTAGTTGTGCTTGTCGAATGAAGTGATGTTGATTTTGGTGTTGTCAGCTCCTCTGGGCTCTGGGCCCAGGGCAGCTGCACTCACTGACACACACACACACACACACACCTGCCCATAACCTCCTCCACGCTAACTGGAATCCACCATTTATAACAGATTTACGGGAGTCCCCTCAGAGGCGTTTCCCTTTATCTCCGATGTTCAGTGTGTAAGTCAGCTGCAGGGCACAACATCTCTTATTCTGCAAAAATGTTGACTAAAGCATCTGAGAGAGTGGTAAATAAGGTTTAAACTGCCCCTCAGCAAACACGCACAATCGATGAATCCCAGTGCCAAAGACTGGGATGGTCCTTCACCAGGTGCTGAAACGCTGGGCTTCTGAGCTGGGGCTTGCTCCACATCCTCCCCCAGCTGTGTTTTCTCTCATGGAAAAGACGAAATGAGTGTTTTAATAAACTGGGAGCTATTAATTACTGCACTGAACTGAACTCCCTGTTTTGCCTCCGAGTCTTTAAAAATTTGTTTTCTTTAACTGATTATTTTTTCATGTCCAAAACATTTCCTTACTTTCAGTACAACTCCTTAAATTGCTTCTGTCTTTATAAGGTGATATACAAGCAAACTTTCAATGCTTTGTCATTTTTGTTTCTGAGGCTAAAAAGTGCTGAACTCAGGTAAAAGAAAAAAGAACAAATGACAAAGCAGTTGTATTATTCCGGTATGGTGATGTATTCCCTCTTCACCAGACATTCCTCTGCTTCACAAATGTGCTTTTCCCCCTTCTGAAAATGTGACTTTATTGATTATATCAATTAAAGGTTGGCATATAGCTGGAGGGGATGTGAGCCCAGGGAGAGAGTCTTGAGTGTAGTTCATCACTGCATACTGAGACATGACTGAGCACTGGAGAAACACAGGAGAATAAAGCCTGCAAGCTGTTTCTTAGCGTTTTGGGCAAAGTCCAAGTTTAAGTCCAATTTAGTTTTATTGACCGTGTCAGAAAAATACAGTCCATCAGACTTTGTCAGGGACAGACCAATAAAGCCACCATGGAGGCCTTCAAGGTTTCTGAAATACAACTAATAAATGACAAAGCATTTCAGTATTTCCCTTTCTTTTCAGTAATGGAATCACAATATGTGTAAATATGCAGATGGAGTTTTTCAAGGACCAGTAAATGAGTAGAATTGAAACAGTTTCTTCAAAAATACATCAAGTCAAATTGTTATTTTTGTGACTTTAAGCTACAGTATGTAACTTTCCCAAACATTTTTATTGTAGAAATCTGCTCCAACAAGTCTTAATGTGGAGAGGCGCTGTCGATGCCTCCTGAGACCCACACTGATTGAGCTTAGTTCTGCTTTGTCAGTGAGTTTTGCCACATTTTGTTTTATTGTAATTTCATAACAACACATCTGAAGACACCCTAACCACTGCAGCCCCTCGCATCAACACATTGTACTGGAGTCAGTCTGGTTTTACTGGACCCGGCCTCTTACGTCTATGCTCTGTGTTCCTGATGTGCTATATGAATGGTGATGTGTCGTGTGAAACATCACGCCTCTAAAACCAGGATGCCAGTATGTGTGTCAAAAGAACACAAGGGTGTTATTATGCTGGCTTTTTTTTTCGTTTTAGTTCAGTGTAAATAGGCAGAGCTGCAAAAACGATGGTCCAGCGTAATGCCAATACAGAAGAATCTATCTACCAAAACTTTGGTCATAGCTTCTACTTTCTTAATTCAGAATACTGGGGCAAGTTTGTCTGCCTCATGAAATGTTTATTATGTGGCACTGGAGCTGTTTGTTCTCAGTGGCAGAGAACTCTGTCACAGAGTCAATGTAGAGTCACCAGTCAACCTAACCTGCATGTCTTTGGACTGTGGGAGGAAGACGGAGTTCCTAGAGGAAACTCACACTGGGAGAACATGCAACATCCACACAGAAAGGACTGAGTGCCAAGTTTGAACCCAGGAGCTACCTGCTGTGCAGTGACAGTGCTAACCCTTAATGAGCTAAGGGTTAAGAGCCTGCTCTCCTCACAGCAACTCCTCACAGGAATGTGTCTCACTTGGTTTACCTCTGCCCAGAAGAGGTAATAACGGGCACTACAAATGAGAGACTTCTATTCTTTTGTGAGTCAAGCAAGTGTGTTGGACTTGTTTTAAAAAAAGATCAAAAGAATGACATTGTACTGTCAGAAGCTTGTTGGAGAACTCTTTTTCTCCTTTCATCTGCACAACCCTGCTCCACTCAAAATATATCTGTGCCTGTCACAGAGTGTATCTGTGTGTGTGTGTGTGTAGTATAATGTATTAGATGAAGGTGCTGCAGGGGAGAGTGTGAGAAGTGTGCCTGCTGCTCGTCTTGCGCTACTGCCGCTGAGAGTACGGCCCAGACAGGAAGGATTAAAATGGGTTAAAGATGGAGGGAAGTGTTAGCATGTGTATACAGTAATAAAGTGGCTTCTCTTTTTGTCTGGTATTATCTCAGTGTTCTGCTGCGTCCACAGTATGTCCATGGCACAGCCTTCTGAACCCCCCCACCTTTCTATATAGGAGCAAAATCCAAGCCTGAAGGAGAATCTGTTTAAAGATGTTTTGTATCTCTTTGTGGTTGTTTAGTGTCTTTTTGAGGACATTTTGCATCTTTTTGTCACTGTTTTATGTATAATTTTGGTTGTTTTGTGTCTTTCCTTACATTTTGCAGCTGTGCTCTAGGGGCCCCCTTAGCCCTCAGGCACCTGCCTGTAGGTTTGTTCACTAATCCATCCATGTATGTATGGTGTTTAACAGACCAAGTGGCTTTTAACTTCTTATAAATGTTCAGTACCTCTATTTAAAAACACTGACCCGAAGGCAACCATCAATATCTGTAAGATATAAAAACACCAAGTTTTTTTTGCCAAGGCTTTAAAGTGCTCCTGAGAGTTTGGTTACAATCAATCATTTTGTGAGTAGGTGTCAAATAGTGTGTTTCTCATTACTGAGATAAACACCCCAAACTCACTTGGTGGTTGAACTGACCCTGACTCTGAAAGACCAGCATACATTAAAATTAGACTGAGAAAAACAAATAGTCAAAAAATGTTTTTATTTGCAGGAAGAAAATCTGCACGGTGAGAGGTCATCTCTCTGCTGAACGCGGACAAGTTTAGAGTTTCACTCAGTGGTTAGCGCTGCCGCCTCACAGCAAGAAGTTTCCAGGTTCGAGCCCCTAATATACGAGTGTTTCTGTGTGGAGTCTGCATGTTCTCCCTGTGCCTGCGTGGGTTTCCTCTGGGTGCTCTGGCTTCCTCCCACTGTCCAAAGACAAGCAGCTTAGGTTGACTGGTGACTCTACATTGCTCATAGGAGTGAGTGTGAGTGTATGTGGTCAGCCTACATGTCAGCCCTGTGATAGACTGGCGACCTGTCCAGGGTGGACCCCACCTCTCACCCAGTGTCAGCTGGGATTGGCTTCAGCTGTTTGCATTTTGTTTGTCACCTGGACAATCGTGGCACTTTTGTTCCTGTAACTAGGTGGATAACTTTCTGTTTTTCCAGCTTTTAACCTTGACCTTGTTATTTCATACTTGTCAGGTACCTTTAGATGTAAACATTACAAGCAATGTAAAGATACTGGTGTTTGGTTGGTATCTGAACAGGCTGCAGGATGAGTTGAAATGGAAATTTTAAGTTTGAATCTTTAAGAAAATCAACACAGCAGAAAACAATATAACCCAACAATGCAACAAACAAATATTTTCTACAGACCAGGAAGATGTAAACCGAAACTACACACTGTCCTTTCTTGTGAATCACCATCTATGTGGTGTCACACTTGATATCAGACAGAATCTGAATGTCACTCTAATGCCAGGATCCTTTTTCTGGTCATATTCATATTTCTCTAAACCTGTTCCTTAATTCATTGCTCTGTCACAGCGTCTGCTGTTGGCTCCCATTCACTCACATTTTCCTTCATTTCTTTTATTGTCATGCACATTTAAAATCAACACAAGCAGCATTTTCTTGGTTCACGTCATTAACTCTGTCACCGCCAAAGTACAAGCTCAGCACCCAAGTGCTTGCAGGAGACTAGCCGTGCTTCCTTTCTGCCTTACTGCCAGCTTTTATCAGTTTAACTGCTCTACCAGAGAAAATAAAACCTGGGATCTATGCAAAGTGAAAAATGCATCCACCTCCACCCTACTTTCTGAGGAGGGCTGGCCCCTTTCTGTGCCTGCATATGTTCAACGTACTTTTGTCACCCATGCACTTTTTTGCACAGCCTTTTGAGACCGTACAAATTTGTCACCCATGCACTTTTTGCACAGCCTTTTGAGACCGTACACTTAGACTGATGTACAGTAATATATATTATTCTGTGTTTTAGTAATATAGTTGTATTCTTTGCCTACCACGTGCTTGTGATTTTTGCAGCAGCCGGTCTAACACCACAGTTTCCGTCCCTCCATCCAGTCGGCGTGTAGGCCTAAACCTCCCTCATCTCTCTCTTATCCACACATGAGCCAATCACCATCCTCTTTATCAATCCATTTGGCTGCACCTGCAGTGCACCACTTTCAGCACCTGGTGATGAAGATGCCCAAATGGAATCACAGCTCTGAGTCACAGCGGTGATGATCATGGCTTCAGCAGTGCACCACAAGAAAATGACCATTTTTTTTTTTAATTTTTTTTTTTTTTTTTAGCACCAGTGCTTTTTATCTGTGCAGCCTTCTAGTCTGAAGTAAACATGATCACATGGACCCAGGGTTGTATTTTTCAGGCCTTAGAGGCTCCAAGGTCATGTTCTTGGTGGTGTTGTGGAACTGTGACAGATTTTATGTCATGAGATGAAATCAACTTTATAGAAACCTCAAATTAAACAATTAAAGAATTTAGTTTTAATATTTTTAAATTTACCAACATGAGGATGCTTACAAACAACCTTCAGATCATCACTATAGCAGATTGAATTTACACAAAAGTAAATGATTAAAGAAAATGCAGAAGGTTGAGAAAATTTCACAAACTTTTGTGACTAGTGAAAAACATCTTTGGGGCTGGAGAATTAGACTTGTGACCTTGGTGATTTCTAAAATTGTGGCTCTTTCCTTGGACACCTTGCTGTGTTTTCTTTCTTTGGATGGTGAGACAAGCAAGTGTTTATTATGTGGTGCTGCAGCTGTTTGTTCTCGGTGGCAGAGAACTCTGTCACAGAGCACCAAAAACTGCCTGGAGTACTTTGCTACTGCCAAGCCACTGCATGGCCCTGCTAATATCAGTGCGGTCATCTGGAAGCTGCCAGTCAGTATGTTTGCCAGAGAGTCGGTCTGTTTCTTCGCCAGTAACTGGGCCTGTTGACCTGCCTGGCTGAATGTCAGTCTGTCTATGGGGGCTGCGGCTGGGGGTGTCCATGGACCCTGGCACCTCCGTTCTGTCCCTTCTTGAGTGCCCTTGAGCAATTTTAACATCTAGAATCAGAGCATCAGCAATAAGCTTAAAATCACAGAATGTTCCTTGTGCAAATATCTGCAGTGAAGAAATATCAAGTCTTTTTACATGACACAAACAATGAGTTTTATTTTTCGTACCAGATGTTCTTTCATCTGGGCTTCAATGCAGAGCCTTGTTTTCCCAGGATGGATGTGTTCAGAGAGTTTTCACACTGACAAGAACACAGATGTGGGAAAACAGTGAAGTTTTTAAACATCTGTGTATAGACACAAACACTTGCCACATTTATCCATAAAAATGTTTTAATATTGCAACAACATAACTTCCATCCAAAGAACAGCCAACATATTTCCATCCAAAACCTGCTTCAAGGACGTCTAACACTTACTCAGCCTAGCATGACTAAATGCTTTTCCCTCTAATGACTTAAGTCGAAGATTACTTCTCTCCATCTCATTTTCCATCTCGCTCTCTGCTCTTATCCCCCTTTATCCTCTCTGTTAGTCAGGGGGAATTGATGGAGATGTGTCGGGTGTCCAGAATCACAGGTGTTTGGGAGGTACCTGGTAATGAATGGCTTCCAGCAGAATGTTAATCGTGATTAACAAGTGAGAGTGGCCAGGATACAGCTGAGCCTGACAAAAGAGCGAGCTGACCAGGCATGGTGAACAGTAGCCTCTGCACAAAGTCCAGACTGAGGTGGCCATATGGCAGCCTTCGTTATTTGTCCTCTCGGGATTGATGGAGACCGTGAGGGCACATGACTGTGGCTCCAATGTAAAGAGTAAATATATTGCCTGTTCAGTCTCAGTGGAACACTTATTGCTTATCTGCTTCTAGAACAGAACTCTTCTCATGTTATGACCCGCAGGCTACAGCAGGATCTGGTTTTAATGAAACTGTGTTCAGCACAATCCTTATCTGTATTTGTAACAACAGCACAGTGGGAAGTGGCAGATAGTTTTCTTGTGTTTCTGCAAGAGGAAAAAATAATTCACACAGAACTCTCTGTAAAATTGTTTACCTGACACTGGAGCCACTTTGAACACCAACAGGAAAACATGGATTCTGATCAAATCCCAGTTTGTGTTTAAGAAAAATATATTACAAATGGCAATTTACTGGTAACTTATAAATGAGCGTGTCAGTCCGCAGAAGAATTCTGCAAAGGTTGCTCCTTTTGTATGCTTGCTCACGGCTCCTCCAGCAGCCTCCTCGCTCCTCGGAGCGGAGAGAAGAGACTTGGAAACTCCTTGGCCAGACTGACTGTGGTTGACTGATCATATAGGAGAGTGGGATGTAGCCACAGTTTATGGTGTGGATGCAGAGGTCAGCAGGTTAATGTGTGGACTGACAGGTGAGACAACACACTGGGATCGACAGCCACAGTGAACAGTCCTCAGCCAATTCGTCGGCTGACCTTTGGACCCACCTGCGGGCGTCTGTGGCTTGGAAATGTAATCCCTTTTATGAGCACGCTGCTTCTCTGCCAGTGCACACACACATACAAAATTGGATATAAGTAGAAATGTGAAGTGACACACACACACACACAGGAATACTTTACACCCAGATGGTTCAGTGAAGCACACTCTCGCCCACTTGATTAACATAAGCACCTGTCCTGTCTGCCCACCACGGCACAGCGTCGCCATCCATGTTTACTGCTGCCATACGGCCGGCACACGCAGCCATTAAAGCGGCTCGCTGATGAGCGACAAAGTAATTTTCTCCTCCCTCAGGCCTCATATGAAGGGACAAAGAAATAATGCACTGATGCCGCTGGGAGTATGATGATCTGCACAGCATTCCATTAGCAGTTTGTTTTTCAAATTGTTGAGGAGTTGTCATAGTTTGCCTTGACACACTCCTCCTGAAGACGACGCTGTGAATTTGATTTAATCACTTCGTTTCTTATCCTCAGTTTCCTTACTTTTAAACACGTTAACTACGCAGCATCCCTACACTTGTGATAATGAGGTGAGATTTATGTTTCGGTTGTTATGACAACACCAGCGTGGCGTGCTGCGTGGCTGCAGCAGGACAACTGTGTATTGATTGTCCAGCAACGCACTGAGCCGCTGTACGTCTGCATGACCGTCTGTCTTCACTGTCCTTCCCACGTGTCTGCCTTTTTACCCTTCCTAATTATCCCTTGGGGACAATAAAGATTGAGTGAACTGAACTCCGCAGTCTGTGAATGACTGATTGGCTGTCTGTTGCCTGGGTAATGGCCTCACTGTATACAAACCTGTCGACGTCTACGGCTGTCTGCCTGCTTGTCGGCCTGTCCTTCTCTTTGAGTCTGTCAAACTGTTTGCCTCTCTCCCAGGGCTCCATCGCCTGAGTGTCGCTCTGCTAGTTTTCCTTTTGCCCTGTTAATGTCTGTCTGGCTCTACCACTGTGAGTGTGTCTGTCCACATCTTCAGTTACAACTCTAGCCTGTCACCCTCTTCAGCCGACCCTTCTGTCTGTATGGCAGGTTTGTTCATATTTAATTCACAAACTCCAGGGTTGTGCACAGCCAAGATTTTAATTTGTTTGCTTTTTTTATCACAGGCCATCTGACAGAGATAGAGAGACAGCAGGAAGCGATTAATCAGGAGCCAGAACTTCTATTCCTGAATGGGGATCCTAGAAAACAGCCTATCGCTGGCTGATAGCAGATCTGAGATTTGGAGGTTTGGAAAATTACATTTTCCCCGGCAGCCCTGCCAGCTGGAAGTCTTTCTGAATGAAAAGAAATGATGTTTCCACATGCTGTGGTGCACAAACTGCCATAGTAATGTGTCAAATGATCCCAGTGTCTCAGATGGTGGTTGTTGGCATGGCACGAAGCTGTGATTGTTATTGTAATCTTGAGGTTTTTACAACCTTTTCTAGCAGTGTTGCACTACTCGAATCTGGCTGAGTTTCAGTCAGGCATCAGCTCCACAGTTTTCCCCTAAATTTATATCTGTTAACCTTTTCAAATAGTTACAGTATTAGAAGGCTACAGGTATAAACAAACAAGACTTATTAGAGAATACAGAATACCACAGCACAGTTAAATGAATGATTCACCAAAGGATTACACCAAAAATGTTCTCAAAACATTCTGCCATCCACTTCTGCACTATTGGTCTGTGTGGAATAATGTACATCCATCCATTATCTACACCACTGATCCTGTAGAGAGTCATAGTGGGAGCTGGAGCAGATCCCAGCTGACGCTGGGAGATGGGCAGAGGACACCTGGATGGGTCCCCAATCTGTCACAAGGCCGATACACTCGCATTCACATATGGGCAGTTTAGAGTCACCAGCCAACCAAACCTGCATATCTTTGGACTGTGGGAGGAAGCTGGAGCAAAGCTACACAGGCACTGGGAGAATATACAAGTTCCACACAGAAAAGCCCCAGTCAGGTGACAGAGCTAACCACTGCACCACTGCACCACCAGTAACATGTAGATAAATAGATACACAACCTCTGTGTCACGACGTTGCCTCCTGTTTGTCCTGAAGATTTGTCACAAACCTATTTTTGTTTTTGATACTCAAAACATGCCGGTTCTTTTACAGAAACAGCTGTCATATTGTACAGTCAGAGGTCTGCATGCGCAGGTTGACTCCACAGATGTCATGTTAACAAGCTCATTTTGGCAAGTCGGTTAGGACCTGTACTTTATGCATGACACAAGTCATTTTAATAGATAATTTCACTTATAATTCACTATATCACAGTTCCAGTGGGTCAGGAGTTTACGTGTTCTCAGTTGACTGGGCCTTTAAACAGCTTGGAAAAATTCCGGAAAATGATGTCATGGCTTTAGAAGCTTCTGATTGGCTAGTTGACTTCATTAGTGTCAGTAGGAGGTGCAGCTGTGGATGGATTTGAAGGCCTATCTTTAAACTTGGTGCCTCTTTGTTTGACATCATGAGAAAATCTAAAGAAATCAGACAAGACTTCAGGAAAAAAAAAAACATGGACCTCCACAAGTCTGGTTCATCCTTGGGGACAATTTCCAAACTCCTGAAGGTCCACGTTCATCTTTACAAACAATACTACACAAGTTTAAACACCACGAGACACTGCAGCCATTGTACTGCTCAGGAAGGAGATGTGATGTACAGACTTTGGTCCGAACAGTACAAATCAATCCTAGAACAACATCAAAGGACCTTGTGACGACACTGGCGGAAACATGTACCAAAGTATCTGCATCCACAGTAAAACCAGTCCTGTATCAACACAACCTGAAAGGCTGCTCAGCGAGGAAGAAGCCACTGCTCCTAGATGGCATAACAAGGCCGACTACGGTTTGCAGCTGCACATGGGGACAAAGATCTGACTTTTTGGAGAAAGGTCCTCTGGTCTTATGAAACAAAAATTCAACTGTTTGGCCATAATGACCATCGTTATGTCTGGTGGAAAAGGGGGGAGGCTCACATGCCGAAGAAGAGCACCGGCCAGCGCTACCAAATACTAACCAAGGGTATATAAACTTTTGACCCACTGGGAATGTGATGGAAGAAATAAAAGCTGAAATAAATCTTTTTCTCTATTATTCTGACATTTCACAGTTAAAATACAGCAGTGATCCTAACTGACCATAGACAGGGAATGTTTATGGGACTAAATGTCAGGAGTTGTGAAAAAGTTAAAATGTATTTGGCTGAGGTGGATGTAAACTTCTGACTTCAGCTGTAGGTTTGGAGATATTTGCTTGTTTGCAGTTTCACCATGCAGTCAGACCAGTTGATTGATATTCATCTGTACAGTCACAGTGTTCTGGGTTCTTCCCGTTTCTTGTAACCCAGACCCAGCCTGGGATCCTCGTCGGGCCAGATCCTCATTATACATAAGCTGTGTTTACCGATGCACGAAAGTGTCAACTGCGAAGTGCAGGGAAATTATATTTGTGCAGCCCTGAGCCCAGTTGCTTGTTAGTTCCCCCTCTGTCCTCGAGTCTCCTCTGACTCAGCCTCACTGTCCTGGGTACTTTTAAAAACTGTCTCCTTTTTTGTGAAACTGTGGGTCTCTGAAGACCACTACTGTACACAGAGGTAATTTTCTCATTTCTAGGTTTCTTTTCCTATGAAGCAAACTTGAACTTTTGTTTTGGAAAGTGAATTGCTTGCTTGCTAGATGCTGCAGGTCTGGGAATTGTTTAGCCCAGCTTAGATTAAAAACTGGGGGCAGAGGGGAATCGGTTAGTTTAGAGTTTGTCGAAAGTAATAAATAAAAAAGTGTTTAACTACAAAACTGCTATTTTTTAGTTTTTCTCAGTGTGCAAAAGTTTTGGATTCTAGCAAGTTCCTTTTACCCCTACCCGTGGTGCTAAACCCAACACTAAATGCAAGAGGATTAAATTAACATTAATCACCCTACAACTACATTTCCCCAAAAATGTCTCTGTTCTTTTAAAAATGTAGCTTTGGTGTCACCAAATCATTTGTCATGTACTTAAAAACACGAGTCCTCAGAAGCCCAAGGACGTGTTTGTGGATTAAAGTCAAATATTGAAACAAATTGAGGAGTCAGTTTGTCTACAGCAGCTTTTAACAGAGCTGTTTGTACATCACTCAGTAGCAGCTCATGGGCAGTGAGAACAGACTAAAAGGTCCAGCTTCCATGTGTAAAACCTTTCTCTGAAAATACTACTATATATATTAGAGCACATGTGGGCATGCTGCCTCAAGACATTTTACAAAAAGCCAATGTGTTGCATTAGCACTAATTGTACCACTGTTAGCAGCCATTATTTGTCCATCAAAGGTAGACTTAGGATCCTTCAAAAACACTAATTTCACGACTCCTTTCATTCTAAGATGTAGCACTTGGAAAGTGTAGGTAAGTCATAGACGTCTGTTCGTTACCAGAGAAAAGCAAAACATGAACACGCTGCACACTTAGACACATTTTCTGTCCATTAGGGCCAAGTAAATGTTGTGGGAGAGCTTGTTAGGGCCCTTGAGTGCCTTAATGTGCCGAGGGACGAGATGAGTGGTGGAATAAAACAAAGGACTGGCATCATGCCTTTGATCCTCCTGTGTCTTCAGTGGGAGACGTGTTATTAGTTTGTGCTCTGATTAAAGACGGGGCTCGTCTAAATGCCCGAGAGTCACTTGTTCTATCAGCCCCCACAAACAGGTGTGTGCTTTATTCAGTCACCTCCTTCTTTTCCTTCCTTTAGAGTCTGTTCTGATTACTTCACAGATTATAGTGATGACTTGATTGATTAAATGAATATTCATTATTTACCTTAGCCTTCTGTGCACAGAGGCAACATCTGCTCAGTGTGTTATGTTGGGACTGCTGCATGGATATTAGACTTACAGTACATTTTACCATGTGCTGATCTAGAAAAGGTGCAAATGAGTCAAACATCTTTAACAGCGTTTTCTGAATGCTTCTCTCCTGGTGACAAGTTAAGCCAGCCACATGTGTCTTAGTTTCACAGCAGCTTGATACTGGACTGACCCAACAGCTGGAGCACATCAGGAAAGGGGAGCGAGTGTCGGTCACTCATTTCAACTTTGTTTTTTGGTTTTTTTTTGTTTTTTTGATTCTCTCCGTTAGCCTGACAACCTCTTTTTTTGGATTCTCTCCGTTAGCCTGACAACCTCTATGGTGTGTTGTGTGATGCTGATGTTAGAGAGATGATGGGAAAGGAAGGGGGAGTGGGAAGAAATGCTAACAAGTCTGACTGGAACTGGGGATGCACTGGTTCACATTCTGAATCTCAACTCCTAAGTACTTTGGGTCCCCGTCAAGATACTGAACAATTGTGGTTGATTAATGTAAGTAAAATGTAAAGTTTTAAACTTTAGGATTGTCCACGCACTTGCCACTCTTGGTTAAGGTTCGGGACAGACTGTGGTCTTTGTTTAAAACAGAAAAAATCAGCAGTGACCTGAAGCACAACCTGTAGACAATAAACTGAAGCCTGATCTTTCAGTAACCAAAATGCTTTTGTTCCCTAAACGTAAGCACATGTAGGGCTCAGGATCTCCTACCCTGACCACCACCTTACAGCTGTTGTACAGTACCTGCTGTCAAAGCATCTCTGTTGTACAGTACCTGCTGTCAAAGCAACGTTGCTTGTGAACACAATCCAGAGATAGGGCTTCACTTCACAGTGTATTTGGGAAAACAAATTAGTACTACAAAAACATCATTTTGAGAAGACTCTGGGCTGTGAGCCCAAAGCGCTCATCCGTGCACATCTATTACCGTGGTGAGGAGAAATGGGAAGAGATGCATGATGGATGGTTCCACTTTTATTCATTAAAGTATGATTTACATTTATTATTTGTGCTGTGGAAATGTAAAGTTGGTGTCTGGCACCAATCACCACACGAGCTGTGAAACTCAGTGAGTTACAGTGGCTTGGGGTCTTATCCCAGCGTTTTGTTTGAGTGGCTGCTGTGTCTTGTCCAGATCGTGGCAAACAAATGACTTTCCCATCACCCAGGCTCAACAGACGATAGAGTGTGGTCTTATCCCAGCGTTTTGTTTGAATGTTATAATTCAAGTAAAAGTAAATGATCAAGATAAATTACTTTAATTACTTATTTTTAATTCTTGGACTTAAAATTTAATGTAAGTTGATGAATCTCATTAAGATTTTCTCCATCTCACTGATTAATTCTAAAAATCCCATCCACCGCTTCCACTCCCGTCTTACTGATGATGGTTGTGCAGGCTAGTGGGTCAACATGCACCAATGCTGTCCGACCGTGTTATCGTGTCACCAAGATGAAACCTGGAAATTAAAACGATTGCAGGTTTTCAGGCTGTTTTGATCCTTCCACAGCCACTGATGCCTCCTTGCTTACTGTAGGAGCTTGTGCCGTCCCAGGGCAGCCAGCTGCTGCAGTGAAGAGGACATGCTTTGGATGTAAAAGCTGCTGAACAAGACCTCCTTCTGTTGTCCTCATTAGTATGGGGAACCATACTGCCTGATCCATCACCCTGATCAGTTTGGACAGAAAAACGGGGAGGAAACTGACAGTTATGAGCTTTAAATGCTGCATAAATTATATATTTCAATCTCTAACTTTAATTAATCCTACAGATGTACAGCTAGGTCATCCAAATGATAAGTTTCACTTTATTTAACATGGATACCATGGGACTGGTGCTCATTTTAAAGGGCAGCAGAGATTTTTTATGACATGAAACTACATAAAGTTTGGGATTCTTAACAGTGTCTCAAGTGCCTGCTCAAGGTGGATTTGCTGGGTTTTTCCTCTATAATATTAATAACAATAATGTCCAGACTTTACTGTATAAAGTGTCCTGAGATGACTTTTGTTGTGGTTTGGAGTTATACAAATAAAACTGAAATGAATTAGGTAGAACTACACAACTTGCAATTACTTTATAGTGTTTAAGCAGTGTTAAGTTTATTTAACTGGTTAATACAAAAAAACCAGAATGTGTCAATAATCGGAGCCAGAAGGAGAGGATGTGTAGACATCATTTTATTTTTTAACTGTGCAGATCAGACATTATCATTCCCTCACAAGCCACTTGCACCAGGAAAGCCAAATGGTGGCTATAGGTACGCCCCTGCTTGTTTTCCAGTCCTCCCAGTCGTGAGCCCACGCAGTGGCTGTCAGCTGTGAATGTGCAGAAAGAGTAGTCTCTGTGGCTGTAATGTTCATATATGCTTTTGTGACTAGTTACCTTACCTGTGTAGCAGTACTGGAGATGGGAATAGTGGCTTTTTCCTTTCCTTACTTTTCTTGTTTTAAACATGTCTGTGGTGTAATCTAAGCGCTGAAACGCATTCAGTTTCAGGTCTGTGTGTCTGACTGAGGGTGGTGCTTAGCCACAAGGTGCAGGGCAGAGACACCGCGGAGTACACAGAAGGATGAAATCTGTGCTTTGACTGCACATATACAGTAAAATCCTTCCCGCAGGCTTGTGCAGAGGTGTGCCTGTGTTCGTTTGTACTTTACAACATAACCACAGAGAAACAATTAAAAAGTTTATTTCTCTGATTCACTGCTGTGTTTTACTAGCTCTGCTCCCTCTCTTCATTCACTCTCTAGCTTACTTGACAACTGCTGCTCGCTCTCTCTTAGTGGAGTAGGTTTGGAACACAGGCAGTGATTCGGGCACAAAGTTAGAAAGAATTGCTCTCAAGTGCGACTCGGATCCCTTCGTTCCTACCAGTGAGCTGTTGAATAGAAGCGTTGTGCTGGATAAGACTCTCTTCCAAATCACTTCTGTTTGAAAAGGATTGCTATGCTCAACGCCACCCGACAAATGTGATGATGATGTACTGACTGTTCTGAAAACAATCACAATACCAGTGAAGCCAGAATAGATGTGGAACTGTGTCAAAGGCAGAAGCCAGGAGGCTCTAAGGCTTTAATCTCCTACACAGCACCACATACAGTCTGCAACAGCTCCACTGAAACAAGCCATATTTAATGCCTTGTGTTAACTGTTATTGACTGAACAGATTAAGCTGACACAGTAACTTCAAACTGAGCAACGTTTTTTGAAGGTTTTGACTTCAGTAGCCAGAAATCCTGTTTGGTCAGTTTTTGATGCTTCATATCAAAAGACAACTGAAGGCATGAGAGGGAGAAAGATCTAATGTTTATCAGGGTTTTACTACAAGGCTATTAAACTGAGTAAGATACAGGATCTTGGTAGGGGAAAGGTGAATCACCTGTCTAAAATCATTTTGATCTAATTGTGGATCCAGAACAATGACCACAGGATGAGGATTTCTGATTTCCCTCGCTAACTCAAACTTCTTTTTGGTGCTGAACTGACAGAACCCTGCTGAGGTTGAAACATCCTCTCGAGAACTGCAGCTCCTTCACTAATCTTCCCTTTATTCACCACTAATTGCAATCATTATTCCTATGAGACAGCCAGTGATTCCATTATAGCTGTCGCTCCAGTTGAGACTTCTCTGTTTCAGTCACTCCTGCCTGAACCCTCATGTGGCTGTCATATCCACACGGTCCTCCCCCCAGATCCCGTCAGATCTATAAACATCCTGAGCAGCAGCATCAGGGGAGGACTACACCAAAGACTGGATATTTTTTTTTTTTGTTTTAATTTTGGGAGGGGGAATCAAGTGAGACCTCAGGAGTGAGATGACAGACGTGTGTTTCTTAAAGGAAATGTAGGCATGTTACATGTGCTTTTTTTTTTTACGTCATAGCGTCATAGAGGTTAGCAAGGCGAGCTGATGACTGACAGTGAATCCATTTGATCCAGAGCAGCCTGGAGAATGTGGCTATTCTGCAGAGAGTGGTAAAGACTGTGGAGAAGATCACCAGGACTCCACTGCCCTCTCTAGAGAACATCTACCACCGCAGAGTCCACAGGAAAGCTGCCTCCATCCTCACGGACCCCACCCACCCCCAGCACGGACTGTTCATACCCCTACCCTCCAGTCGGAGGCTCAGGAGTGTGAAATGCAGGACTTCTAGACTGAAAAACATTTTCTTTCCGACTGCCATCAGACTCCTAAACAGCTGACTCAGGATCTACCTCATGTAATTCCACCTGTACTGTTTACATACTCATTTTGCACATGCACAATTGCACACTCACTGCTGAGTATTTAAACTCCACCACTCCCACATAGCACATATTATTTCTGCATTGTATTGGGTTCTTGTATTTTTATTTGCTTCCTTCACCTGCTGCTTTAAAGTGCCTTAGATTTGGGATTTTACTGCCTATTTAGATTTGTGTTATTGCTCATCTACTTTATATTTCACTTTTTTTATGTGACATTCATGTGGACGGCAAAGTAAGAATTCCATTGTACAAGGAAACATGTTTCCTAACTGTGCACATGACAAATAAACACGTTGACATTGACCTTCACAATGTTAGCTGAGCCCACAGTGGTTTACACTGAGCAGCTTCAGCGGGTTTAGCGTGTCCAGCTAAGTGAATTGTTTTCAGGGTATAACCTTTACTTGTCCTGATTCTTTAGACAAGAAGATGACTGCATAATTAGCTCTGACGTTACCTTGTACCACCGACACTGTGACCACAGTGGGACTTTTACAAGGTGGAGCTTGAAGGAAAAACTGCAGAGGTTTTGCCGCTTTAGTGGAGTAAATGAAACACTATATAATAGTGGTCAAAATGTATGCAACAGCTGTTCTGACTATGCAAAATGGTTTGACCACCTCTCAGAAACCTGTCGGGTGTATCCAGGTCCAAGCTGTGATCATTACTGATACAGGTCAGGCAGAAAAATCCATTTAAATAAGAGTGTTATGCCTTGAAAAACAGGTGAGGCATTAATTATGCAAAGGCAGTCCCAACCAATACAAAGGAAGCATCGCTAATATGTTTTTCCACTCCAACTCTGAAACAGCCTCAAAATGTGCATGTGTCGCCTTACAAGATAAGACAAATCAAGCCTGCCTCATGTTTTATTCAGATCCTATGCCAGTATGAATTTGCCGGAGTCTGGACTAGATCCACATCTGTGACAACAAATAGGTTGAGTATCACAAACAGGCTTCACAGCCACTTCATTGGAAATCATATCCATCATCCCTGATGTTGGCTGGGGGGGTTGGGGGCACAGAGAGCTTGGTTAAAGAAGGAACAGCCCCATTGGGTAATTGACATTGACATAATTATCAAACGGGTAGCATGGTGGTTAAGGCTGTTGCCTCACAACAAGAAAGTTTTGAGCCCTGGCCGACCCGAGGCCTTTCTGTGTGGAGTCTGCATGTTCTCCCTGTGCATGCATGGGTTCCTTCCGGGTGCTCCGGCTTCCTCCCACAGTCCAAAGACATGCAGCTTAGGTTGACTGGTGACTCTACATTATCCCTAGGATTGTGTATGGTTGTTTGTCTACATGTCAGCCCTGTGATAGACTGGCGACCTGTCCAGGGTGGACCCCGCCTCTCGCCCAGTCTCAGCTGGGATTGGCTCCAGCCCCCCCGCGACCCTTTTCAGGAATAAGCATATATTAAATCAGATGAGGTTGAATTTAGAAATATGTTATTTTTGCAGCATTTCACTCATATCTATAAACTTGCGGCATTTATCTAATTATAGCCTCTAATGGTAATAACCACAGCTACATGCCTAACCCTGTCTAGTTTAAACCCAACTCTAAAATCCTAGAATTTAGAGTTGACCTTGTGATGGATAGAGATGGGCCCTGCTTTGCCACTATGGCTGGTTTGTCTCCACAGTGTCACCTCATTCTAACCTTTGGTGCTGAAACCCCTTCTTAATTTCCTAAAAAGCCTTTTGAAGTAAGGACAGAACAAACTGTCCTCCCAAATAAGTACAAGAACACATGTGTACACACACACACACATATATTAAATCACAAGTCAGTGGATTCAATTTTTCTATTTGCAAATAGCATCCTAATTGCCTGGATTCTATTTCTAATAAATTCATATAGGAAATGTACAAGCAGAAACACTCGCGCCTTAAAATAACTTACAAGCTTGCAAAATCTTCCACACTTAAGGAAGTAATTTACATATCATTGCTTTCCTTGGACTGGAGAGAAATGAATGAATGCAAACACAAAGAGCCGGTGTAAATTCCTTAACAGAAAGAAAAAGATTAAGAGGAGGCAAAACAGAATTGATGGAAAGGAGAAAGAAATACTGACCTAAGGAGTTAAGAATGCAAGTACAGATACAGTAAACAAACAAACAAAAAAAAGGTTGAATTTAGAAATATGTCAGCCTGCTTCCACAGCATCCAGCATTAATGCTCCAGGACCTTGTCATGTTCTGTGATTAGAGCAGCTCTGATTCCCATTCATGTGGAGAAATCACAGTCGAGCTGGAGAGGCCAGTCGAAGCCATCTGCCTCATTAGAAACGCCACGGCGTACATGCCTGACACACGCTGGCTCCTCCGAGGCTGTGGATGGAGACCACACTCTTCCTTACCTGTGGCATGAGCACTTAAAAAAATCTAAATCTTTATCTCTGAATTTTCTGATCTTTGGATCGTTCAAACTTATTAAAAACCACACCAGGACATTTGAAACTCTCAGGTGTTCGTGAGAAAAATGAGAATCACTTTGGTAACCACTGCTGTTTCGAGATGCGTGCTTTTCATCCCCCGGCAGTGATGTGAATTGATCCGTGTTGACGGATTGTAGCAGCTCCATCAGAGGATTTATGAGGCCAAAAATCTCCCCGTTTCCCCTGAAGTAATCTTGTTGTGTGCTTTGGTCACATGTCCAAATCAAAGATGGCTGAATTATCAGTTTTCTCCTGGGTCAGAATATTGAATGATGCTGGTTATACACGGGTACTGTGCATAGATTTCTTTTATTCTTCATTTAAGAAGGATTGCCAGATCATACATTTACTTTTCCAGCCCTGCTGCACTGTGACTCTGTTAGATGTGGCCACACCAGGGAACAGCCCAGATGACTGTGATGAGTTGATGCACACTGATTTCTGTCCCCCTCCTCCATTGGATTAGAGATGGAACTAGGAACAATAAGCAGCCTGACAAATATTTTCAGCACTTATTTTATGGGTTCAACCTTGACAGTCAGTTCAGCTTGGTGAAAGTGGCCTAACCTCAACACCAGGATACAAAAAACTTGTCTGGCACCTTCACAACAACCTCGGTGCTCCCTGTTTTCAGTTATGTATCACTTTGTGCATTCCTCCTGTCACATTAACTTACAGATGTTTCACTGCTGCATTTTTCACAGTGTGAAAGTTCTTCAGTTTCACAGCGTCTGTTTTAACCGAGTGTCAGTCAACTTAACAGGTGCACCAGGTGCTGTTCTCTAATTTGAGGCATCCCCAGATCTGTCTCCATGGAAGCCTCACATGGCTCCTACAGCATGCGGATCCATGTGTTTAACCATATTCATGGAACTATACACAAATTACACAAACAAAATTATACGATGGCACATAATGACCTCATGTAAATCTCTGCATATCTAATCAGAGGCTTAACTGAAGCCACCTGTGTGAGTATGCAGCTGTTTTGTTTATAATTATGCATCATATTTAATAAGTTGTTAAATAAATGTGGTGAAGTAAAAACTAATATATCTTTTTCTAAAATGTGGAGTAGCGCTATAAAAGGGGGGTAAGTAGGATATACTAAGTGCAAATGCCTCAAAGTTTGACTTCAAGTACTATACCTGAATAAACGTCCTTACTGTCCAGCACAGCTGAATGTGGACACGGCAGCAGAGGATTTCTCCCAGGGCAGACCGTAAGAATGATAAACTCTTTAGTGAATCTTTAATACATTTGTCTTTTATCAGCTGGAGTAGCAAAGCTGACAGATGATAACATTATAGGTGATCACTCTAAATACTATTTGCCACCAACAAGACCCAGGAGGAAGCCTGGAGTCGGTCTCCATCACTGCAGCTGACAAATGCTGAAGGCACAGAAGGTCCGGAAGAAAAAAATCCAATCAGTCAACCAGAAGCTGCCATTTTGTTTATTTTCATGACATTTCAATACATTCGAGGTGTAGGGAGTTTGATCTGATGAATAATCGTGGTAGTGATTGAGGTTTTCTTGGAGTTGTGTGAAGTGATTCTGAAGGATCGGGAGGCAGACTTGATGAGAATCTGCCTGAGGTTTTTTGTCCGGCCCTGGCTGTCTGAGCATTGACGCTGCTTTCTCATCCAGGTCTGTCCTGATAAAGCCATTCATACTCGGGGGAGCCACTCGGAAAGCCGTGAAGATGATCCTCATTTTCATTCAAAGTATTACATTCATGGACTTTTAACCTCTGAATAATTACTTGACATCCTGTTTGAATTTTTAAAGTTTAAAATCCTATAAAGAGATTTGATCTGAAACTACAAAAT
>NW_018128045.1:245630-258568 GCF_001952655.1 Monopterus albus
CTGAGGGTTTTAAGCTGCTCTGACGCTTGTTAATCGAACACAACAAACTCTGGAGGCAGAAGTACACTCCCACTGAGCGTCCAGAAAAACACAGTCCTCTGATGCAGTGCAATGCAACACACAGCTTGTGATCAGTACTGCCTTATTTAAAATGCTCAGTTTGTTGTGGCACTTTTTCATGTTTTTAAAATCAGTTCAGTGGCACATTTTTCAGCTTTGCAATGCAGATGTGCTGAACTGAGTTATGTTGAAAAGTGTTTCTAATATTTTGTTCAACAGTTTATTTGCAGTGCAGCTTTGAACCCTGCAGCCTCAAAAGGTACATTTCTACCAGACAGTTGGTACTTTTTATTCCCAGGAACTAAAGCCCAAGAACTGTCCCTGTGGTAAATGTTCCTTGAGCGCATTGTGCTGTGCATTTCCACAGCAGGACCGAAGCCCAGGGAAGATTAAACAAATTAGCCCACTGACGTAAGAGCACGACAGTCAGTGGCGGGGTTGTAAGAATGCCACATGTAAAATGCTCGTTATGGTTAACACATCCCGGCGGTGGAGGACAGACTGCAGGCCAAGCTGAAATGATCACTTTTCTGTAGGTTTATGTTCATTTAATCGGTGGGTTTTTTAACTGGCCAAGGTTTATTGCACATACAGTAAGAAACATAGGGACTGTTAACTCTGAGTCATGTTTCACTTCAGATGAGGTCACGCTCTCCTCCGCAGCATCTGCCTGCTGCGCTCCGTGTGTGGAGGAGCTGAGCTCCGCCCTCAGGTCAAATACCAGGCGAAGCCGCTCCACAAACACCAAAACAATATTTTCCAACCCACTAACCTCACTCACTGGTGTCTTCGTGTAGGCCCGCTGATAAAATGCTCCTTACAAACTGAGAACCCAAGAAACTTGGAGTCAGTTTCATTATTGTGACCAAATCATTTTCCACATCTGATCCAATCTGATTTTTACTCGCATGCACAGGTGAAATCCTCGCACTGTAGAGCCCTGTATTTGACCAACTGGTGGTGTTCAGCACTGCAGGCCTTGCCCCTGTAGTTCTTAGACCGTTGGAAAGTACTGCCCCTGACTAGATGCTTCTCTTGGGCGTAGAACTACACCCTGGAACTAAATTTATACCCTGGATCCTTTGGTAGAAATGCCGGTAGAACAAAACAGGTTCCTGGTTCATGGGGAAAGTTCTGGTGGAAATGGGAGTAATGACCTCAGAGCTGAATCAACACCTCGGACAGTGTGAACCCCAGTCCAAAAGTCAGCTTTTCTGAATAGGTGGATTTATGAGGGGGCAGAGTAAATGAAAGGTCTCTCGGTGAGTTTCTGACTAGTAATGAAGATATACAAGTGCCTCCTATACAGTGTCGAAACTGTACATGAAGCACAGGGAGCAACAGAGTAGGATGTGCAGCACAGGCAAAGTCACGACGAAGCAGGTTTCACCGTCAAATCTACAGCATTTACAAAATGGAAATGAACCATCGCTGTGTCGTGTGCATCAAGAATGTTTTACATTTTCACTGAGCCTTTTAAAGTAAAAAATAATGCAAATGCTGTTTTGATTTGTACACTAATCCTCCATACTGATTGCAAATCTTTTAAAACAGGCCAGGAAGGCATTCATGTTTTCTGTGGCACACCTTCAAGGTAATTCATTTTCCTGTTAGTTGAATAGATCATTTTGACTTTCACTTTGCTGCCTAAATTTTCAAGATGATAAATGTGCAGCTTTAGGATTAGCTTATGGTAATGTGATGCTTTTATTCATTAAACAGAGACAATGCATCCGAAGCCTCAGCATTCACCAGATGCTTTGTTTAAGCCCAGTTTCTGCTGTGTATCAGAGGATTTAGATACTAGCTGTGGGTTGTTTCTGTGAGTTACACTTACAGAAAGCACTGCATCTCCACTTCCCATGACCACGAACAGCTGAGATGTTTTGGCCAGAGATGTTCAGTCAGCCAGCCCATATGGAACGGACTGTTATGTGAAATAGGTACAGCGCTCTGACCTCGTCACTGTCTCATGTAGGCACTGAGCAGAGCACAGGGGGTGAGGATAATGACTTCCCCCCTAGACTGGGGTCGAGGTGAGGCGTGACATGCCATATGAACAGCAGCAGTAAACAACAAGAGTAGCTCTCGGCATTGTGGCGGCAGCCTCGGCAGGAGGAGTGAGCGAACATCATCAGAGGTGCGTGTTAGCAGTGTTACTTAAATGCACGTTATGTGGCTATGTTGTATTGCTTTTTGTGTCATGTGTACAGTATTTTATATCTGAATATCCGAAAGAAATGGCTGCACTGAGGAGATTGAAAGAAGCACTTTTTAAAAACCTATTTGCAGGTGAAAAGACATCTGAACTTAAAGTGGGGTAAATATGCTTGGACAGTGTTTTTAGATAGTTTCATTCATTCAAGGAATTGTTACTGAATTAATGACAACAACTGAATAGATGCCCAAAAGAACAAAGAGCCCAGTTTTATCTTTGACTCCTGGACTTCAGACTTACACTTCACACAAACACTGCTTGGTAAAATGGCTGGACAACGTTCCACTAGCTGCTATAAATAACTTACGTGTCCATAGGATGAGAAGACGTAAAGGTCATCACACAAACAAAAAAGAAATCAGAAGTCCTAAGTACATCAGGATCCATTTCATTTTAACAGCTGGAGCAGTTGCACTTGACTGACATCAGACATCCACATATTTCACTGGTATCATCAGTGTCTCAGTGAGGAAACAACCCAGTGAAATACTCTATTCTTCTTTAATAATACATCTTCCTAATGGACTCTGTTTGCCAGCAACCAGAGATAGATCATTGTCTGTGAGAGCATTACAGCACACATTATACAGGATGTGATTATCAAACCATCCTGCAGGTCAGAGGGAAAGGCTATTTTCAGACCGAGGTGCTCGCCCATCGACATGCGCTGCGTCACCAGCAGAGAAGTGAAAGGACACACACTCGTAGGCATTTAACTTCCAGACAATTTAAGTAATGCTGGTAAAACCATAGTTTGTCTAACACTGTTGTTTCCTGTAGCAGGTGTTGGTTCATGATCTGCTGCAGTTCAGTTTTCAGTACAGCACTAAAATGCTGCTATTTAAAAATGTTCCAACTTCTCTGGAAAGAAAGCTAAAGTGTGATTCTTGTTTCCTCCTCTCTGTAAACCCAGACAGAGTTTTCTGCCAAAGTTCGCACAGTTGTTGCAGAGACGTGTTTTGACCTTCAAACAGCCTAATGGGATGCTCAGCACAGTGTCGGCCTGACTGTGCTGCAGCAGGAGAGAGATGTGATGGTAGCAGCATCGGGCTGAACTGCAGACACGTTACTTTACGTCCTTTGCTCTCAGGATGGTGAAGTTTGAACCCGGGCCCTTCATGCTGTGAGGCCACAGTGCTACCCGCTGCACCGTCAGGCCCCTGAGAAGGATTCACCAAGAGGAAACCATGACTAGAAATGCTTGGGATTCTGTAAGCGTGCACCAGGAAGTAACAGTGTGAGGTTTGTGGAGTGTGTGTCTGTGTGCTGTGTCTTAATCTGCAGTGTGTGTGTATGCGCTACCTTCTTTGTGTTTCCCTCACCACACTCGCCAGTTCATCAGGCAGGTCTTTTAGAGCCTAAAAGTCGATTCCTGGCGTCCAACTTACAACAGCAGCATGGCAGCGTAAACAATAACCAAGATGGCTGCCTGCCTGTCCGTCCGAATCGTCCTCTGATAATTAGGGGCCTATTTATAAACGTCTCCGAGCTGGACGACTGGTCGAGCCACTGGCTGTCGCTGGGGTTTGCTATATTTATGCCAGGAAAACAACATGTTGCGTGGCAGCCGGGGACTGAACAAGTGTTTAGAGCAGAAAGAAAGGAACACACATACAGGTCCATTATCGATGATGGGCTGGTGGAAGATAAAAGCAAGACTCAGGGATCATTTCATACACTCTGCTATCCTGAACAAGGGGAGGGTTTCAGTCTAGATAAACATGGACAAATCGTGTTTTCTGCCTTAAAATTACTTTTGCCTGTCTCTTTACAGTGCCGGGAAAAAACTAAAAATAAACTCCAACGCCAACAGTTACTGAAATCTCAGTAATGGCTTCAGACAGCGATGCAGTTTTCCAGCAAATGTCTTCTAATGAGAATGTTTTGTAGTAATTATATGTTGAGGTGAGTGAGTTTGACAACAGAGAGAAGTAATAATTTGTTGAGATACAAATGTTAGATTAAGCTAATTAACCCTTTTCTTTCATTTTTTGGAGAGCTAAATCTGAAAGTGATAGTAAATGCAGTGGGAGGATGCAAAATAACAGGAAAGGCAGGAAAGAGCCACAGCAAGAAGGTAAAGTTCTGCTTTTGCCTCAGAATTTCAATTTGAGCAGCAGTGCATATTTTTAACAGCAGTTCATTAATCAGTTTTATAGACAAAGAATGCTAATTCACAATCAGCATTTGAAGTGGGAAATGATTCTGGTAAACATTCAGGAGTGTGGCGAATAATGAGAGGTGGAGGTGAAGAGGAGGCACAAAGGTGGAAGAGCTCAGCTGTGAAAAGAAGAATCCATTAAAATACACAGATACTCCTCATTAAACTTTCTTTGATAATTTAATATACTTTTTTTTGGTAGAAGTTATTAAATTGTGTATAAATGAATACAAACTCCATCACAAGTTAGAGCTGCCAGAATGGATCGAATTCTGCCCTGGTTATTTTAAAAAAAGGTAAGAATAAATATTAAAATAGTTTTTAAACTAAGGTGATGTCAGTGGATTTCCATACATAGCATCTGTCTGTGTGGAGTATTTATTACTGGCCAATGTGAAGCTGGTTTTAACCAACACTGACTCAAACTCTCACTGAATCAACACTCTCTGTGAAAAATCTCAAAAGTAGCTTAAAAAATAGATGAAACTTAGAAATTTTCGCAGTCACATTTCAGTTGGTACATTTCTCGACTCGTCTTTGATATTTGCAAAACACCAGGAGCATTTCTCCAAACAGCACCACACAACGGAGGACCTGCAAATGTGCGTCACTTGATCGAAATCCTTTAGCTTATTTCTCAGTAGTCAATTATGTCAGAGAACATGTCAGTGCATCACGATGACAAGTCATAGTTTACAGCCATGGCCGTCAGAATGCTGAGTCATGTTAGCTGTGTCCTCTGTAAGGATCTGATGTCACCTGTGGCTCAGGTTTTGATGTCAATGACTGAAAAAGCACCAGGCTGCTTGTTCTGTATGGAGATAAAAGGAGATAAAATCCTATCAAAAATGTTACAAATGCGTGTTGGACAGATTGACAATTTTACTCTGACTGTTTTTACTGCGACACAAAGTGTTTTACAGCACTGCATGACACAAAGCAAGAAACACCCAGAAACACCCCCTGGACAGCGCGGGTGTTCTCCCAACATCCAGCCTCGGCCATTTTAAGGCCATGACTGACAGCACTGTGGGTCAGTTTCAGGGCCCTTATTTCATCGGAAACATGCTTCTCTCCTTGGCGTCTTCTCCTCCTGCCTCTGTTTGGCCCTCCTACCCTTCCACCCCACAGCCCTTCTCCTCCTCTTCCTCTTCTTCTTCCCGGACACTGTTTGTTGTCTTGTTCTTCCATTGTCAGAAATTGCGACACTGTTATGCTATCCAGTGGTGGAAAGTAACTAAGTACATTTATTCAAGTACTGTACTTAAGTACAAAAGTGAGGTACTCGAGTATTTTCATTTTTTGTTACTCAATACATTAACTTCACTTCATTTTAGAGGCAAATATTTTTTTTACTAATGCTTTTGTTATTTTACCACTGGACGCTTTTAGTAACAAAAGGTGAACAAGTTCTGTCAAATTTGAGAGGACGGGGACGGATGAGGGGAAAGGAGGGGGGACGTGGGACAGTAGAGAGATGGGTGAAGGAGGGAAATATGAGGTGAAGGAAAGCGGAGAGGTGAAAATAGAGGAGGAATGAAAGAGGAAAAGTGTAAAAAAATAACATGACAAACTTAGTTTAACATTCAACACGTGTGAAGTGATGAGGAGAGAGAGGGAGATGGAGGGAGGGAGGGAGGAAGAGAGGGGGTGGTAGAGTTACGTTGCTAGGTGACGGAGCGTACATACTGAATTTTAACAAAATAACGGGAGAGGAGTGAGTGAGTGAGAGGGACAGAGAGGTAGCAGTCAGCAACATGTAGCCTCGCCGAGTGGAGGAAAGGTCGAAACTGTGTGCGCGCGTGATTCTCTGCCTTTTCTAAGGGGCTGACATGTTTTCGTTTCATCCCGTGGACATTACCCCGCAACGATAGAATCGATCAGGCTTTATGCCGCAGGAAATGTCCAGCGGATGGATGGACAGATGGATTGTGGTGCACGGAGAGAAGACGCGGAGAGCAAAAAGAGAAGAAGAAGCAGAGTGTCGGGCTCCTGAAAACAGTGAGTAAATTCTTTTCATGTCTTATTTGGACCCTCCTGTCTCTCTGCTTCTCTTGGCTGGTACGCTGAAGGTGAAAACATCATGTCTCAGAGAAGAACCGTCTCTGGCTTTGCCCTTCACATCCCGGCTGTGGTATGAGAGATGCTGCCCCACGTCTCCGGGGTTTGCTGTACATGTATGTGCAGCCCTTGCTACTCTCCCCTCTTTGCGCTGTGACGGATAGGACGCAGCCGGCCAGTGCGCGAGGCTTTGACCCCTCTGTCATTGATGCGCGTACACGCGGATATGGCCGTGCATGACTGTATTTCACCCAAACGCGGACACACATGTAAGGACCTGTGCGCAATTCCTCATCCCCCCTCTGTGTGCCTCTGTCACGCATGAAGTCTGTGCATAAGTTGCAGTCAGTGACGGACAGATGCGCACAGCTGTGATTCGGACGTGACATTTCGGAAAACCCGCATACTTACCTCCCCGCGCGCCTGCGATCTCGCACAGGCATTCGCATTCTGCAGTTTCACAACCGGTTGTTGCGCATATGTGCGTTATGGTCTCTCTAGCGGCTGTTTTGGCCGCACCGAGACTCACATTTCTCTTAGCCCCCATACTTCCCCTTCCTCTTCTCCTCACCCCCCTCTCCCCTTCAAGTGTTATTAGCTATAGGGCAGCTATCTGCTCCAGGATCAGTCCTGTGTATGTGTGTGCGTGCGCGCGCACAACAGCAGCTGGTGCAACAGCAAGTAGCAGGGTGTGTGTGTGTGTGTGTGTGTGTGTGTGTGTGTGTGTGTGAAGATCATTCCCTGGGACAGACAGGGAAATTGGAATTCAGAGCTTGGACCATGCAGCCCCCTCCCTCCTCCATCCGAACATGTACAAACCCAATTCATGCAAGCTTGACGAAAAAGAAGAGCCTAAACACGCTGATGATGGTGATGTAGTTTCATTTGTGTGTGGCTGGTTCAACAATTTGCCTTTATGCTTCACTTGCACCCAGTGTGAATTAAATTTCCAGTCATGTAGTGTAAACAATCTATTCATCCCTCCTGTTTCTACCCAGCCGCCTGTATGAGTGTTTACACTGTATGACTGGAATGGAGCTGCATGGCAGAGGTGGTCAGCCTGACATTAGGAGTTTTCTCAGTTTCCTCGTCGTTTAAGTGCTTCAGGTGTTTTCCTCACTTGGTTTCCTGCAACCGAAAGCATAAAACTGAGACACCACCTGCTGAGAAATCTGACATCTAACATGTCTAATATGTAGCCGAATCACATCTAGACATTTTATTTATATAGCCCAGTGCCATAAATCACAGATTTGCCATGTGGAGCTTTACAGTGTGATGCCCTCTGTCCGTAGACTCATGAATCAGATAAGGAAGAACTCCGCTATAAAAATAAAAGAAGCTTCAGTAAGAGAGGCAGAGGAGGGATCCCTCTTCAAGGATGGGCAGACACAAAATATGAGAGAATCTTCTGCCACAGTGTTTTCAGAAACAACAGCTCTCTCCAAGCTGACAGTAACCTTCCAACAATCGATATTCGCTACTAACTGACATTTTGGACATGTTTGTGTGACCTTGTGCCTCTAGAAAACAAATCATCCTGGCTGCACTATTTCCCTGCTTCCTCCATTTTGAGGCCATCGACTGCTGAGGCAGCAGAGTTTTCATGGTGCTGTTTCTGAAGCCAGAGGTTGGCTCGATCCAGGCGTTTTGTCACTTGTTAGGTACTTAAATCGGACATGGTGTGATGATTGAAGATAGTAGTGTCTTAGCTGAGACCCTCAAAGACTGCAGGGCTGATTCCATATTCACTCTTATCCTCCCTTTCTTGAGGCCATCTACTGCTGAAGCATCGTGTGCGCCTCAGGTCGTCCACAGAGCATTACTTCAAAGATGATGATAAGACTCTGTGCATCAAACGAGGGCTGATTTGTTGATAGATTTTTACTTTGATTATCATAAATTTTCCTTCTCTGTACATTCTGGTTCAGTAAATGCAGAACTGTTGCCTGGTACACGTTATTCTGGGATGTTTAATAACAAACATCAGTGCAAAAGTCCATGACCAGCACATGTTAAAGCTCACAGAGTGTTTGAGGGCTGGTGTGATGGATCCAAACAGCTACTATCAGTTTATGTTTCTAGATAATCCTGGTGTATCACAAACTGTCTTATTTTTGAAGTTTTGGAGACTGGTCCAGATCTTTGAACCTAATCTTATGTAACTCACCACCTAAACTGTTGAATGTACTGGAAAGAAGCTGGATGATCACACAGGCTGTTAATGAGCCAACAGATTAGCCTAAATCATTTGCAAGATAAAAAAAAAGGTCAAGTGTAAAATTACTATTCAAACCTGCTGTAAAAGTCCACAGTTTACAGATCCCATTCAACTTTTACAGTACTTACCGTACTTGTGTGCACACCATTTTATGTGCACTGAAGCGTTATTTACTGCCATTTCTGGTGCAGTCATTTTAAAATTTACCTCCAAATAAAGTGGTTTGGATAATGTGCTTGAACTGTTATTTTCCTGCCAGTGCAAAGCTTCCAGTGCAGCCTCGTGCAGTTTTTTAATGCATATGTTATTTGTTTTGGGTTTTTTTCTCACACATTGCTTTGTTTGGTATTTTCCTGTCATGAATGAATGTGTTCACAGAGGTGGGAGGAGAGAGGTATTTGAGGTTGTGTTTATGCTGATTAGGCATTGCGTTGGAATTTTTTTTTTTTTTTTTGCTCAGTTTGATCTGAAATAGAAATTGCTAAATTGTAAGTGCACTGCGGTCTAGTCTGGGAAGTGTTGTATTTTAACAGAGACAGCTTAACAAAAACTTTTAAATCGATAGCTGTTCTACTGGAATTCACTGGGAATAATTTACTGTGTAATTATGTGAATTGTTAAACATTTGTGATAATTTAGATTATATTCTCATAAGATAAGGGATCTCCAGCCAGTCACAGATCTGACACCATATCCACATTCAATAATTACACATGGGAGCACAGAATAACACATGGAAGCAGCTAATAGCCGTGATAAATAACAGATGCCCTGATCAATCATGTTACAATCAGTCTGACCTCACTGTGCGCTGCTGTCACTTACTGTTCAGTTACTGTTTATTCAAATATCTCACATCGCTTCATTACTACCACAACGGATATGTTGTCTGCTTTTGCACTTTATAACACTTGATCCTGGTCATGGGTGGTGCTGTGGCAAAAAACTTAACTTATTAAAGCTTGGTGAGTGTAGAATAAAGTCTTGATACCAAATCTGAAGGTTGTTGCACATTTATTCCATGCAGGGAAGGGGCAGTCTCCGTACAGAGTGCTAACAGTAACAGTCTGAAGAGAGAGGCTCCTAGAACGGAGGGCGACGTCTGTTCTTATACACACACATACAAATGCAGGAAACAGATGCTTCAGTAGATACAAAACAGGTTACAAGTTATAACAGGATACAAGTTACCTGGTTCAGCATTCACACAAAGGCATGTTTATCTCTACAAACATGCTGACACAGTAAGCTGTCTAGTTTCACAAGCACCCAAATAACTGCATAGAATAACTACCTGGGCCGACCCAGGGCCTTTCTTTGTGGAGTTTGCATGTTCTCCCTGTGCCCGCGTTGATTCTCTCCAGGTATTCTGGCTTCCTCCCACAGTCCAAAGACATGCCAGTTAGGTTAACTGAGAACTCTAAATTGCCCATAGGAGTGAGTGTGTGTGGTTGTTTGTCTAAATGTGAAAGAATGGTGCCCCCTCCGGTGTGTATCGTGGAATAGATAATGGATGGATGGGTCCTAACATCATTTTTAAAAATGGACAGGTGGTGCCAAAAGTGAAGCCACCAAAACGTGATCGCCCCCTGGTGGCTGGTTGCAGTATAGCTCATAAATCTCACCTCCTCCATTTTAGTGGATGTGACATGAGCCAAAATAAAAAGTCAAAGTACAAATCTAATTTTTCCCAGAGCTATTTCTTTGATTGTTGGTATTATCACACTGATGTGTGTACAAGTGGTCATTTTTTTGGTAAGTTGGTCTGTAATAAGTTATTTGATGATATAACAAAAGGTGTATTTCAGTTGATTTGCCAGCTTTGATTAATGGTCCGATGCCGTCACTCCACTGCTGCACAGAATGTGGTTGCAAAAAAAGCAAGATGGCAGCTGCCGTAGTCATTTTATTTTGGCTTCGTGGAGGAAAGTGGTGACACCATGTCCACCATATATGTGTCAACGATCCGACAAAAGCAGCTGTAGGTGTAGATAAAGTGTGTGATGCATCTGCAACAGGCTGCTCATTCACATGGACCACACTTTGTTTGTGGATTGCTTTTGATACAACACCATAAACACAGTGATTACAATATATTTGTATCGTATTTTAAAACCAATGAAACAGTTGCACGCAAGTATGTGGTTTACACGCTGGATGCAGCTGTGAGTAAATTGCACTATATAATTGCTGCTGGTTACTGGACTAGTGACTGTCAAATAAGTTAAAACAATTACTAAACAGTTCAGTGGCTGTGTAGACAACAGAGGATTCAGGACCACAGCTCCCAGTGAGACCAGTACAAACACCAGTTGAGTTTTACAGCATAAGAGAAAGTCAGAAGGAAGCTAGTCTGAGTTTATGCAGCAGGATGATGTTGTAAAGCTTAGTTTTCTGGTTTCAACAGAAATATGAACACATTAATTGAAGTCCTCAAAGTCTGTGATGAGCTCAGATCTACAGAGTTTTATGAATGAAGAAAGGAACATGTCTGTTCTGTATTTACTGCTGTTCAGTCTGAACTCTCACACACTGTCCTGCAGCTAAAGAGCTAGTTATAGAGATGAAAGTGAAAAATAATGATCACTTTTATTGGCCAAGTATGTTACACACCGGGACTCTGTCTTTGGTACAGAACCAAGGCAGCCGCCTGCAGTGCCAACTCGCACACGCTGAAGGTGGCACTGTCCATCGGAAGCATCTTTGGGTTCAGTGTCTTGCCCAAGGACACTTTCAGAATGGGTACCAACGAGGATGGGAATCAAACCGCCAACCTTCTGGTGGGGGACGGCCGCCCCGAGCCCAGCCCTCAGCCCCACCGGTGCATGTATGAAAGTGTTTGGTGGACCTTCTTACTTTCCTTAGTCCTGCTGGTTTGTGGATGTCCAACAGCTTTATATGCTGTCATGATGTTGGCAAATCTGAATTCTGTGTTTGCTTCCAACCACCTGTAAAATAAGGGAGGAAAGAGAGAAAGAAAGGATGGACTGAGCGTTGAATAGAAAGAGGCAAGCAAGGAAATAAGGAAAGGGAGGGAAAAGGCAACAGAGAGAGAGAGAGGGCATGAAAAGAAAGGAGGAGCCGACCGTCCACTGTGTGCAGCGGTACCTTCCACCTGATCCGCTGTGTCGCTGTGTTTGAATGCAACAGTAGAAGCTGTCATGTGTCATCACTTCCCACACTCCATCACAGCGTGTAGTGGTGGTGAAGCAGAGAGAAAAGCAGGCAGACGGAGCAACCGAAGGCTGATATAGTCCATCTCAGTGTGTGTGTGTGTGTGTGTGTCTCTCTCCTCCCATCCTGTTGCCAGCCTCCCTCTCTCACCCCCCCAGCTCTTCACCACCATCACACACATTTAATTGTGAAGCCAAGCCGTCTGAATACTCTGTTTCATTCATCTAATCCCAAGTGCTGCTGAAACACAGGCTCTCTTTCATGTGTGTGTGGGAGTGACATCATATCCACTGAAGGCTGCGACAGGCTAAATGAGTTCAGCCATTTTGGTTTTTGGGAATCGGCTGCACTTTATTCTGGTGCCCTTTTGTTTATTTGCTTTGTGTTTGTTTTCCTTTTGACCTTTCTCTCTTCCCTTTCTCTGTCCTCTTCCCTTTTGTTCCTTCTTTCCTTCAGTTCCTCCTTTTGTCTTCTGTTTCTCTCCTTATAGCCCTTGGCCCTTTCTTCATTTCACCATTCTGCTGTCCACTTTTCCTTTTTCTTTCCTTGCTACCTTCTGTTGTTTCCTTGTTTCCACTTCCTGCTCTCTGTTTCTCAGTCCTTTCTTTCCTTATTGTATTCATCTTTTTCTCCCCTGCTTTCATTTTCTCGTGGTCTCTGAATGATGCTTTTCTGCTTTGCGCCCTCTGCTCTTTTCATCATCCCTACTATTATTCCCTTTCTTCCTAGTTTTTTCTTCGACACCATCTTCCATTAGTTTCTTCTTCTTTCCTACCCATCTTGTTATTTCCATTCTCCCTTTAATCCTTGTCTTTCCTCCATTTCTTTTTGCTGTCCCTTTAATTTTTCTTCAAATTTCTATTCCTTTTACTTCTTTGTTTCCTTCCTTCTTTTGATCCTTGATCATTTTTGTACTTTTTCTTTTCTTTTGCCCTTTTTGCTATGCGGTTGCTTTAGGGTTTTCTTTAATTAATCACCCATTTTCCTTTTCCCTTTGGTTTTTTCTTACTTCCCTGTGCCCTTTGCTTCCTTCCATCCATCAC
>NW_018128045.1:258629-260898 GCF_001952655.1 Monopterus albus
TCTTTTGAACATTCATTCCTCAAACCCTTTATCTTTCCATTCTCCCATCTCCTCACTCTTTTTTTCTTTCTTCCTTTCATTCCATCTTCTTTTCTTCCATTTGGTTGATCTTATCTGCACTTCAGAATATCCTGGCACCTGTTTACTCCTTTCACTTTAACTTTTTTTTTCTCCTATTGCTGTACCGATACAATGACAATAAAGGATTACGTATCTTATCTTTAGGTCTTTTTTTTCTGAGTCCATTCTCTTTTTACTAGCCTTTGTCATTTCTTCTGTCCCCTTCCTTTATTCCTCTCTTCTTTCCATTTCTTTATTCTTGTTCCCCCTTGTTTGTTTTTTGCTATGACGTTGCCTTTCCTTACTGTATTCCTCTTTTTGTCCTTCAGTTCTTTTTGCACACCTCTCTACACATTGTATTCTCTTCTGTTCTTCCTTTTGTTTTTCTCCCCTCACTTGTCTTCATTAATTCTTCTTCACATCTTCCCCCTTCCATAAGTCCTTCCTCTTCACCTTCCTCCTCATCATTTCTCCTTGTCTTCCTTCCTTTACAGAATCTTCCATATTTCTTTCTTTCCTCTTTTGTCCTAATTCCTTCCTTCTTATTTCTGTCTCCTATGACTTCAATTCCCTCCCTGCCTTTTATTTTGCCCTCTTCCTTGTCATCATTCCTCTCAGAGTTGCTCTGTTCATTTCTGTAGATTTTTTTTCATCCTCTCTTTATCGGCACGCTCCATCAGTCTGTTTGAATGGATGCCTGAGAACAAGTGAATGAATGGAGCTGCGTTCATTCCCTAGGTGTGTTTCATCACATGCAGCCCCCCCCCCACACACACACACAAACTCCTTCAGTATATCTAGTGCAGGCCAATGAGAACAGTGTGGAGCAGAGACTAAGCAGCATGCAGAGTCAGTGGAGGAGAAAGGAGAGAGGGAAGGAGGAGAAGGAGAGAAGTTTAGGATGTAGGAAGACAAAGGAAGGTCAGAAGTGGAGAGAACAAACAAAGGAAATAGCTGCGGGAGTTCACACATGCCATTTGATGGACACACTACAGTGTCAGGAGAGTGTGTGTTTCCAGCAGGCATGGACTCAGTGGGAGCTGAGTGGGGGTAAACAAACAAACAAAACAAAAACAAAAAAACACACAAGATCAAAACAATTAGTTCAATAATGGAGTTCACTTCACAACTCTTTGACATTATGCAGTGACTCCAAACACATAAAATTTGCTCTTTAATTTAACTTCCTTTGACAAAGAAATGAATAATTGGATTAAAGCTGACTTGATGGATTTGATAAAGGCAGAACATGTCCCGAATTCTTCATTGCTCTGTCATTAGCTCTGCTTACTTTCTGGGTTATTTGCAAGTCAAAAGGCGTCTTTACAACCAACTTTACACTGAGATGTAAACACTTTTTCTCATCTTGGTTGCGTATTTCAAGAAGAACTATACCGTGGCTGAGCATGTGGAGGTGCCGTCATTTTGTGAAACTGTTCATTTTTAGGTTTGGTTTTTTGTTTTGTTTGGATTATGTTTGCATCTGTACCGTTACATGGAGAAGCAACAGAGGAGGGGCTCAACCATGAACCCATTACTATTAGCTAGGGCTGGGCGATTCTTTCGATTTTTTCGATTAATTCGAATTTACGTTTTAAGGCGATTTTTTTTTCTTAAATCGAGGTATCGCGATTTTTAATTATAATAAAAAATAGATACATTGTCATTGCACCAATGGCAGAATAATTAAAAGGCAATATTGTCCGACCACATGATGGCGCGCCTAATTAACCGCTTACGTGTGAGAGCACTCTATGAAGGAACGTAATAGGCTATAGAAAAACATCATGGAGATGGGTGGCTCTTCACATCAAGATCACCTTGTGCCAAAAAAAGGTACTAGTAACGTTTCCTCTGTGGTTTGGAAATGGTTAGGCTTTGAGAGGTAAGACGTCGAACAAACTTTTGTCAAATGCAAAATATGTCGAAAGTCCGTTGCAACCGGCAGTGGCAGCACCGCTAATTTATTCCAACATTTGCGACAAAGACACCAAGTAGAATGGGAAGAATGCTCAAAGTTAAGAGACAAAAACAAGCCAAGTGCAACGGGGCAACCTAAAATAGCAAAACGCCAGATGTCATTAGCGGCATCATTTTCCACTGCCACTCCATATGACAAAAAGGTGCCCCGATGGCAAGAAATTACAGATGCTGTGGCGTTTCATATCGCTAAGGACATGGTTCCCATATACACCATCGAAAAGCCAGG
>NW_018128045.1:261331-281674 GCF_001952655.1 Monopterus albus
CAAGTTACTTAAGAGAATGTTACTTCAGTCACGTTGTTGTACTTGTGTTTAAGTTGGCTAGTTACACATAAAAAAAAATCGAAATCGAAATCGTGAATCGGTCACATTTTATGAAAAAACCTAGATTTTTATTTTTTGCCATATCGCCCAGCTCTACTATTAGCCATACATTTAGACTTTCCTCTTTCCTTTCAACTAGTTCTTAATTGTTCTTGATTGCAGCCCTTGGTGTTACCCACACTGATGTTTTGGCCCCTTGGGGGCATGCAGCAGAAACACAGCATTGGTATCAGATGGTTCATAACTGTTGAGAACTCCCTGTGGCTTTATTACAATAATCAGTGCTGTAATACCTACACAGGCTTTTGAACAGTTGCCAATATAAAAATTGATTAAAGCAGCAGGTGTTACAGCTGACTCAAGTCAGTGGGAAGCTGAAGTGTGTCCTCTGCACTCGGCCTGCTGCAGTTGGGGGTTACTGGTTATTATAACTGTAAGTATACTAGAGATCAGCATCACACCAATTTGACTCATTTATAAAGCATTTAGGCATAATCCCAGTGTATTTTAACTGGCGGATCAAATCAGCACTAACCAGGATTGTGCAGCTGTGTGTTAGTTCAGTCATCAGCTCAGTCTGCTGACACGTCTGTTTTCTGATTTTGATCAGCACAAATGTTAAACCATAAATGATTCTTAGCAGTGCACATGAGCAGGCTCCTCAGAGGATGCTGGTGTTTTTCTAAAAACACTTGGCATTATTTAGTTTTTTTGCTTTTTCCCCTTAGTAGCTGTTGTAAAAGACAGAGCGTGAAGGGTTGATAGAAAAAGAAGTGGATGGTGTGCATGTTTCTGGGCCAGATATAAAACCAGGACATCAAATTTACATGGCGCATTATGCGTCTTAACCAACAGGCACATACTGTGTTTTATTAACAAAAAGTGGTGGAAAGGTAAAACATTTCTGCATAATTAAAATATATTCACGGTGCTTGCCTCTCAGCAAAACCTAAATGTAGCTGCTCTTGCGTTACCATCTTGTCAACATAAGTTATATAATAACACAAAAGGTGCTGGGTGTCAGTATGCAGGGTGGAGCCGCTCATTCTATTTGTTTTTTTAACCATCTGGGTTAAGTGTTGTGCTAATCCTTCACTTGGGATTATCCCAGCAGCTACTGTACGTCAGATATTTGAAGAAACAAGTCAGAGATCACCTAAAAAGTCAGCAGTAAGAAATTTCATCAGCCTATGGAAAGTGAGAGAAGCAGCTTGAGAGGAGGAGTAAAAAGATGAGGGTAAAAAACAGAAGGACGTTCAGCAGAACGTTCTGGAATTGAAGTATCCAGGGGCTCGCCGGGTCGGCCTGTCACTGGATATTTACATCAGCGGCTTCATGTGGTTCAAGCCCATTGAGGGTGGAAAGAGGGATAGAGGAGGTGAGGGATTTGTTTGGTGCACCGATAACCCCACCTGATGTAGCGCTCAGAGACAAGGGCACCGGGGAGCTGCAGAGGGCAAGTCTTGAGAAAAAGGATAAAGAGAAAGACAGAGATGGCAGAGGGAGAATCTGCACCTGCAGTGTCACCTGAGGGATGTTTGAGGTCTCTGTTGCCCTTTCTGCCTCCACCTCTTTGTTCATTTATTCCTCCATCCATCTCCTGCTATATTTTCTTGTCCTTTGCCTGCTCTCTCCTTCGCTCTCTTGGTTTCCGCCCCTCTCCCTTCTTTACTTGTCAGCCATCTAGTCAGCTCAGCTCAGCCCCGGCTGCCTATTACCCAGCAGTCACTCTGCATTTTTGACTTTGTAGACTATTAGCCTGCAGCCACCCCAAATACCCTCCTCTGCTAAAATCCAAGCTGAATATTGTTAGGGGAGCTTGGTATTGTAGAGGGAGGCAATTTCTGATATGCCATTAAGAAAATGCCTGCATGACTCTTCCACTGTCTGAGGTCAGGGTTTGGTGTAGATGGTATCCTGCCTCTCAAGGTTGCAGAGACTATACTGCAGCTAAGTCCATTAGATGAGGTTTGAATCCCAGCACAGACCTGGTGCGGCAAACTGAATGAAGAACACTTTTTTCAAGACTATTACTGAGCTACAGCCACACAATCCCCAGTTGCTCTGTGGGGAACAGAGGACAGCTGTGGTTGTACTGGGCCAGAATGAGTGCGGTTAATGTGAAGCAGGGCAGTGGTGAAAATGAGAGTGGGCAGCAGAGTCACAACGTGACTGCCAGCTCTGCCCTGATGGATCTCTGGGTGATGTTTCTGCTGGTAAAAGGAATCGAATTTATGTATAAAGTTGGACTTGTCTCTCTGATGGCAATAGGTGCATCGATTTCTGTATCCAAGCAGTAATTTTGGCAACTGCAAGCTAAACACTCGTGTAATTTGTGTCAACACTGAAGAAACAAAAGTCAGTTAACTTTTATGACATAATTGACAATTTTTCATTAATGGCCATATGATTTATTTTTTAATGTTTCCAAAAAAAAAGAAAAGAAAAACAACTAACTGACATTATCTGTTACCAACTACAGCAAATCACACATCTACCTAACTGCAGCACAGACCTGGTGCGGCAAACTGAATGAAGAACACTTTTTTCAAGACTATTACTGAGCTACAGCCACACAATCCCCAGTTGCTCTGTGGGGAACAGAGGACAGCTGTGGTTGTACTGGGCCAGAATGAGTGCGGTTAATGTGAAGCAGGGCAGTGGTGAAAATGAGAGTGGGCAGCAGAGTCACAACGTGACTGCCAGCTCTGCCCTGATGGATCTCTGGGTGATGTTTCTGCTGGTAAAAGGAATCGAATTTATGTATAAAGTTGGACTTGTCTCTCTGATGGCAATAGGTGCATCGATTTCTGTATCCAAGCAGTAATTTTGGCAACTGCAAGCTAAACACTCGTGTAATTTGTGTCAACACTGAAGAAACAAAAGTCAGTTAACTTTTATGACATAATTGACAGTTTTTCATTAATGGCCATATGATTTATTTTTTAATGTTTCCAAAAAAAAAGAAAAGAAAAACAACTAACTGACATTATCTGTTACCAACTACAGCAAATCACACATCTACCTAACTGTTCAGCTTCTGTTGTTAAAATAACAACTTAAAATCTGAGTTGTGCTGAACATAAATGGTAACAGAGACAAATGTGAAAACATAGCTTCACACTAGATAATGAGGCACAGGGATGATTTAAAATGTTTGCAGTAGATTCAAAATACAGCAGTGACTTGTTGAACCAAGCGCGTCCTTTGGCTCCGCTGTCAGTGCTCGTTTGACATTTTTTCTTCTCTAATGTGGTTTTGTATGTACAACACAGAAGATACTGTTGAATCAGTCTTGATGACTGTACGGCAGAGGAACACTGTCTTTAATGCTGAGAAGTGGACAAACTTCACAGGCTCCTTTATGTCTCTGTGATTACTCTGTAATATATAGTTTAATTTTTATTGTACAGCAAGTTTAGCTATTAGTAAGTGATGCAGTTTGAGTTAGTAAATTAGACATAGGTTCACAGCATCATTGCAGTAAGAGTTATGAGAGTATATCTCAGTTTGCGTATCTTCAGGTTTTAAAGCATGTAGTATAGACGAGCTGTGTGCCAAAAGTCAGGAGAAACTTATGATGTACTACAATTTGAGGGGTTTCCATTTGGAAGGGTTGAGTTGGGTGGAGCATATCTTTATACTGGAGAACTACCCAGAAAGACTGATAGATAGATAATCACGGCACACTGCCAGACGCAAATAATAACTCACATTAAAGTCAGTAGAATAAAAAGTCCCCTTCATTGCTGCACAGCCCCCTGTGGCATTTGTGTCAGCAGAAGTGAATAATTGCTTTGGCATTTACACCACATAAATAGCTTTTGTGCAACAATGAACATAAACACACAGAGAACCAGATTACAGCCGTAACGTACACACCATGTATGTTAAAGTTCATGGCTCACACACAGTAAGTAGCTCATTGGCCTGCTGCAGAAACAAGCGCGATGGAGTGATATTTCATTCACTTGTCTTGGACAGAGCAACCTCCTGTAGAAGTTGCTGAGTGTAACTGTAATTTAATATCACCTGACCTCTAGCTCTGCCGCTCCAGAGCCTTTCGCCCAAAGCGGTTTCTGCAGATGCCCCCAGTTTGCCCACGGTCCACAAGGCTAATAGGATGAGCAGCACCATTTGCTTTAGAAGACCTCTTTAGTTCTACCTGGATCACTTCCCATTTGCTCATTTATTAACACCTTTTGTTCACTTGAGGCAGAGATGAAAATATTATTGCATAATCAGTCAGCTGTGTGCAAGTCATCATTACATTTAGACAGAGACTTTCCTGCCGCATAGTCTTTTCTTTATGGCACCCTGGAAAATGTATATTGAAGCTTTTGTTTTCGCTGTTCTTCCTTTAGCTGATGTGGCCTGTGTGTTCATGTCTAACTGGTTCCTTGTAAATATTAGTTTATTATAAGCTTCTTTTCTTGCTGCCAGGTGTTTTGAATGTGTGTACTGACTGTTTGCCTAAATCTAAAAGTAATGCTGCTGCTGGTTCTGTTTGTGATAGATGAATTAGAGTCAACTGCTCAACTTTCTTTAAATGCTTTGTTTATAAAGGGAAGGTTTGCTGAACATGAAAGTTTTTGGTTTTCAGCTTAATCACCCTTTGTTTTATGCTGTTTGGTGGTGATGGACATTTATCTGGATACATAAAGGATGTAACACGCAGGTGGGGTGCAATATGCACCTGAACACTTAAACCCATTGTTTTCTGTGTAACATCACATGTTCACATGTCGAGATAAGGCACCTGTTCAGAAAGGCAGAAGTTTTATCACATCTGCTCCCTGGTTTGGCACATTCCAGATACTGTACCATGGTCGCTTCTCTATTTACAGTGCGTGCTCGGTGTTAGGAACCAAACATGTATTTATCTACTGTTTGTGATTCAAACTGGTGATCAGTGCTGGTGGAGGTTCCTCTTGATATGCAAAGGGAAAAACATTTCCCCCTGTTTGTACTGTGAGCACACTCATGGTGTCAATTTGATGTGTGGCACCACAGGTAAGGAGGCACCACTGTCCTAATTCTCAGTGTTGCTTGTAACAGTTTTACTATACCTGGCTGGCAGGAGTCAGATGATGTGCATTGATACAATGCAATGTGATGCCATCTTAAGGCCGTGGGCAGGCTGTCACAGGTAACTGGATTTGATTGCAGACACTGATAGATGGCCTGTAGGCTTAAAAGGGAGTTAACTCGGGCTGACAGTTTTGCAGCTGGGCAGGCAAACAGAGCATGTAAGACATCAGCGATGGAACCAAGGGAAAAAACAGATTTCTGGCATGTGAGAAGTTAAACAGTGCACCAATGTCGAGATTCAGCAAGACTTCAGCCCGATAATGTCCAGCTCTGACAGAAATGATCATCAATTTAGTCTCAGCCTAATAATGTCCAGCTCTGACAGACATGGGGCAGAGGCAACAAAGATGTGCACAAGTGTTCATTTTGGCACCTGAACTGGAAATGATCATCAATTTAGTCTCAGCCTCAAAAGCAGGTAGAAGGCTCAAATAGTACATGAAGAAGAAACCAGCAAAATGGGGATACAAACTTGTGCTGGTGGTATCTGATCTCTTATTACTTTCTGGTTGTAAAACTGATAGGGACCAGCAGTAACCTTTTTATTTTGGATACGCTGTTTTCAGGCTTGTGCACACAAATATGGGTCTCTGATAACAATGGAAGACCAAGAAATAAGAAGAGGGTGCATTCGTCATCATGACATAAAAACATTGTGCTGCAGTAAATGCTGAAATGTAAATCAAAGTTTTTGCTTCGTATCTTCCATCTTCTCATAAGTCTTTGTTTTTAGTGATTGGTTTAAAGGCTCCTGAACTGACAGCTCCCATTTTCTAACTTCAGATAAAAATGACCTTGTGAGTTTGTGTTCATTCACGACGTGTCCTGTGTCCTGATCAGAGAGGATCCGGTGTGATCATCTGGAGTGTGAGGTAAATAATTCACGTCCAGCAGCTTGGTGACTACAGGGCAACTCCTGGGAGAATATTCTGTGTATGGGGAGAGCGAAGGAGTGTTGTACAAGAATGCAAGAATAGTCTTTGTTGACCTCTGTATTTTATATTAAAAAGCTGTATCTGAATGTCTGACTGTGTCCAGAGTCCAACTATAATTCATTAGTGGGTTCATGTTAGCACATTTATTCTTGGCAATAATAAGATGTGTCACATCCATATTCAGGTTCAGTGCACAGAATGAGAGTGGAGCTTAGTTGTGTTCAACAATGGAATTCCACATTGGACCCAATGTTTTCTCATTAAATTTGGCCATTTCTTAATGTTCTGTTGTCTAAACAACTGTATTTATGTGTGCAATGCAAACTGGATACAGATAAGCACACGTTTCAGGAGATAATATTCCATTTTCTCCCCTTTGAGAAACAAATGAACAAATACTGATGGCCAGCAAAATCTGTCCCTGCTTAAATGAAGACCATGTCTCCCCATGTGGCACCTGTCTGACAGTCTTTGTGTTCCCTTGAGCTTGCATACTCTTGGTTTGAGCACTGTCTGTTCAGAATTCATGCATTCGTGCTCATTTTTATGGTGGGTTTTCTTTTGTTTCAGAGAGCAGTCGGCTTTCTACTTTCTGTTTAGTGATCCTGCAGAAGTGAGTTGAGATGATGCAACACACCTGCTGGGAGCCGTAGTGGAAGTTAATGTAATGTCAAACAGCTGGCATGGAGGTTTCATCAGAGTTCATGAGATGTGGTGCAGTTTTTGATTGGAAAGTGATTATTCCACCCCTGACACATCTGACTAAGCTTGTATTTTAGAGCATCATGTTAATTAGCTGCCTAGGTTAGCTTCCTATCAGTCTTTTGTAGACAGTGGTTATTTAGTTTTAATATTGGGCTGCCAGTTGAACACAGGCAGGTTAGTGAAAGGTAGCAACACAGTTACATTTTCTCTGTGCTTGAGTTAAAACTTTTTGGCTTCCAAGTCGAGATCAAGACCAGAGCAGTGGAGTTAAACTGAATATGATAGTTTGATAGTACATTGTGTTTCACTGACACTGATGACACTATATTGGAGTGAAGCCACATTATTTATAACTTCTTTCTATCTGCCGTCGTTATTAAGACAATAATCCACCCTGGGTGTGACTACCATCCCGATGATACACAGAAATATCCAATCAGTTGTTTGATCAGCTTGGTGATCAATCACACAAACCTTTGTCCAGACACTGATGTGGCTGGATGGATGTATGCTGCTCTCATAAATCTGTTCTTCTAGGTTCTCTGCTGAAATTTCAATCAGGAAACATCAGTGAGAACACTGTTGAAACCAAGTAGATTTAGATGAGATAAACTCATCACAGGCCAATAACATCTCCTGCCAGTTTGGTCATCATTAGTGTTAATCTAACGTGCGTCATCTACTGGCAGGAAAGTGCTGGTCAGCATCACAAGCAGTGCAGCGCAGCTGCAGCTAATTGGCTCCAGTGTCTGTTGGAAGGGGAGCGATTGTTCGAGGTGAAGCAGCAGAGAGCTGAGTTTGGAATTTTAAGCAGAGGGAGGTAATAAATGTATGTAAATTGTATGATCTGCTTTGCACGTCTCTGCATGAAGCTGCTCAGTATCCCCCTCATCCTTTCCTTAAGCCCCCTCTCCACATTCTCTTCTTATAGTGACTGCTGAATCAGTTTCAGAGCTACAGGAGCAACAGGTTGTTTGTTTCTAGGTAAATTAGGTCCATTCTTTCAGTGGGGTTCGCAGTCATATTATCAAGGTTTGTTTTTTCCCCCTTACTGGATCCATTCATGCTTAAGATGTACAATATGTTATCTCCTGCTCTACGTTTAATGACATGTGGGTGTCTCTGGAAAATATTCTTACTACTCCTTTAGTCCATCTCTATCATTTCTTCTTTATTTTCCTGTAAAATTTGTCTCTTTTTTTATACCGATGATATTCAAAATTGTTCTCACTGTCAACAAATTCCACAAAAAAAAGATCAAAATCAGCAATTACTTGATCCAAAGCCTGATCTCAGATTTCCGTCCTGCTAACCCTCACGTCCCCACTTTCCTTTGGATGGTGTTCTGCATATAAAGTGTACAGTTAAAAAAAGGTATTTGTTTTAACTTTCCATAAAACATCTGGATCATTCCCTGCTCACTTCCAACATCCACACTTTACTGTCACCTTGTAAAAGAGCTTGGTGAGTTCAGTGAGCCTTCTGTGGCCCTCGGATTCAACAAATGTAAAATATTGCCATTTTAGCAAAAACGGTGAAGGATGGATGCTTCAGAGCTGCCTGGTGCAGAAAAATAGCCGGCTATAAGTCAAAGTGTCACCCCTCTATAGCTCACTGCTCCCATTTCTTCTTTCTATTCTTTATCTCAGCCCTATAAGAAGTGGTCCTCCTCCTTTTCCTCTATTCTTAATAAGCTCTTGTTGCTCCAGTTTTCTTCTCTTTCCATTTTTCAGCTGCACAGTCCATGCAGGACCCTCACGCCTCTCAGTCTTCACCCTTTCAGCTCCTTATTGCTCCACCAAATGCACAACTCCCCATCAGCCCCATGTCTGAAATCATCCAGGCTTTTCCACAGCCTCCTTCCTCATGTCTTACAGCTCCTCCTCTTTCCAAACATCTTCACAGCACTCAAGCATTTGAGCCACTTCAGAGTTCCTTGATTTTACTTCAACTTTTCATCTGTGGCATAAATAGAGCCATTACTTGTGGGATAATCAGTTCCTCTCTGAAAGCCATTTTCATGATGAAATCATTGGGCAAAAGACTCCTGGTAAGTACCAGAGGAGGAGGCTTCCCGAAGATGCCAAAGCTCTCATAAATCTGCACACAAATAGGCAAGGGTCCAAACTGTGGTGTCTTGAGACTACAAAATATAGAGTAAGGCGCCCTACAAGAGACCGGAGGTCACACCTGCTCAGGTTACTGTTTGTGTAGCCTTTGGTGTCACGAGGTGCTACAAACTATAAAACCAGCTGCCTTACTCAGTGGAAAACTGGCGACTTTTAGGGTGCTGAAGGTCAAAACTAGTCAGGATACATTTTCCATGCAGCCCTATGCCCTTCAGTAAGACCTGCAACACATTCATGTCCCCAAGGAAACAGTTTGTCTTATAATGACATCAGGTCAAACTGTTTACCTTGACTTATAATTTTAAGAAAATACATAACTTTGAGAATGAAGGCTAACCTGGTTTTATGTTTACATGTTAACCGTTAACATGTAACAGAGTTGTTGCTAATTATGGGATTTGCCTCATTTAAATCATTTTTTTTATTTTAAACTACTGTTACATGTGCAACTGCATAAAAAAGTGACAAAGCATCAAATTATGCATCAAGGTTCTCTTCTAGACAATGACACTCTCAACTCAGACTAGTTGTTTTAAAGGTGGGCACACACTTAATGACTGCTGTGCTGATGATGACTGGGGTTTTGACTGATCAGACCCAGTGGGATCCAGTCGTGAAACCCTCTACAACATAAACTCAGACGTTTCTTACCAGGACTAGTACATTTCAGTTCCCTTTGTAGACTCTACAGTTCCCTTTGTAGACTCTACAGTTCATGTTGTTACCCCTCCATCCAGGACCTGTGCCTTTTCTCTCTCTTCTGTCATGTTTTCCTCGTGTGTCTGACACACCTGGCCAACAAAGCAGCTTCTGATTCTGATGTTTAGTGTGAACTGAACTGTAAACCATGGACAGATATTAACAGTGCAAGCTGGTTGTGTCCATTATTGTTTTGGTACAAGGACATGCAAGATTTGGCATCATCTCATGTGAATTACATGCTCGTCTATGGCCAGAAACTCCAGTTGTAACAGACAGTCATTGTGTTTTCTCAGTTTTAAGGTGTGAGCTCCTTCCCGACAGTCAAGAATTAACACAATGTGCAAGTTGGTGGAAACAGTCTTTAAGTGTGGCCTGTTCAGTCTTAAAAAGATTCAGCTAGTCTTCAAGTGTTTCCTTGCATTAAGGTCAACTGCAGTGAAATTGCTTTAAGCTAAAAAGTCCCTAAAATGTCAACAGCTCTTGAGCTTACACATCAGTAGATCCATCTCCATGACAACTGAATCCATCAGCTAATAGACACTATGTAATACACTTGAAAAACCCTAGTAAGTGTTCCTTGACTCTTGTCAAATTATCTGGCAAATGTCTCTTTGCCTGTAAAGTATTTCTGGCTTCTGGTAAAATCTTATTCTTAGGTTTAATGAAGGATAAATAAAAAGTGTATACTACCTGCCAGAAGGGATGTTTCTCCTACTTTCTGACTGAGAAAGGAGACAATACGTTCAGCAGTAACTCATCCAAGTCAGCTTCAGACGTCGACCGAGGTTGGCAACGTCTGGCTGCAAGGTCACGCTAAAAGATGACATTACTTGATTGCCAGAGGCAGAGTAATTTACTTGGCTCTCGTCCTTGCAGCCTATCCAGACCTCTGCTTTAACAGTCCCACAGAGGGGTGACACATGGCTTCTTTAGACTTGATGATGTATGGAGCTGTAGACCTGCAGAAAACTCATTAGGGCTTGTTCTGTAATTTTTATGCAGCAGGGCTGCTTGTGGGTATTGCCAGTTTCTGTCCCACGTCGGTCGCTGCTTTAGTCTCACGTTGAAGTGCTAAAGCCATTTTTATGATAAAACCCCAAACATTGGGATTCATCCTACTTTTGCTTTAGGGATAAAATTGGATTAATTATTCCCATGTACTCTGCAGCAGCCGGGGGACTGTGCTTGATATATTGGGCTACAGCTGTTCAATAAATACAGAGGAAAGCAATTAATCATCAAGAGTTTGGAAATGGTCGAGATATGCTATTGTTCTGCTATTGATAAGTTGTGCTCAAGGACATAAGATTCAGATTCAAATGAAGTGGTGTGTGCTGTGCTGTGGGCTTATAATCAAGGCAGCATGCATAGAGGATCTATCCATTTGTTTGAACTATAAATGAGAATGCAGGACATGTTAATCAGCAGCATTTCTCAGCCTTAGGTCAGAGCAGAACGGTGTTAGAATATGTTTAACAACAATTACACCATCAGCAATCATTCAGGCGTTATAAGATTTCTTTGTCCAGAGGAAGTTTTGCAAAGCGGACGTGCACTTTTACAGCAACACCCTGCTCCTCCAGTCATGTCTGCGGAGCCCTCCAGCTCCACATGAGCAGCTGAGCATTGGTAGTGTTCCTCAAGGGTACATCAGTGCAGCAACACCTGACTGAAGCTAGCGCTACTTGCGCATTTGCTAAAGGCCCTGAAAACCTTTTTTATGAGACCTATATAAAGGTACCATTATGCTTTGTTAACCATTTGTCTAATTGTGACAACAAACCCTGCAAAAGCCTTCCCACTACCACTGCCTGGGGCCAGCTGTGGTTCAGGAGGTAGAGCAGTTCAGTGTTCAACTGCAGGATTGGCAGTTTGATCCCCGGCTTCTCCAGTTCACCTGCTGAAGTGTGAGCAAATGGGTGAACAGGCAAATAATGTTAAAGTGGTTTGCTTCAGTGCATAATATACATGTTTAAGGCTATTTTTAAAATGAAGTTGATCAGTTTCAGTCACAATAACCACTTTAGTTTTCAAAGACATCAATAAACAGGATGTTTTTCACTGGTGAGCTCCCTCTGCAACAGCTTCAACTTCCAAATTGTTTGTTTAATATTTATTCTCTTGAGGCAATTAGGTCAAACAACTGATTCACAAAATGATGATGTTTGTTTAACTGTATGAAACTGCTGGTGTTTAAAACTCGGGGAGGACACAGTAATTTTTTACATTTTTTGATTAAAATGTTGCTTTAAACATGCTGCGTTTTGGCTTATTTGTAATCACAAATTAATAAATAAATCATAACCTCTACCCAGGATTCCAGTGACATTTAAATTTTACCATTCAGTAACAGTGTTTAGTGATCACTGAGCATTTTGACAGATCGTGCGCCTCTGGTAACCAATTCCTTCTCTGTGCGGTTAATTTGCTTCACACTTCTCCGTAGATCTCTTTTGGGGCCTCTATTTTCTCATGTTCTAGAAGCAGGAATATTATCATGTTCTTGTGGTTCTGACCTTTATCCACTCATTTCTATTTAATGTTTGTATTGCTGGCAATGTCAGAGCCTTCACTCTAACACTCTGAACATGCTAGCATGACATGATTTAAGAACAATAGTTTAATAAGTAATAGCCTTTAGGAACTAACATCATTCCTCCAAATGCTGTGTCACTGTTTGCATTAACCAAGTGTGCCAATAAGGTTTCAGATCCCAAACCTGTTTCTTATTTTGCTAATTGCACTTGGTCTTGTATGTCCTCAGCAGTGTTTACGGCATCTCTTTGAGAACGCTGAGCACAAGCTCCCAGATTCAGTGTGGTGGTTTCCTAATTAGTGGAACGATGCTGCAAATCAATGAATACTTGTATTGCAGGAAAGCAGCCTCTCTTCACAGGGAGATCAGGAGGGAATTAAACAACTGTTACTGAAAATTACCGGGCCAGTATTAGACAAAAGACCACTGGCACTTTGTTTCCCTGTTGCTAACTCCACACTACTCAGTAATGTAGGGTAAGGAGACCAATAACAATTGAATAATTGCTTGGGGTTTGTTTACATGGCTCTTTGTTACTGCTGATGAAGCTCAGGGCTTTTGTGCTGCCCTACTTCAAAAGGTGCAACACTGGTGGTATGCAGACAGCACTGCAGCAGGTACTTTGGATTTGCTGTCTTCAGATGTCCACATTTCAGCACACTAGTGTTGGCCCATCTATTGCAAGACTTTAAAACAAATAGCATGTTTCAATGTTTTCTTTTTTAAATGTTAAATATTTTTCTGAAAAGCATTTTTGAGAATATATACTGTAAATCTGAGTGCTTTATCACTAAAATATTAAATAATTCCAAACTGTACCATCTTACAATAACTGTATATTTCACGTGTACATTGAGCACACCTGATTTTCAATTGAGGCAAATTGCATGAACATTGTTATAAAAATAAAACGGTGAAAAGCGCAGCTTTCTTAGTCTGATTTAGTGAGATCTGTTTATGAATTGTCCTGTCCAATGATCACAATTTGTTCAGACTTTCAGCACATGAATGCATCATCAGCGCTCTGAGTTTCACTGTGAAGTCTACATGTTTGCTCTGAACCGGGCCTCACCAGGAGAGTTGCCTTTGTTTGGCTTGTTAAGGTTTGTGCTGACTGATTACCAGCAAACCAGAGCCAGTCACAAAAGCCACATGAACTCTGCTGTGCACTGGACACGGTTTGTTGGTTCGTGGGAGAGCTGAAACAAGGACCCTCTGGGACCCTCCTGTATATACACAGGTGTATGCCTTTCTGAATTATATCTAGTCAGTTCAGTTTGCCACAGGTGGACTCCAGTCAAGTTCCAGACACATTAAGGATAATTTATGCAAACAGGACTTGCAGTGTCACAGCAAAGGGTCTGAATGCTTTTGTAAATGAGAAATTTCAGTTTTTGATTTTAAAGGATTTAGCAAAAATGTCAAAACCACAATTTCACTGTCATTATGGCATAATCAGTGAAATTGCTGGCAATTTTATTCATTTAAAACTGTATCTACAATACAAACATGCACAAAGCAAAGGGATCTGAATACTTTGAGCAGCAGCAACCAAACTCCTTAGAAGCAAAAACATTTCTTATGTTTTAGGTGACATTTGATGGTGTCCTGTGCTGCGACGAGACGAGGCCTCCTGAGAGGAGCCCCTTTTACATAAAGCAGAGTGTGCTGCACAGTATATCACTTAGGCTGTTATTGTCAATAACCATGATGGTGATGAAGCAGGGTGTACAGTAGGCTGTATTATGATGAGCATCACATCTGCTCCTAATGCTTCTGCGATCTCCGTTCATTAACTGAATCTTCACTCGTCTCAGCATGTGCTCCCCTATATTGCTATACCTGCACCCAGCCCCTGTGTCAGCCACATATATATGGCCAACTATCCTCTGTATCAGTACAATTAGATGAGCTGCTGCACGGCCAGTTTCAGTCAGTGGCAAGCGACGTGTCCCAGGCTCAGATTAACTCTGCAAATGCACTGAAGTACCACGAGCTGTTTTCTGTGTTGTCTTCTCCTCCCTCCATGTCTCTTGACAGGCTCGTAAATAACACAGAAGGGTTTCGTGATGATAACTGCTCTTGGAGGCAAATCACGTACGCTTTTTCCAGTTTATATCTCTCCTTATATCACTTCCTCATGCTTCTGGAGTTCATCTCATTTCAGCTCTGTGATAAATTTACTCTGAAGCTTCGTTTTTTTTCTAAACCAGCTCCTCATATTTACAGTTCACACCTTCCTCATTGACCTGGTCGCTTTAACCAACACAAAGACGGACAGGTATACCAGGTTTTCTACAGTCTGCTGGAGCCTCACACTCTGTTGACTTCGATCTCAGACACACACACACACACACACACACAAATACACACAGAGTGATAATGATGTTGGGGACCTCCTGTTCATGAATTAATGATAGTTGTGTTTTCACTTTCTGGTGGAGTTCTGGCTGTGCAGCAGTGCACACAGGCCACTGTCCTCATCTGGAACGAATAACCTTGCTGGGTATTGATTTTTGCTCTTGTTTTAAGTCCTGTGCAAACACCTGGGTAGCAGCTCTTTATAGTGGCCTGACAGACGGTAAAGGGTCCTTGAGGGGACGATTGGAAGGTCCCTAACGAAGACCTGAAAACTGCTGTGTTCTTACAGTGTAGCAGCGACTTGTACCAGAGGTGGGAGATATGCATGTATCTCACTGCCATAATGTTGTCTCTTAAATTATTTATATGAGAAACTGCCTTTTTTGACATTGTTTTGGTATAACGATATGAGAGTCAGAACCTAAAGGAACGCTCTTTTCTGGAGTGCATTTGAAGGCTCAGAAAATCGATGTGAAACTAGACAGAGAGCTCAGAAGTCTGCCAAGGCAGTTGGGTTTCCCCATAATGCCGTTCCACATAAAAGCAATATTCCCATGATAGTGTGACCCCTGGCATGTGGAATTGCATTGATGTCATTTAGTTTGAAAGTTATACAAGAAAAACGATATTTCAGCATGTGAGGTTTTCTTCAGGATGTTGTACTGATAGCTCGGTCAAATCTGTTGACCCTCTGCTGAATCAGCAGAGTTCAGCTAGAATTTCACCGAGTCTGTAGTTCTATGTGTTGTGCCACAGTAGCCAGTTTTCCATAAACTCTATAAAGCTCAACAATCTGGATCAACAGATCTGGAATACTACCTGGATCCAGACCAGACTTTGGTGTGTTGTCAACCTTATGTGGATGTTGAGGTGTACTGTTTGTCCAAGCATTGTGTTTGGAGTTAGACAAGAAAATATTTAAACTGGCCCTGTCTCTCAATAATAAAGAACTATTATAATGATGATTTAGATCAGCACCGAAACATCATGGATTTTTCCGTGGGCCGTACCCTACCTCTCCAAAAATGTCATCCAAATCCGTTCAGAACTTTTTGAGTTATGCTGGGAATAAACCAACAAAATCCAGTAAAAACACAACCTCCTTGGCAGAGGTTATAAAACACCAGGAGAAATTTCTCTCCAACAAAGAAGTTCTCATTTATGCATCTAATTTATTTAAACTAGTTGTCAAATATTCAGCTGTGATTGCAACATGTTGCCTTCTGTCTGCAGGAGAAGCCAGTGAGTATTTTCATAGGAATCCAACAAAAACAGCATCATCACCTTCTCTCGCCTTTCCCCAAGTCGTGCTTTTGCAGTGTTGGTAAACAAATCAAATCAAAGTGGAAAAATATTATGAAGTGTTTGAATGCCAAACTGCTGCTTCATTAGTTGAGAACAGAAATAATCAAATTTTAGCACGTCTGGTCAGTGAAAGGAAATGTGGATGGATCCAGAATGTTGAGTGGACTCCACAAAAAAAATGTACAGTGCCAGGGCTCCTGTCCATCTCTTGGGACATGAAACAAGATTAGCAGCCTTTCTTGTATCCTGTGGATGCATGTGATGGTACTAGGTAAGGCAGGTCTAAACGTGCTCTCCCACAACATCCTACTGGTCTCAGTCCATAGATGAAAAGCGGCTGATACTGACTACTGCATCAGTGGGTTTCTGGATAGGAAAACATAACACAGCCCCTTGGGTTTCTGATGTGATCTCACTTTAAATGGCATCCAAATGAAAGACAAAGCCACTCTGGGATTTCATCGACATTTTAATTGGGAAAGTTGGCTGAGTCGCAGGGACGATAGCAAGTTTTCAAAATGACATCAGGAGAAAATGATTAACTATAATGTAAGGGAAGTAAGATTGTCTTGAAACAATGAGGCACTTTGAGAAGAAAGTTTGAGGATGGTTTTTTTGAGCTACTATATTAGTTAACACACTGAACCACTGCTCGTCTACAGCCAGACGATCCTACAAATCCAGTGAGAATGCCAATTACTGAGGGCTCTTGTACCAAAACAAACATGGCCAGGTTTAGGCACAGAAAAACACCTTAGCTAAGTTTAGGCACAGAAAGTGTTTGTTTAGGTTTAGGGAGAGATGGTCTGGTTAAAGTAATGGCTTTGATTGTCAGTCTGAAGCAGGAAACGAACGGCTGTGTCCTGTTTGAAAGGCTTGTGTTTTGTTGCTCACCCACCACACATCCTCCTTCCTACATGGACTTTGTCGCCCTTGTTCTAATCAGACGTTACCCAATTATAACGCGTATTGATGAACTGCACCTCTGGCCCTCTTGTAGGTGCAGTTTTCCTCTACTGAAGCGTAACTATGGGTGCGATAACTGATAATGGCCATTTAATGAGGTTTGAATCAGCTGGCACTGTTTATGTGCACTGCCATTAGAGAAGAACAGACTGAAAAGACAGAAAACAGGGATACGATGACAAAAAACATACAATGCCAGTGGTCGCCAATGATCAAATGTTTATAAAAAAGTCTTTATGGCAGCAAATGAGAAAGAGCAATGGTGCTTTATTCTAGAAATGTACAGAAACAAGTTGATTTGTATTGGAAACAGTCTAAATGACCTCACCAGAGTCTATAATGATGAATTGCTTGATAAGATGGAGATTTTCTTCAGTCTGGTTTTTACCATTTTACCATCTGACTTGATTGTTAAAAGAGAACAAGCAGAAGATGGATGGTGACTTGTCAGAGTGACCGGTGCATTAGCCATATTTACCAGCACTGCTCAGCTGCAGAATATTTGGCTGCTGTTTGTTGTGTATTTCCCCGCCTGTGTGTCGAGGAGGTTTGAGGCTGTATTCACTTGCATTCATGTAGGCGTTGCTCATTCTGTGTGTCCGTGTGTGGCCATATTAAAATGTTCTCACCACAGGTGGACAGATGGGTCACCTACAGTATGAATATTGTCGTTATGAGTAAGGCAGGTGTCGCATACACAAGCAAACAGTATAAGCACGTTGTTGAAATATGCCCTGATCCTTCTCCACACACACAAAGTCACACACATACAGAAAACCCACACATAGCCTAGTTCCCTTTGGCATCTTTGTCACCTTTACCATCTGGTTCAGCTGTGATGGTGAAGCAGCTGCCTGCTAACATGGGGGTTGGACAGTCTTCAAGGATGTGCTCTGTGGTTTTTCTGCTGCCGCCTTCACGGACGTGTGAGGCTTTAACCCCATGGTTGGTGCAGGCTGTCAGGGCAGGAAGATCGTCCAGCTCCACAGCTGCTCACAAGGCAGCAGAACAGTATTTACTGCCAGGAATTACAATATTCTTCACTGGCGCTGTTGTGGCAAGTTAATGAAGAGGATATGAAAAGCCTGCGTCTTTTCCCCTCTATTAAAGCGCTATTTTCCACTTTTTGCACGTTGATGGCCCCAAATGAAGAAGACTTAAGTGCTTGTTATCTGAAGACTTTAATAGCTATAAATCGCATGTGTAATGTCTGCAAACTCATCTGTGATTACTTTGTATTGTTGGTCATAAAGAGATGAGAGAAACTTCATTGATCAAAACTGGATTTTTGATATTTTGCGTACATCAGCGCACATGCCAGGATTTTTGCTTTCTCTTCACTCAGAACACATTGTGCCCACTCCAGGCATGAATTGATTTGGGCATACAGTAAGGGCTGTCTATCTGGGCAGGAGAGAACACCACCAGGATGACCGGAGAGAGGAGACATGACTACAGCTCACGTCTGTGCCACAAAGAGTTGTTCCATTGTTCCATGTTTACTGCAAATAGCCACACGTCTCCAGTCAGATTTGGCTCACGTTACACCAAAGTAGTCTTCTGTTGACTCCACTTTGGGGTTTGGTGGTGAAATGCTTTGCTTTATCTCCATGGACCGGATGGGATGATGCACCCAACCTCGCTTTTGTTTCCAATCTCACATGAATGGACAGCGTGGCTTCACTGAATCATCCAGAGACTCAACCCAACGGTATTTCCATCACGTGTCCCGTGAAACAACCAAAGCCTGCAGATAACCACCGGCCGCTCCTATTCAAACAATTAGCCTCGAGAGTTGTTCATCTGTGCCAGAGACTGACAGTGTATGGCCTCTAATGGGCTTGTTCTCCGACACATGTGAACATAAGAGGGCTGGAGAGTGCCGAGCAGATGGCGCCCCTGCTCTGTTTGAACACTGTGCTTAATCGAGGGCTGTAAATTGCTTATCGACACCACAGTTTGAACATTTGGCTAAAAGCACTCATCATAATACCCTTCCCAGTCTCTCCTCTTCCAGCCCTCCTCTCCCCACACCTATAGGGTCTTTTCTTCATCACACTTTGCCATTTAATGATGCCAGTTGGCTTTCCTCTGATCTTCTCAGAGGAAAGTGTAAAGCAAGAATCCATCACTTTGTGTTGGCAGATGCTCACAGCTGTCGACCTGCTGCAAAGAGTTTCCACAGCCTTCTCATCACTCTTCTTCCTGCTGCTTCCTGGATCAACTGCCTGTTTCCTCAGACATGAAGGAGAGCTGAGGGGGGCTTGTTGTGGCAAGACGACTTCCTTTCTTGCCCTGCATTGTGTGCCAGGTGGCTCATTGGTTGCCTGTTTTTGACTGGCAGCCTTGCGGGCAATTCTGACAGCAGGACGATGAATGGTGTTGAATGATGAATCAGTCTGTTTCCAAAAGGTGCTTTTCTTTCTCCTCAACCTGAAAGATGGACGGGCTGGTGGGGAAAAGCTGCTGCAGCACGTAGAGATCATGTGAGACATGAGAGACGTTAGACAGGAGAGAGGCAGCCACTGTGCTGGCTGTGTTTCAGGAAGTGAAATAACAAAGCTGTTGTTTCCCCTGTAGGATTGTCTTTTGCTTTTCGTCTTCTTCTGTGCTCTTCTGCTTGCTTCCTTTCCTTTTCTTATATTTTCAGTCTCCTCCTTTCTTCCTCCTTCCTTCATTCTTCTGACCATGTTGTTGCTTCCTTCCTGTCATCATCTTCCTTTCCTTCTTCCATTCTTGCTCTAAACTTGTTCCCCTGTTCCCTAGTTATCTTTCCTTCCTACCTTTTGTCTGTCCTTTAAGCCTTGTTTAATTTCATTTTATTCCATGTTTATTTTCAAGCTCCTGTGTCCAGGGGTTACAAATTGTGGCCTTCAAACCCTTCACTTATTCTCACCCTCTCGTGCTCTCCCTCCTCCTTTCTATCCTTCCTTGATTCCTTGTTTCCCTCCCGCCCTTTCCTCTCTGCAGTGGATGACAAAGATTTACACATTATTCCAGCCTCTGGGTTTGTTTACAGCCTGGTCTGTATTGACCTGCCTCTTCCACTCAGCCTCCCTCACTGCAGCACAAACACACCCGGGCGTGCACACGTCGTTTCACTTCACCATCTTTAATACGAGCTCAGCAGCTATTTGCAATTCATACTTTGTGCCAAAACACACAAACTCAGCTATTTTTAAATCAAAGAGGAATAGATAAGAGCGGGGCAAGGTGCTGGCATGATGTGGTGCCATGTTCACTTCACACAGTGGTGTGTTCATTGTGATTCAACAGGTTTTTAATCTGCTGTAGTGGAATGGATCGGTGTGAGGAGATTGGCTGTAAATGTTACAGTGCTCCAAGTCAGGTTCTCTGTTTTTTTTTTATTTGTTTTGGTGAAGCTGAAAATCTTAAACAACAGCTGAGTCAACACATGTACAGACATGTGTTGACTCAGCTGAAAAGATGTTTTCAGTTTTTTGAAGGCACAAAATCTTTAAACGTATATTTTTAGGGTGAGAAAATAAAACAAATCATAAAAGGATCAGTGCTTCCCACTAGAGATTATGCC
>NW_018128045.1:281765-285901 GCF_001952655.1 Monopterus albus
GGAATTTACATGTCTGGTTAAACATTTCTCGGGGGTTGGATTTGCCTCACAACCTCAGTGTGTCAACAGGCACAACAGATGTTAAACTATCTGCTCTGGCTGCTTCGCCAAAGCAGTGGCTTCTGTGTACACAGGTGAGTTCGGCCCAGTCTTGGACTGGGCATAGGGAACTTTGAGAATTTTCCTGGTTTGCCAGTCTCTCAGTGAAGGTCAGTCTGCTCCCCCCCCCCCCCCCCCCAACACATACTCTATGGCCTATACTTGTGCAGACAGCAAAGAAGCAACAGACAAAGAAAACTGTTTTATTAGCTGACACTGCATAGTGTGCAAAATCAAGAGACCTGTTTAAGCAGCCTGCTGCTTGTGATGATTAGAAAGATAGTGAAGAGGCAGCAGCATCACAGAGCAGGTGCTGTGTCACTGACACAACTGTTGGGGAGCAACCTGACCTACCGCTGTCTTTGTCACTCCTGGCTACCGAGTATAGTCGGTGCACAAACATTTAACGTCAAAATGTTTAGGTTTACATGTCTGCAAAGAAAGTGCAAAACAATGACTTTGTTCACCTGAGTCAAATACACATGGAAATGTTTATGAAAGTCATTACATAGCCTAAGTTGTCAGCTGCACTGATTAAAGTGTTGCTACAGCATGTGGCTTCTAGCCAGTGGTGACTAATGACCGTTAGCTCTTTCTTGGCCAAAAACCAAACAAAAAAAAAAAACCAAAACCTGCTAACATCTGGCCAAATACACATGATGTAAATACTGCAAAAAGTATACAAGACAAAAAAAACTAGTTTGTTAAAAGAATAGATACTTCTAAGGAATTATTTGCACATATTTAAAACAGCTTTGTTTTAGTTATTTTTGAGGTAAATGCAATTCATCTGTAAAAGAACATAAATAAACATCTGGTGCATGACAGGATACATTTCATTGTCAATTTGTTTTATTTTATATGAAAAAAGTTGCATGTTGCAGCCTGAACCGCAGCATTGTCACACTAATAAACGATTGTAATTGTGAAATAATTAGGTGTGATACTGTAAAACAACTCCACTAGAGTTCATTAATGGTCCTGCCCTCTGGAGACAGTAGACTGTCAAAGTAATTTAATCCCTGACCACACACACAGAGGGGCGGATGCTCACTGAGGCCTGTAATCTGGGCTCCCTGGAGGTTAAAGTTTAGCATCCTGAGCCGCATAAATACCAAGTCATTAGGAAAACGAAGAGAGAGGCAGAGAGGCTAAAAGACATCTCTCTCTCTCTCTCTCTCTCTCTCTCTCTCTCTCTCTCTCTCTCTCTCTCTCTCTCTCTCTCTCTCTCTCTCTCTCTCTCTCTCTCTCTCTCTCTCTCTCTCTCTGTCTTTATCCTTTATTTAGCAGTGTACTCTTTACTCACCTTGACTTTGCTCAGCCCCACCCACCCATCCGCAGCACCATCTCTTAAATTACAATTAAGGTAATGACCGTTGCAAATGGCACCTGTAAGGTCACTGGCAAACTTTTGTTAATCACTCTGAAGGTGCTGCAGCAGACAGACGTGTTGTGAACATCTCCTGACTCTGTGTCCTTGTACACTGATGGATTTGCATGAAGCTGTAACATTTTTATCTTGAGTCTTGTTTTTTTATCAGCCTGAACATTTTAGAAGCAAATATTTTACTTTTTGCTCCACTGCATTTATTTGATAACTTTGGTCACGTTTCAGAAGAAGAGTAAAACTAAATACTGTAATACTGCAAAAATACCTTCACAAGCTACACAGCAGTATGCAAAGTACTTCACATTCTATGTACATGAGGTGATTAACATCAGGTCCACCTTTATCAGCTGCAACACAGTAATGAACACAGTGATGCATCACCCATTATAATCCAATAATATCATAGACATTAATGGACAAGGCCTGTCATTTTCTATTTCAACAGTATTTTAAACAGGTGAAAACCAACAAAGATTAATGTCCTGGATCAGCTTATGTGTCTGAGCATCCATTGTTGATCAGAAATGATTAAAAACACATCAGGGAAACACACCGCTGCACTGGGTGACATGTTTCCTCATTAGAAAACACAAAACCTTGATATTTGTTAAAAATATCAGGTCTCGTGCATGGGCTCTTGACTCACTTCAGACACTGTGCAACGTTATGGCCATTTAGAGCCTTTGGTGCAACGCTTTTTAAAAATCTAGGGTCTGGTGTTTGGTAATGAGGTGCAGAGGTGTTTCCCTGATGCGTTTAGTCTATGACACAGACGACTACACTAATCCTGGACATTAGCAGGGAGTAAAGGCAGCTCATTGTTGGTTTTAGTTTCTGTGTAGGGAGTGTTGAATACTGGACCAGCCTTATCCTGTAATGTGAAATCTGCCATTCTGCATAATGAATACTTTTACTTTTGGTACTTCAATTGTATTTTGGTACTAAAACTTTTGTACTTAAGTAGCATTTTGTAAGCAGGCTGAATACTTCTATTACAGTAAAGGTCTGTTATTTCCAGAACTACCAGATGTTTTGGTAGAGCCTTTCCAGAAGCATTAGCATTGACAACCATAATTTATCCTTGAAAACATGTAGACAATGCAATAACTGCCAGTGGCATGAGGTCTCAAAAGGCATGTAGGGTCATGTAAGCATAATGAAATGGTTGTTATTACTCAGACACATTAATATTTAGGCGGGCCTCAGCTCAGCGGGTCCAGCAGCCCTTAATATATCCCCTCCACCAGCAGTTCTGGACATTATCAGAAGGTTCAGATAATCAGTCTGGGCGGGGGGGAGTGGGCATTAGGATTCCAGCCACGCTTAGAATGACCGGGCTGGGGCCAGCCATGGATCGGGCAAGGTTCCATCACAGAGCAGCCAGCAATGTAAGATGGCTGCATCTGTATGCAGGAACGTGTCTGCTTGTCCTGTTAGGAGAGGAGAGCTGAATATGTGTTTTTAATGATTTGTGTCTATACATGTCTGACTGTGGATCCCACTCCTCGGTTTGATTCAGCGCCCATCAGCCTGGATGCCTTGTTGTCTGCAAACCAGAATATATAGAACGTCTCCGTCGCCTACATACTGTATTTAGAGGTGGCCAATTACGTGTCTCTGCATACGCGGCTGTGGTTCACCTGCACCATTTTCAATGCCAAACTTATTTTCATGCAACAATAGTGAAAATGCAGAAAGGTGAATGCATCTATTTGGAGACAAATAGAAAAAAGCTCTTTTCCTGTCAGAGCAGAATGAAAGCAGAATATGGAGGAAGCAGAAGCGCTGATGTCACCAGATGAGACATGCCGGCAGGGATGTTCAGCCCATAAACTAATGATTGCCTGTCATCAAGATGAATTCAGGTGGCATTTACTTCCAAATGGCTTAAAGTAGCCCTCTGCATTGCAGCCCCTGCTGAGTGAGAGGATTAAAACTCATACGAGCTCGTGAATGAATTAAAGATCGGATCAGGTTTCAGACTTGCTTTCTCATGGCTCTTCTATTCCTGGCTGTTTAGATCTCATCTCTTTTTTTAAGGCATCCTGTGTCCCTGTCAGTCATATATGACTGACACATTTATTACTGTATTTACTTCACTTGCAGTCATAGGTTGCAAGTTTATTTTGCTATTTGTGGCAGTTTCACAGCATTTGAGCCAAGAGCATCGTTTGATATTCACACAGGGAGAAATTCATTGTAGACGAGGCAAAGAGAAAACTTTCTACATCTACAGGGGGAGAAAATAAACCAGTTTGCAATGTAGAGCCAGGTATCTTTGAGATTTGAGCGAGAGGCCCACTCTTTTTCTCAGCTGGGAATAAAAGGAGTTTTGCATAATATAACACGGCAGCGATTTATCCAGCATGCAGTTCACAGAAGCTTTTCTATTTTTACCACTGAAATAGAAACCCCGGTTTGCATGAGCAGCAATAGCGCCACCCATAGGAATCTAAACTTCATCACCAAAGAATCTTGATGACAGGCAATCATTAATTATGGGATCAGAGGAATGGTTTTGAATTGGATTAGAAGTTATTTGACAGAGAGGCGTCAATTTGTGAAGTTCGGTGAATACCAATCGAGTGAGCTGGATATTGTATGTGGAGTGCCTCAGGGTTCTGTTTTGGGACCTAAATTATTTATA
>NW_018128045.1:286612-287012 GCF_001952655.1 Monopterus albus
GTATGAATGTTAACACTCTGTAATAATTCTTTAGTATCAACTGTCTTTACATGCTTGAAAGAATAAATCAAATCAAATCAAATCAAAGAATTCTAAGATGAATATGTGCTGCTGTTGCTCTTGGTTTTTGACAAAAGTACCATGGCACCAAAGATGAAACTTCATAAAAAAATGTTCAAAGAGAATCTAAATTTGCACTTGAAACCTTATAACTGAACTATGAAGTGAACAGATCTTTGTAAAGGTTTGTTCAGGTATTTCAGTGCTGCAGCTGTTTCAGAAGCCCACACCTACAGGACAGTACCATATGCACACCGTGTTATATATTCACCAGATATTTAATAATGTAGGCAAATAAACTCATGTTTGCTAATCAGTTTTATTTGCTGTGACATGTTGT
>NW_018128045.1:287278-295923 GCF_001952655.1 Monopterus albus
GCAGGAATGAGTTGTTTCCAAAGCCCTCAGCACCATAGTGCTCATCACATATGATAGTGTAACTGAGGTTTGGACCACATTGTGAGGTAGCAGCAGAGGTAAAAACCATTTACAGTGAAGTGAAAGCAAAAGTCGAGGATGCTCACAGCGCATTCATCGTCCTAGTACAATTCTTAGCTGGTGTTGTTACATTTCAGTTTCTAAGCTACGAGTGTTTTCAATCAATGCAGTTTTTCTTTGTTCTGAGAATTTATTCTATCAATCTGTGTCAAAGAAGAAGTCAACGTTTACATGGACACAAAATGAGACAATCAACCAAACCCAAAAAATGCTTCAGAAGATGCCGTTTTAAAATCTCCCCAAGCATTTTGGCAGAAAACAGGCTTGTCAAAATCTACAGAAAGCTCTATGTGGATGCAAATTTAGATAAAGTGTCAAGAGAAATGTGGTTAAATAGACATGTAGAGGTGGTCAGAGTGGACAGTGGCCATGCAAAGTGCAGGACTTTGGTTTCAAATTCTAAATGTGATTGGGTTTAGGCAACAAAAGCACCATGGTTAAGGTTACTACTTTAATTAAATGGTACTCAAGTAAAACATCCTATTTAGTGCCTTAACGTAAGTTAAATGAGAATAAACCACATTGAAAGCCATCCTCCATTTAACCCGAGGAGAACTAACGACTAATCAGCTGCAGCTGAGCAGGCAGGCGAGCCAGCCCCCGCCATAGGCTACAGAGACTCCAGCAGCAGCAGATGGTGACAAAAACAAGTATGTGTTCACATTTTTCTTTGAGCTTTGCATCCACCTGCATGCCTTTGGTTTAATTTGGAATCTTGGTGACTGCAGACTTGTTTGTGAATGTTTAGTAACCTTTTATGGGCATGGTCTTTCATTTGCAACCTAAAATGAACTAGACTTTGTTCAAACAAGCTTAAATAGTATAGACCTTTCAAAAACTGATGCTGCTGGATGAAAGTGTGGATAGTGGACCAAAGTAACTTTATATTTCAGGAAAAAATAAAGGTTGACCGCTTGGATCAGTGACTGTATTACTGAACAACACTCACTCCTCGAATGTCTCATTACTAACCATCAGCTCTGTTCGGTGACAAAAAAGCAGGTTTAGCATCAGTTTGACCAATTGAATGTGTTGCAACAATGTCTGGCTTGTTCCTGCCCTCATGCAGCTGTCAAACTGCCTCTGTCTTCATGTTGCATCGTTTCCCCCGCAGTGCTTTTGATGCGTTCAGTATCAGAGCAGCCAGATGGGAGAATCTGGCTTCGTGGGCAAACGGGCTGCAAGTTTCCACAGTCAGAGGAAAGCCGAAGACAAATGACTGAAGGTGCATTTTCTAATTGTCAAGCAGGATATCAACAGTTTCACTGACATAGAAAAAAGTTCTCGTGCTTATACAATATATTTAAAGCCAAATGTTAAAGCTTGAAAAACTCCATGTGATAAATTGTTGTATTGAAGACCTCATTGTTTTGTTTACAGAGAGGAGAGTCACTTGGTAAACTGTTCTGTGACTTCCTTTCTGCTGCAGCGACTGCTGTAGCCTTTGCTCTGTCTTTCTGTGATGTTTGAAAGTTAATATAATTGATATAGCTGGTTAACACAATTTTACAGAGCAGCAGAGAGGTGCAGTCGGTGCTGAAGAGCATGTTGAGATCTGCTCGGAGCCTGAGCACTTTGCAACTAAATGAAAACTGCATAAATTAGCAAAGCAATGAGCAACTGTCATGAGCTGCTAAAAGCCTTTTTATGCCTTTCGGGCACAAAGCTCTTGGACCGAGATGCGCAGTTTCATTGTCAGTGATGCAGGTTTGGTTTAGTTTCTTTAACGCCTGCAGCTTAAGTATAAAATGCTGCTTTATTTCGTTTTTGGCATCATTTTAGATGCTGTGAGTTTTTCCCTTTGACTGTAGATTTGGTCGTGAGGGGTCTGAAGTTTTTCTCCTGTTTCACTCATTGTACAGTAAGTGGCTGGCCTCACAGCAGGATGTTCTCTGTCAGCTCGTACAATACACTTCTATCCAAAGTGATAAATTACCAACTGGACTTGCTTGAGGTTCTTTTGAAGATGTTTCCAAGAAGCTTCCTCAGTTCTGACTGGAGCGGAGTCCCAGGTATTTTGCTTTTGTGAGGCTGTTTGAACCGATATGTTGCCCCATCTGGTGTCCTGTGGGTCGTTAGTTCACATGAATCAAAGTACATGTGTGTTAAACTGCCTTATGAGGCATGTCAGGACCACATTGTGTGTGGCTGATGAGTGGTGTCATTGACCAGCTCCTCTGTGTAGTGATGGCTGTTTGACATGGATACTTCTTGTACTCCCCTTTCAAAGCTTGTCTCCTGGGCCGATATGTGAACATTGCTGTCTTCAGAGGGGCGTCCCTCGTCCTTCTGATGTGAATAGTCTCAACAAGATACTTGCGTGGAGTGTGTCCAGAAACAACTGACTCAGCCTGGGGGCAGGATGAGTTTACCAGCTGATGACAGAAACAAGCAACACTGAATTTTGAATTTGAGCTGTTGTTCTATTCAACTCCTAAAACATTTAAACAACTTCTTAAAATATTCATATTAAACTTGGTGACTCAGCATCTGTAAGGTGGATTTCTCACCTCAGGTTTTAAACTGTTCTGTGTCCTGGCTGTGAGTGGGTATGTTCAGAAGTTAACGTCAGAAGCCAAATGACTGACGTGTAGCTTTCAGATTTTCAACCTAAGCATGGCTGCCATGCATAATGAGCATACTTGAATTGATCCATGCTAGCTAACCATGATATCAGACACACAAGGGCCATAGAAAAACACTGGACCAACTGAACTGCGTACATAACTGCAGACATAAACTGCAACATGCTTGTTGGATTCAGGACAGGTTTGGGTTTGGGCAGAAATAAGTGGCCTGATCTATATTCTAACGTGCACTGGCAACGTGCTCGTGGCACCTGAGGGGGGGCAGGCAGCATGAGCTTCATGAGGTAGAAGCATCTGTGTGCAGCCTTAACAGGACAGCAGTAGAACTGACAGTGACAAATATACTGGAAATTACAGATTCCAAATTAGGAGTAAACAATATAAATGTCAGGAATAAATGAAATTTAAAAAACATGGTTAGCATGCAAGACTTCATGAGAGAAACCACTGGCGTTTGTCATACTCGCCCTTTTGAGCTGCAGCGCAAACACACGAGTTGACAAGTGGAACAAAATCAGTTTGGCTTACATAATGACTCAGGGGACAAATATCACACACAGTGTTTGTCATAATTGCTGGCAGATCAGTTCCTTTCACTTGTGTGTGTGATACAGCAGCAGCACCTGCATCAAGCTTTGGTTTCATGGAAATGTATACACGCTTGAGACTAAATTGCATGTTGACGTTTTTCCGTCGGGTGAAATTTATGCAGAGGTTTCAAAGAGAGTAAAGTGGATTTTCTCGTGATTTAGCGGTCTCTAGGAATACTTGCTCGCCATTTGGGTGCCATGTAAACACTGTTATCAAGCAGGAAAACCTCACGCGTTTGTAGGTTTCTGCATTGACATGGACCTGCATACCATACTACAGATTAGGCCTGTAATAATGAGAACAGACTCGCTCAGTGATTCTTCACAGGGAGGTTCGAGCCCCTGCAGGCGCTAAATGGTTTTGGGTGGTTGAAAGATTAATGAATTTGAGAAATTACATTTCTAATATACACTCTTATCCTTTGTGCACAATCCTGTATGCTTCTCAGATAATCAGTGTTTGTGCCTCTAGGCCTGCTCCAGTAATAAATCCAGTGGAGTTGCCTGATAATGGGAAACAAAGATTGGTTTTGGTTTCTTGTTCTCTGTTCTAGTCGCAGGCTTTGGAGGAACTGTCAGTTTGATTTACAGAACCTTCGCATTAGAGAAACTATGACTTGATTGTGACACTGATTGCTTCAGTGTTGAGATTAAAGAAAAATGAGTCTTAAAGTGAAGTGTTTATAAAATGACATGAAATTAACAACACAAAGCCTCCTACTATTAAAAGAACTATAAAAAAGAGAGCTATTTTAGAAAATTGGCCAAAATAGAAACAAACAAGATATAAATGCTTATCAAACTGCTTCAAGGTAAAGTTTAGATTTAAGTGAAAAGATAAGTGGACTCAAGTTGACAATAAGGGGTAATAATGATGTGACTTGAGGGGCAGAACAGAGGGCAGAAGAAAAATGGGATGTAATCTTCAGAGGAGACTGGAACAGCCGCTGAATGTGAAAGTGAATTAGTTGAGGTGCAGAGATGATCACAGATGGGATGATTGGAGGCTGAACGTGATCAATATTAATGCCAGCAGGGTCAAGAGGGCTTAGAAGAGTTTCAGCAAGCTGTGCGTGAATGTTTGAGCTCTGCCGTGTGGAGAGTGAAGAGCAGCGTCTGTCTGACTCCAGCCGGTGTTCACATAGATGAGCTGTGGAAGTGGACAAGTTGTATTTGGCCTATAGCGGTGAGCAGAGCAGCTCTTGGGTTTATCAGCCTCCTCTGCAGGAAGCAGTCAAACACTGAATGCTTTGAGTGACTGAAGTCACAGGACCGGTGTGTTAATTACTGAAACTGAGGAAGAGAGTGCCACAGTGTGGCTTGTTGATAACCTAGGAAATGACATTTTTCTGCTTTCAATCAACCTGCAAGTGAATATTTTGTTTCCTTAATTAATGCCCCATAAAATATACAGCAGTTCTTCCAATAAAACAGGAAAGTGTTGCTCAGCACCTTAATGTCGACTGTTTGGTTGTAATTTCCTCCACCTTGTGTCTGACAGCTGTTTCAGATGTTTTCACCCCATTAAATGTCTGTTGTCAGTTGTTGTTGTGCTTCAGTAGGAGCTAAACATGGGGCTGTGAAATAGGAGACAGCTGCTCATTCTCTGTTTCAAACTGTAATTTTAACTCAAACCGTGGTCTTTGCCTAAACCTAACCATGCTATCTGAACTGCTGCGCTCTCCTTTTATTATTGTAACTATGACGGTGAAAGTCTGGTGAATACTGAGCTGACTAGATGGATTAGGGCCCTACTAACCCACATCTAGGGGCCCGATAACATCCACTGGGTGGTGTGATGAAGGTGTGTCTGGTCTAAACAAATTATGTGCATCAAGATTGGCTGAAACCTTTTTCCAGTTTGATGTAACATCCTGGCATTTGTCTCTTCAGGGACCTGACTTTTAATGTAAACTATGTGAGGACTGGTGCTTACTAAAATGCCACATATTATTTTAGAAATCTAAATGAAAATTATTAAAGATTCTGTGAGCACTTAATGTCTTTGACAAATGTATTGGCAATGCTGATCAGTAACACTTTGCTCTAGAGCCCCATTTATGAGAAGTACCATTTTAAAAAATAAATTATAATGCACTAAAATGTAGTTTTACGCAGCAATAAGGCCATTTAAGTACTTCTGAGTATATGCTGTACAGCATTTGTCGAGTTTTAAAGCATTTGATGTTATTACAACCGCGTTTTATTCACTGTCCTTTATGATGTTTTTTTTTGTACAGCATTCTCCACTTAGGAGCCTCTACAGGAGGAGTAGCTGTTGACTTACACACTTAAATGTGCTTGCCACTACAGTATAGTGTGTTATAAACAATTTGCAAATCTAAAAAAAGTGTTTATAAGTGACAAATTAATCCTCTGGGGACCATTGCTGTGCTACAGCAACGCTGAGGTGTTTCAGTCCTGACGGAGGCATTGGATCAGCTGACAGAGTGACACTGGTGGCTCCGGAGCCATGGTGCCAAACTGGCTGAATCTCAAGACAAGCAGCTAAGTGTGAATTCTAGCTTCATCTGCTTCTGCAGCTAGCCCATTACACTTCTACTGAGTGTAATGGATATTAATGTATAGTTTCAGTCAGTCACACCTGAATATTTGCATCTGGCTGGTTTTACCTGCACCAACACTTTGTATAAGCCGTCATGCTTTGGAGTCACAGCATTCTGATGAATGCATGTGATTACACATCAGTGTAAAGCCTGGACACAACAGTTATTGCATATAAATAGTCAACTTGTCCTCATCCATGAAAGTGCAAATAAATGGAAGCAATATGAAAACTTCTTTAGTTCCAGGACAAATGGCTTAAAGGAGCCATTTGAACAGCTCTGCTCTCTGTGGAATCTGCTTTTGTTCAGCTCTGTTGCAATAAAACAACTCAAAGGATGAAGATGCAGTCTTGTCAGCAGTCAGAACCAGCTGCAGGGTGTAAACATCTGGTCCTAACATTTGAAAATGCTGCAGAGGTGCCCTAGAGCATGGTACTAAACACCATTTACTTCAACTGCTGAGACAATTGTTCTCTGTTGACCTCCTTGGATAAATGGTGGCTTAAAAAAACTCTGTGACGAGTCAGAAATGTCACTGTGTCTTTATTGAAACCAGAGGAAGGCTTCTTTAACTGTGTGAAATTTCCATTTATGGTGAAGATGTTGGGCCGTGAGTGTCCTTGAAAAGCAGCGTGCTGTGACAAAATTGATTTCCATCTGTCAGTGTGTGTTGATGCTGTGTGTGTGTGAGCTATGGTTTAAAACGGTGTGAGAAGCAGTGTTTATTATGCTGGATGTTTAATTCACTGTGTGACCTTCCATGTGTGATGGTCTTGGTACATTAGGAAGCGGAGGCCGGTGGCGGTGGATTCACCAGCCAGCCCACAGCAGTGATGGCTGTCCTGCACTGGCTGTATGCATGCGTGTAGTGTGAGTGTATTACAGTGTTGTAGTAGGCATATTTGATACTGTGTGTTTCCAAGCTCTGCTTTTGCCATGTTGTGTTTTTATGCATTATTTTCTGGGGTGGTGTTTGGATGTTAATGTGTCTGCTGTGGTTGGACTGCCTGTGTGTTGATGTTCAGTCATCATATGGCAAGTTACAGCCACAAACTGTTGCTTATTTACATGTCCAGCAGTTAAGGTACAATGTTATCAGTAACTTGGAGACGCGTTTCTGGCCATCTGGCAACGTACAGCTGATTTAAATATTATCACCCCACTAAATGGCCATTATCAGTTATCATGCTCCCTAAGGGCATGTCAAGATATAACTAATGTTAATGTACCTATTGAGTTGGTGCTGTCTTTCTATGGAGGCTTTGTGTCGGAGAAGCTGTAGCCTAGTAACAGTTGAGACAGCTGAGGCTTTCAGGTAGAATATTTTATTGAGAGCTATGCAGACTTATAAAAATAATGGATACGCTGCAGCCAATCGCGAGTGAGTATTCTCTGTAACCATGGTGTTAAGAGGAAGCTGATTTGTAGCACTCCTGGGGTTAGCTTCATCTTTGAGCTCGCATGTTTATAGTTGTATATTCATGCCTTAGTAGAAGTTATCGTCTGCTCATAGCTGCATGTGTGCACACATTTCACAGTCTCTTTACACTGGCACCCATGCCTGGCTGAGTGTATGCACGTGTGTGTGTGTGCGTGTCAGGCAGGCAGTGAGACAGGGCAGACAGCTCCTATTGCTCTTTTGGATGAGAGCAGAGAGTCTGCCAGCACATCGTCAGGCTCTCTGGGAGACATGCAGGATATAATCGCAGCGTCTGGGTGGGTCGGTTTGGGCCTCAGCATTGTCTCTTCGTCTGTCCGTCTGTCTGCAGTGAGGACAGTGGGCATTAGACAACAGCTTTAAGGTGGCCAGATCATAGCCTTTTAATTTTTTTGTTTGTCCTTTGACCGTTTTCATCCACTGGCCTCAGGGAGGAGCCTGGTCCCAGAGAGAAATGTGGCCTCTGAAGAACAACAGGAGCTTAGCACTTGTTATGCATTTTAACTCTGTGTGTTAAAGTATTTGACAGGGCTTTACTGTTAGGAGAACTGTTATACTCTACAATCTGTGTATTTGCATCTCCATATAATGTGTGGGAGTGTGGGGGGGGGGCTCTTGCAGTGAATGAGCCTGGCAATAATGTTGCTGCAGACAGAGATGGATGGCCATGCAGGGGTGGAGGGTCAAGGATACAGCTGGCTGAGCCACAGCCTTGTGCACAAACGCACCAACACTGAAGGACAAGAACATAAAATAGCAGGCTTCTAAGATGCAGATGGGTGTTCTGTTGGATTCTGGTGTCGATTGTCTGACAATCCAGCTCAGTTTAGTCATTATAAAGTCTCATGTTGTTATGGCGATTCTTGTGAAAACCTATGACTGCCCCCACCAGAAAAGCTGTTTGTTGAAATACTTAAAATGACCACTTTACGTTTTCCTGACAAGCGAGCTGTTGTGGTCGTGTCACTAGTAGCATGACTTTGTTATCCTGCCACAAACTCTTGGGAAAGAGGCTGAAATGGGCGGTTGGGTTCACATCAGTCGACACAGTGGACCTTGCTTTATATTCTATTCTGCTAAGTGCTGATTTTTTGGTCACATTTGCTAGGATGTAATCTGTCTCTGTCCAGAGATGGATGGATTATTGAACTGGACAACTGGGCTCAGGTCCAGCAGCCCACGGGATGAGTGGTACTGTTGCTTTGGTGGTGCACCACATAGAGGCGGTCATCCAGGCCCTCTGTTTGCAGTGACTGTTTTTAACATTTCAAGGCAGTGAAGAGTAGTGTTGTTCTGATTGTTTGTTTTTGCTCATTTTTCATATTTGGCACTTTTGGCAGGT
>NW_018128045.1:295938-316622 GCF_001952655.1 Monopterus albus
AAGAGTGTTTGGAGCCTAGGGGTCCTTTTGTGTTTAAAATCTCTCCATGAGTACAAGATATGATTTTTGTTGAGGTACATTTGAGCCCAATTTTGACTGTATGACACCAAAACCTGATATTGTAAATGTTTCCATATTAAAGGTGTACCATTAAAGGTGAGCCATGTAGTTTCACAGTGGAGGGTGGTTCGAACCCAAAGATGTGAGAGGAATCAAAGATTCTGTAAAACATTGCAGATATTTTAAAGGGCTGTGGAGCGGTCATTTAGAAATACTGGAATATGACCACTGGTATGTGTGCTGTTTGGATATTGCGCACAGTTTATCCAAAGAAATAATTTAATATTTTACTCCTTTAAACCCATCTGGAGGCCTCCACATTGTGGAGGTTCATAGCTTTTGGGCTCAGTTTGAAAAACCTAATAGACCAGTAGGATCACTTCAGACAGTCAAGAGACTTAGGACACAGAGCAGCGGGATTTCCAGCCAGTCCGGTCAGATTATCCACCTGTGAGTTCTAACTCTCCTTCTCAAGGTGTCTTGATCCGTTTTGCTTTGCACCACTCAGGATTTTTTTCTTTAGCCCACTGTAGCTCGTGGAATTAATCCAAGGATAAAAATAATGTTCCCCTCAGAGGATTTAATATTGAACTGTCATGCAAGATCACCTTCCCAAATAACTGCTGAGCCCCTCTTCCCTTTCCACCAAACAAATGCAGAAAATGTGGTGTAGACTGTTTTTGTGTAGTGTGGAACGGTTTCCACTTTCTCCTGCATCTTGCATGTGTTGCAGCAGGTTAACACACTGGGTCCAGTCGATTTGCCATGTTAACGCAAAAACTTTTATTTTTCTCTCTTGCTCGTTCAAAATACAACCATCATCGGCTCCTCTCTTGCACTCCTCACTACTGCCCCCAAAGCCCAAAAAAATACAGAGCTCTACACCAGAAAAAGGAGGTGTGTCCCAGCACTTTCACGGCACCTCCGGATATTGCATTAAGAGGCGTTCAGGGGCAGCCAGTATCTTATCGCATTTAACTTTGAACTTGCATAAAAAATATGATAAATGAAAATAAACATTGTGGGGTGTCTTAACATATGCACACAATAACTCAATTGTTTTTGTTTTTTTAACCAGGTCCCCTGCAAATAAACCATATTAACTGGTTACCTCTGAACAACAACCTGGCAAAGACCCAGTCTCCCACACTCTCCCCCACTTAACAGATGTCGTCCCGACATTTCCATGTACCCCCTAAACCACAATTTAAGGACAAAATGGAATGGAATGGACTGTATACACAGGGTTACAACCTTATAAGGAAGTTACCCAAACTACCGTGCACTGTAATTGAGTATCTGACAGACAGTTTACCGTTTACCAGTCCAATGCATGTAATCAACCAAACCGATTTAACTTTTGTACCCGGGTGTTTCTCTTTTCCCATAACCAAACACATAAGCAATACCCCCACACCACATAGACCCAGAGGCGGCCCTCAATACATGTCACCTGAATTATCCCAAGGCACATTTGTTACAATCTGTAGGAGGGGGGGTATGTTGTCCACATTTAATTACAATTTACCAGGGCCACCAGTAACCACTAATACTTAGACATTTTGTAGCAACCGTTCTCCCTGTGAAACTAGGTTGACCCAGTGCATCAAAAGTCAAAGTTTGTGGTTTCCACCTTTGCCTTTTTGGGTATGACCTCATGTGCTCTGTTCCCTCAGCAGATTCCAAATCAGAGGCATTTTTCTCGTCCACTGCATTCTCAGTGTCCACATCCTCCACCTTGTCATGAACTTGGATGGGCTCCTCCTGCGCATCCACAGTCACTTGGAAAGGCTCATATTGCACTGAGAGATCCCTGTCCACCTGTGGAATGAACTCGGCTGCAGTAGGGTCCAGTGCAGGTGTGGAGTGAGGCTCAGAGGTGGGCCAAGTGAAAACAACATCCGCCAAATACTCATCTGACTCCTCCTCATTATCCTCTTGCTGTTCTCGTGTCACCCATATCTTGTACGGTTTGTCCCTTTGCTTTTTCGCCGTTTTTGTCCCAGTCTTATCTTCATCTGGTGTAAGTGGAAGGAAGTCACAGGGCAGTAACATGTTTCTATGCAAAACTCTTGTCCTGCCTTTACCTCTTTCTGGCTCCAATTCAAACACAGGACTGTCCTCACTCTTTTGACTTTTGATTACATAGATGTTATTTTCCCAATAGGAACGAATCTTGCCTGGCCCTCCCCTCTCAAACATTCCTCACTAGCGCCCGACTCCCTACCTGCAGTGGTGGGCCGTGAACTCTCTTGTCATACTGTGTCTTGCCTCGGTCAGTGGATTTGCCTGCATTTCTGGTGGCAATGCTATAGGCTTCAGCCATCCTTCGTCTCCACCTCTCCACATAGTCTTGGTATGGGCCGGGGTTCTCCTCCTGTTCAAGGCCAAACAGAAGATCCGCGGGCAGTCTTGGTGATCTACCAAACAGTAAGAAAAAAAGAGAGTAACCCGTAGCCTCATTAACAGTACAGTTGTAAGCATGGATGACTTTGGGAAGGTGTTTTTTCCAGTCCATTTTCTGTTCTTCTGTTAGTGTCCTTAGCATCGAGAGAAGGGTCCTGTTAAACCTTTCGGTCTGCCCATTCCCTTGGGGGTGATGGGGACTGGTGTGTGACCCTCTAATGCCAGACAGCTCCTCCAGGTGATGTTACAGTCTATTTTCAAACTCTCTCCCTAGATCATGGTGTAGCTTTTCAGGAAAGCCAAATCTAAGGCAAAAGTCATTAAACAACCTGTCTGTGACGGTCTTTGCTGATTTGTTGGTTGTCGCATATGCCTGAGCAAAGCGGGTGTAATGGTCGATGAACACAAGAATGTACTCACAACCACCTTTGCATTGCTCTAAGTGTAAAAAGTCTATTGACACCATTTGAAAGGGGTGAGTGGTTTCAATTCCCTGCATAGGAGCACGTGCTTGTCTGTTTGGTTTTCTTTTTTTTTCAACAGTCAGACGTTCATGACAAAGTGTTCAATGTCCCTTGACATTTTTGGCCAATAGAAATGATCTCTGATGAGGTTCAGTGTCCTTTCGGAGCCCAAGTGACCCATTTGTTTGTGCAGTTCATTTAGGACAAGAGGGTGGTAAACTGCAGGAAGAACCAGCTGATTTTTGTGCTGGGTTTTTCTGAACATGGTCCCATCCTCCCTAATCTTTAGCTTACTCCACTCTCTGGTCAATACCTTTAACTCCGACGTCTCATTTTGAAGCTCACGAGCAACAGGTTTCCTGTTTTGTTTTACGTACCCGTACATTTTTCCTATCACAGGATCTTGTTGCTGGGCCTTACAAATTTCCTCCCTGGGTATTGGCTGAATAGCGCCCCAGAGTGTCTCCATCTTTGCCTGCTGCTCAAAAGCGTCAAATGAAACCGCACTGAACACAGGAGCTTGCTCTGCTTGCTGCACTAGGATGCCCTGCTCTGTAGCCGCTACCGCATCCTGACTGACCAGTTGTGTACAGTGACTCATATAGCCTTCAAAGGAAATGGGCATCCTGGATAACCCATCTGCATCCACATTTGTTTTACCTGGTCTGTATTTGATAGTAAAACGAAAATCTACTAACTCTGCTACCCAGCGTTGACTCGATGCATTTAACTTGGCAGTAGTTAACACATAAGTGAGCGGGTTATTATCTGTATAAACCACAAACGATGGTGCATGGAACAAATAGTCTCTGAAGCGCTCACAAATGGCCCACTTCAACGCTAAGAACTCTAACTTGCCCGCGTGCATGTGGTAGTTCTTCTCTGATGGTGTCAAAGTCCTTGACCCATAAGCTCTGACCCTTAATTTACCATTACTACGCTGGTAGAGCACGGCTCCTAATCCTGCCTGAGAAGCATCTGTATGCAGTACAAATGGTTGGTTCAGATCTGGGTACCCTAGGATAGGTGGACTAGACAGTTTATCTATCAGGCCACATAGAGTTTGGTGGTGGATGTCGGTCCATTAGACAGGGGTGGACAAGGGCATTTGTCCTCGACTTTGTTTATTTCTCCCCTTCTTGGTCCTTTTTTCAGTCTTTATCTCTTGTTGGTTTTGGGTCAATGGGGCTGCCAGCAGTTCATACAAGGGCTTAGCTAAACGTGAAAAGTCTTGTATGTAGGACCTATAATAAGACAGGAAACCCAGGATTTGTCTCACCTCGCCCACGGTGCTAGGTTGTTTTTCTTTCAGTGCCAGCACAGGGGCGACCTCTGCTGGGTCCATGCTGTGGCCCTCTCTTGACACCATCCTGCCTAAAAATCTGACTTTATATTTAAACAGTTCACATTTCTTAGCAGTAAATTTCACTCCATGTTTCTGATATCTCCGCAATACCACTCTCACATGTTCGATGTGGTCTTGAAATGATTTGCTGTGTACCAGGTTGTCATCAAGATATGGTAGACAGATGTCATCCCGTAAGCCCCACAGACACTCCTCCATGCTTCTCTGAAATTCTGCTGGGGCAGAACTCTCAGACTAAATGGGGTCCTGATCCACTGGTACAAACCCCACAGCGTAATGAACGCTGTGAGTGGCTGACTTTTGTCTATAAACCCCTGATGATAAGCCTTTCCCTGGTCCAGTACTGTAAACCAAGAACTCCCAGTAAGGCTATCAAGCATGTCTTGTATCCTAGGAATAGGATGTCTGTCCGGCACTGATTTGTGATTAAGTTCCCGATAGTCTACACAGAGTCTAAGGTCACCTGACTTCTTCCTCACACACACTATAGGGGAGGAATAGGGTGACTTTGACTTCATGACCCACCCCCTATTTATTAAGTCCTGCAAATATGCTTTGACTTCCTGGTGCAGGGGCTTGGGGACACTGATGTAAGTTTTTTGAACTGGAGTCTGGTCCCTAAGAGTAATATGCATGTGGATGGTTGGGATGCAGCCTACGTCACTTTCGTCTCAGGCAAAAACTTTACACTCCTCTCTGAGCATCTCCTTCACGGCAGACTGCTGTTCCTTGGTGAAGTGATCTAAAGTGACCGGAGGATCCCATGTCTCCCCAATATCCCCTTTTGGGGGTTATGAGACCCAGCTGACCCAGATCAACTTTGTTCCGTCCTGTCTTCACTTGAGTCTCTACGTCAGCTGTTTGATGGGTATGCATCAGCTGGATAAGAGTCTGAGCGGAGATAGCATCAATGTCAAATGCATTGCTAACAATGCTAACAGCACAGTTATTGTCTTTCGTCTCGTCCCGTTCCATCTGCTCCTTAATCACTTCCTTTATCACATTAAATCCTATGATAGGGTCCTGGGCAACATTGGGGTCACTAGAGACCAGGACCGGTACCAAAAGGCTAGAGCTGGAGGCATCTGTACCCATAATCTTAAACTCGGTTGGGACCCACCCAATAAAAGGTATTTCTGTCTGGTTAGCAGCTAGCCCATTTAATGGTTCTGGTCCTAAGAGTTCATCTATCCCTCTAATAGTGGTATGAGGTAAGTGCTGAGCCCTCCAATTGTCATTTATTACAGTGGCCTGTGCACCTGTGTCCCACAGAGCTGTGACTGGAGTGTTATCAAAAGTGCATTTGACCATTTTACGTCTACCAATCAGTTTAATGAGCTTTTTCCCTTGCTTGGTTGACAAGGTATCAATGTTTCCTAAATGTGAGGACCACCTCTTTTCTTCCTTCTCCCCCAGATACTGCTCAACTAACCTCACTGCTTTGCATGTGTGCTTGTGTTCTTGCCAGTGTTGTGCCTGACAGGCTCTGGAACAGTAGGCGGTGGAAGTACAGTAGGCGGTGGAAGTAGTTGAGATTTCGGTCTGGAGCGGTGCCTCATGTTGTTCCCCCTGACGACAGTGGTGGCAGCGGCGGGACTCCTGATGAGCTGGCTGGGTCACTGCTGGTCCCGTGGCAGTGGCCCTCCCTCGTTTCCCTGCAGCCAACGTGAAGCTCGGCATCCTCTGGAGATGTGACCCAACTGGCCACATTTGAAGCAGTGGGTGCAGTCATCTGCCCCGCCGTTGCTCTGGCAGGTCCTGCAGCCTCTCTTTCTTTTCTGCGGGGTTCCATGTTGTTCTTGGTCGTCCAGGGTTTATTGCTGTGAAGAGAAGCTAACATCATCTGTTTCACTTCTGCAACGTCAGCCTTCAGTTCAATTACCAAGCCCTGTACCGCAGGCGGAGCTCATGCAGTCTTGTCCTTAGCTGGGGCTGGGATGGTTGATGGGCCGCTCAGTGGCCCCTCTGGTGCCTGCAGCTCGTTGATTTTTGGTGCTTTGTTGAGATTTCTCTTCAGCTTATTTAGCCTTTCTGCTTCCAGATTGGCTGCTTCATTCAGTCTCTCAATCAGAGTTTCATCAGTCACATCTGGGTTGTCAAGAAGTGGCATAAGCTTGAACTTAATGCTGTCGTTTAATAAACCTGTACCCACTGACCTAAAAAATTTCTTCTTGACCAGATCTGCCCCGTACTGTTCTGCTTCCTTTGTTTTGCAAACATACAATAAATAGCCTGTCTTTCAACTCAATGGCCCTGAAGAGTAAATCTTGGGGGGACTCTTTTGGGTCCTGAGAGAGATTTATCAGCGTTTGGTACAAGTCAGAGGTGTCATCTTCTCCGTAATATCCCTTAAAAATGGTCTTTAATTGAGCAAATGTCAGATCAGTTTTTACTTCCAGCATGTCCCGCAGTTTAAGTCCAGGGCAGATGGCTCTTATAACGGCCTCTATCACTTCTGACTCACTGTGGCCTTTACGGAGCCCATTTTCCATCTGGTGCAGTAGGTTGGTATAGGACAGCTTGTCACGTTGTCTGGTCTCACCTATTTGACCACTGATGCAGAACTCCCGGCGGATAATCACCTCAGGAACTTTGAGATTCTGCAGCAAGATGGGTGTGGCGCCCGCCATTGTAAGCTTCTGCTCGAGCGTTCTTATATTTTCCGCTGCAGCTCCTCGTGTTCTTCTCTCAGGCTCGAGAGGCAAGAAAAATTGTGCCCCTCCCCAGCGTCGTCTTGAAACTTTGTCTGTCCCATAGCTGATAACAGTTCTTTTACATACTGGATAGCATCGTCTGGTTTGTAATCTTTCTCGACTTCGTCCAATTTCTTTTCAATAACTTTCATTAGCTCTCGACGGGCTATGTCTTTCGTCTACTTGCCCCCCTCTGTGTCGCTAAGGCACTTTAACAAGTTGCAGACCTCCGTGAGCTGCTCCTTGTTCCGCCAGCACAGTGCGGCCGTAACTTGGTCTCTCAAAGCTTCTAGCTCCATCATGGGTATTCACCCCACACGCAGACATCAGGCTGATGCTGAGCAGGTTAACTCAGGCTACACATATTCTCATGAGCAGATCTGTGTAGTCATCAGTATTTGGGCAGCAGCAAGCCTGAGTTAAAACAGCACAGTGAAAACTTGATCCTGTGAATATAAATCGCTGGTGTTGTATGTGCACTATGATCTGGTTGTTGCACTGCTGCAGGCTGTGTTAACACCAGCGGGAGGCCAAGCACCAGATCCGACTTTAACATGTTGAATGCAAGATGAGTATTTGAACCAAGGACTTGTTGCTTCCTCTTTGTCACGTGTAGCAAACATTTTTAACTTCAGAGCAGTTAAGCTGGTTCCCCATGAATGTTTACGACAGCCATTTATTTTTTTTAAACTGATACCAAACACAAAACGTAGCATGTCATGTACTACAACAGTGTCGCTGATTTATCATGTCAAAGATTGTAATATAAACAGTGAATGTGAATGACAGGTTTGTTGAGGGATTTGTTTGCCCATGAAGGTTCAGGTATTTTACCAATTTGGAACTAAAGCGGAACAGTCTGTCGGACCCCATCCCTAACTGTGACTATGGTACATGAACAACGCTGACCAGCCTGAAGCTCCATAACAGTCTCTCTCACATTTGGTGTATAGGCTGCAGTTCACAACGGGACGTGTAGATGAGAAGAGAGTTGGTATCGGCTGAATTCAGCACAGTATCCAGGTTTGGGCCAATTAAGTCCCACAGCAAGCGCACACATTAGGGTAAGCTCTGTGCTGACAAAGTGCAGTACTATGACCTGTATGTGAATAAACTGCATATGTAGAAACCAACCTCAACTTATCCTGCTGGGAACCGCTGACTGAGCTGAATACCAAAGTATCCAGTACCCCCGTGCATTAATGTAATATTTTCTACCTGCTGTTTCTGGTTAGCAGGCAGCAGTACATAAACTTAATTGTGTTTGTCTACATTCTGTGCGAAATTCAGATTTGTGCTGGCTTATTTCTGAGCAAATGGAGTGTATTAGTAAATACAGACAGGGAGGCAGTGCAAAGACTGCAGAGTCATGGTTTGCATTTAAAAGTCTGAGCAGGCAAACAGAAGATGTGCCCCTCATTTTACAGAGAACCCATGCCTGGTATTTTTTATCTGGTGACAAACCTTTTTTCTTTCTTACAACCAACAGCAAGTGCACATGTAGTTTCGTAGTGCAAGGGACAAAGTATTTGTTTTTATTTATCACTTCCACATAATTGGTTTAGATGATTTATTGTGAATCCGATGAACCTCTCATAGCAGCGTTCTGAATGAGCTGGCCTTGGTGACAGCGTTTTCAAATTCCAATAACTCAGCTTATGGTAAAAGCTGGCATTAGTCTTTCAGTGTGTTCTGGAGAGACAGAGAGAGACTGAATTTTCTGAGGTGTAGAGTAAGTGGCTACACCTCTAAGGTCCTGCTGGAATTTAAGGTCAGTAGGTGCAGAGCCAGAAGAAAAGGCAATGGCTTCCCTGAATAAAAATGTTTTTACCATCAATAACCTCTGTATGAAGTTCTTAAGAGTCAGTCTGCCACTGTGAGACACACAAATCAAGCACAAAGAGACACAACATCCAGAAAAAGATTCAAAATGTCCACAAGAAAAGGCCACAATAGAACTTCACAGGGGCAAAATAAATTGCTAGGCTCCATCTTGGAGTCATTTTGTTCCTCTTGTTCCCACACAACGGTGATTAGGGGCCTTTTGTCCAAAACTCTTACCTGCAGCTGTTTGATATTCATATTGAAATGTAACATTTGTTTCTACTTAACATTGTAATACAGTCTTGTACTGGAAAAGCATGGTTTTGAATTTGAATGAACACATTTTCTAAATGTTCACCCCCATGTTAAACCCCTGCCCTTGGGTTTACAGACCCACACATAAAGGTTGGGTTCAGTGTCAGAAACCGACCCAGTTGCACCAAGATGTCCAGTACAACCACAGTTGGGAATACATCCACCACTTGATTCATTTTTTTTCTCTTCTTGGGAAAGCTGCTCCCACCCGGTCTGGGATTTGAACCTGCAACCTTCCAGTCTCAGACCTGATGGCAATCACCAAAACCTGCTGTAGCTAGATATGTAATCAGTCTTTTCTGATCACTAGTTGGTTTGCACACTGATCACTGTGGAGGGAGCCAATGATTACTGGTCACAGAATCTGAACCTGCACATTTACTGTAATCATTGGTATGAACTGTGATTCATCTCAGTGAATTAGCCAGAGAAGTGTTGCACTAACATTAACATCTAGGGGTCAAGTGAAATGGCATTTAATATTTATGAGGCAGAATTTTGCAATTACCAAATCTATTGAATGTGTAATATTGGTGTTCATCAGCCCAGAAAGTATTCATAAATTTGGACCGCAGGCTGCCAGAGCCTGGAGCCAGACAGCTGGTAAGATGCTAGCAAGATGTCTCAGCTGTTCTTGGCAGCTGGGCAGAGGAGCTGGTGAGCACCAGAACCAAAAGGGCTGTAGCATCTGAAGCTGTGGTTGGCCCTTTAGGCATTTTTTTAAAAATATAAGATTATGATTATTATTAGTTTGTAAAATTGTTTTCTTTAAGCCTCTGTTTTTTTTAGAACCATCTTCTATCTGCCTGTGTTGGTGTAACTGACTCTGTACCTTGTTTCTAATCTTCTGTTTGACTCATATGTTCCTGTTATATTGTCTAATCGCTCAAATCACCTACAGAGGTGATAGATGACTCATTATTGCCAGATGTTGAAAAGGCGTAAATGCATTCATCTCCCCTGTCATCCTTACTCCACTCATAGTGTCATTACTTACAGCATGTTAGCAGGCAGCCTGTGGAAACAGCCGCTCACGCTCTTGATTTTTTTTTTTCTTCATGCATCCATGTTCGTCACCATCCGCTGTCTCATTAAAGCAACAAGGAAAAATGAAGACCCTCCATTTTGCACATATACAAGGCACATTGAGATGTTGGAGCATTTATCTGACCTCTGATCAGTTCACCTCCTGGATGATCTGTGCGAGTGGAATAGTATTGATGTGTGGGACAGACGCCGTCTTCATTGTGAACTTCTACTTTTGCACAGAAACCACTGGAACAGTCGAGGAAGTTACTGTATTAGATGGTCTGTCAGACTTCAAAGCTTTCTGCAGTTGTGATCCAAAATTTCCCACACAAGTCCTGTTAAACTGCATCTTGCAGTAGCTTAAATTTTTTTAGGATATGCACATGAAAACCTTGAATTGTAGACTTGGGATCTGGCCAACAAAGATCCACTTGTGTATTGCTGTAACTGGAATTGTCTTAAAATCTCATCTACACCAGACACTAGAAGTGACAAGTGTAAATGGGGCCACTGGCCCCAATGAGGGGGCTGTGCTTTTTGTCCATGCAGGTCTGAAATGGGTCGGAATGCTAATAATCTTCAGGCTGAATGGAGCAAATCCCTGCACCCAGATGTAAAAGTCGTGTGGAAGCCTGAAACTAGAAGAGTGGAGGTTGTTACAGCTGCAGATGTTCAATGCTTGTGTATAGGTGTAATGTTGGTGTTGGCCTTGTGCTCAATGTAGGTGCAGGTGTACAGTCTATTTGAATCAAATGCATCTGATCTGCCATGAAGTTCCTGATGGCTATAATGTTGAGGTTTTATTGATGTTCTGTTTATTATTGAGGACATAGTTCATGGTAGTGTTGGACTGTGCTAAATCTGAGTTTTTAGACAATTTCATGCCTGCTAGTTTGCTTCCTTGTTGTGCTGCGGTGCAGCTCTGAGGCAGGCGAAACACACACAGCTTTTTACATGTAAATGAAGCTGAGATAATTTAAGGCGGATTCAAAAGGTATGATGGGAGTGAATGTTAAATACAGCTGGGCTGCATTAACTGTGGTCAGAGGTTGGGTAATGAATTCTGTTAATTATGTCCTTGACAATGATCATGTGTGTTTGTGAGAGTGTTTGCAGTGCAGCTCCTGCCCTGTGCATAGCAGCCCAGCTCCCTGATCACTGCAGCTCTTCTTTGCAGCCAAAACACAAGTAGTGCTATGAGCTCGCATCACTTACACAGGATCCGCTGCAGGCACAGATCTCAACTCTGAGATACACAGCCAACAGGGCAGAAACTTTTCAGTCATACTCATGCATTCACAAATACCAGCCCAGGAGCGATGATGCCCTTTCTCACACACACACACACACACACACAAACATTAACAGTGTCTCATCACGCCAGCAAGTGAGCGGGAAACCTCACAGTAAAAGTGAGATGGATAGCAGTTGACAGCCAGCAGAAGACGAGTAACTATTGGCTGTTTTTGTTTGGGGGGTTTATGGCACACAGCAGAGCGACTTGGAAGGTAGAAAGTGGGGGTGAATCGGCATGTGTGGTGCGTTGGCAAAGTAGAATGGAAGGTCATAGATTCCCAGTCTCTCTCCTCTGCTGACATTGCTTTAAAGGACATATTAAATGCAGGGCAGAAGTGGTAAAGTGCTCTTTCCCCCTTTGGTAGCCACTTTTTCCTCAGCATGCCTCCTTTGGTTCTGCTGTTTCCAGAATTTCCAAAAAATCTTTTCCAAGCGTGTGAATCTGAGATGGTTTACATTGAGCTCGTTCATTTCTTCCTACAGTACATGCTGTTTCATGTTGTGAGCAACTGTGAAACCAGCCATGTTTGTATCAGTGGAAGTGACACATTTTCTTGTAAATGTCAAAGCTATTGCGTCGGTGTCCAAATGCGCACCAGTCCTCACACAGTAACGCAGCCATCATCTTTCATGATACAGTGATGTTAATGTAGCTGCTTTTGTCCTCAGTTCTTGAGTTTTACCTCCAGTCAGCACTGCTTTGGTCAGTTTCTAAGCTTAAAGAGCATATTAGAGCAGCTGTTGAGGCTTGAGCACATTTTTATAAAGTTAAATTGACACTTGAGAGCACTTCTTCCATTGTCTCTACAAACTGTAAAACCAAACAAGCTGCATATGTACTGCTCTATGGCTTCTGAACTAACTCGAACCTCAGTCCCCGTGTATCTGCAACAGAGGTGTCTTAATCGTTTCTACTTTAAACTGGAAAAAATACAGATACTTGTATCACAACCTCTGAGAGTAACAACCTCTACTTTCTGTGAATTTGCTTGGTGCTTGCACCTAACCACTTTATTTGCAGCTACATCTTATTTAAATTTATTACTGAGTGAAAACAAAGCCACTGAACATACCTACACAGTTCTAGACAAGGTACCAGTAAGAGTACTGTATGTTAACACTGCAGTCCTAGCCCTCATGTGGTGGAGACTTTAACTAGTTTAACCTTTTACATTAACAGTAAAAGCAGATTACAGGCTGTAGTAGCTTTAAGGTAACAATTTCCTTTACTTTAGTGCTGAGCTAAAGTCTGATCTGCTTTGAAGGAAATCTACTGAAGTGCCAGGATTTATTGGTTTGCTTCCATAAAAGTCACAAGATGAAAGCAAAGCTCTGACACTGGAGGTTTGTTGTTTCTTGTAGCAGATTTTTCGTCGGGAGGGGTTGGGATGAGTGTCCCAGAAGACTTTTTACAAGACAAGTCTCATTTTTCTTCTCTCTAACAAAATAGCATGTACAAACACACATGCAGCCAAAGAATAGACAACACTTGATTACAATAACCTCAAAAATAATTCATCAACATAAAATATTTCAAACACCTGTTTTCATCTTTTAGCAACCTGTGAATTTGCAGCATCAGCAGAGTGTTTTTATATGGGAAATCTCAGGTTCCCTGCTTCCTGTCCCACCTTTGACAGGAATCCACTAGAGAAAGGCTTGATCTCATATGTTTGGACTTAGTGAAGTCACCTGGGTAGCTCGCGTTACCCGGTGTCCTATTAAAACCCCTCGTGTTGGGATTTTCAGTGGCAGGTACATCTATCATGCTTTCACTGGCCTAAGGGATGTTGTTGTACTGATTAGCTACGGTCCTTCTTTTCTGGAGCCAACAGGGAAACCCAGCAACTTTCAAACAGCCACTAGCATGAAGGAGACAGACACGATCTATAAAATGGGATAAGACTTTAAAGTAGGGTTTTCTAATTGTATAACAAATTGAGTGCAGTGTGTCTGACACGATGTTTGAAGTTTAACACAACAGTACAAATATTCCTTATCTACTAACCTGATCGGCTGGCGTCGTTGTTGGTCTCGCCCTGCCCCGTTCTGTTTGTCTGGTGTGTCAGATGAAGCTGCTGAAGCAGTGACGAGGGCCAGCACCTGCTTTAACACTTGCATTGCTTTCACATGTAGCATGTTTGGCTACCATGAAAGGGTAAGAATACACAGCATATACAGTACATTTATGCAAAACCGTTCGTGTGTGTGTGTGTGTGTGTGTGTGTGTGTGTGTGTGTGTGTGTGTGTGTGTGTGTGTGTGTGTGCGCGTGCGCAAGCCCTTGCTTCTGGTTGACAAATCAAAGTAAAAACCTGAAAAATGAGTGGTCTTCTCCAGGATGACAGGGTCGGGGTCACTGACTGGTCTGAGGAGGATGAAAACTCCCGACTGTGACCGTTTATGTTAGATTGTCCTTTTCATTTGTCACCCGTCGGTAAATACAGATTATTTTCTTAGTCAGGAAGAGACAAGCAATTAAAACTGCAGTATGTTGCGCTTGTGTTCTTATATCTTTCTTTTGGCATTTCCTTATTTATAATTGAGTGAGTCTGTCAATAATCCCCCTGTAACACTGCTGGACAGATGCCTCTATCTTATCTCTGGTTGTCATTATTTGGAATATGTGGCTGACTTAACGCCAAATTAATATTTGTGAGCTCTTGGCAGAGAACACAACATAAATGTGCACATAGGAGGTAACAAAGTGAGACATGACATTTCTGTCAGTGGAATCAGATTTTAAGTCGGTGGAATTTCATAAATTATGAGCTAGGAGACTGTCCTGTTTTAAAGAAAATGGCCCTATGGGTCATGTGTGCAAGGAAATTATTACAAACCATAGTTATGTTTTCTTGTTGGGTGACTTCTAGTGATTGAGAGCAAAGGAGGAAATCCGCCAATATGTTTGGTGACAAAGTCAGTGCAGGGATATGGTCGGCGTGGGTTGATGAAACGCAGGAAGACGCTGTTTGCCTCCCGTTTAAAACCAGTAGGCGTGGTTACATTTAACCATAAGTGCTCCCCAAAGCTCAGCCATATTCATTGTTGTACTGGGTGTTAAAAGTGTTGTAGCGGCGCTGCTACAGGTGACCAGCAGGGCAGTTTATCAGAACAGTGCAGATTGTTTTACGAATATCTGTTTAACTGACAGTGATCAGTCATCAAAACGACATCCATTGTCTCTGTACACCAGAGAGTAGTTTAACCACATTACTGTTTTCTTATTTCAGCACAACTTATGATGCATGAGCAAAACTTTATATGATAGTAAAGATGCACACAGAAAACACCAGATGCAGAAGTTCCTCAAAGGAATCTATTTTTCCTCGAGCGCTGCAGCATCCAAAGCCTCTTATAGCAAGAGAACATTTAAATCATTTAAACTACTGTGAGGTTAGTTTCTCCGTTTACCTTGTGGGAGAGTGTGAAGCTGAGTCTTGTTGCTATGTGATTTTAAAATGTTCATGGAGTCCTGATGCACAACTTCTATAGATATCTGTCAGCTAAACAGAAACTGTCAGCTAAACAGAAAAGAGTATTCTCTGTGGCCATGGTGTAAACAAAAGCTTCAAAGGTAGTCGCACTCCTTGTCTTTATTTACAATGGTTTTTCTGTGCAGTAAGACTGAAATATTTACACTACTGCATGCGATGTCTGCTGGCCCTCTGTGACAGCAGAGCTAGTGGGACGTGGTAGTCAAAGGTAGTTTTACAGAAACAGTAGTGAAAATAATTGAACATTATAAAGGTCAGGTTGAGCAGCGGTGGAATCCTGCACTAGGAATCCATCAGACATCACATCACGCCTAATTACCTTAACAACAGTCGACCGCACACTGCTGTCAAAACTCCCGACTGTGACCGTTTATGTTAGATTGTCCTTTTCATTTGTCACCCGTCGGTAAATACAGATTATTTTCTTAGTCAGGAAGAGACAAGCAATTAAAACTGCAGTATGTTGCGCTTGTGTTTTTATATCTTTCCTTTGGCATTTCCTCATTAAAAATTGAGTGAGTCTGTCAATAATCCCCCTGTAACACTGCTGGACAGATGCCTCTATCTTATCTCTGGTTGTCATTATTTGGAATATGTGGCTGACTTAACGCCAAATTAATATTTGTGAGCTCTTGGCAGAGAACACAACATAAATGTGCACATAGGAGGTAACAAAGTGAGACATGACATTTCTGTCAGTGGAATCAGATTTTAAGTCGGTGGAATTTCATAAATTATGAGCTAGGAGACTGTCCTGTTTTAAAGAAAATGGCCCTATGGGTCATGTGTGCAAGGAAATTATTACAAACCATAGTTATGTTTTCTTGTTGGGTGACTTCTAGTGATTGAGAGCAAAGGAGGAAATCCGCCAATATGTTTGGTGACAAAGTCAGTGCAGGGATATGGTCGGCGTGGGTTGATGAAACGCAGGAAGACGCTGTTTGCCTCCCGTTTAAAACCAGTAGGCGTGGTTACATTTAACCATAAGTGCTCCCCAAAGCTCAGCCATATTCATTGTTGTACTGGGTGTTAAAAGTGTTGTAGCGGCGCTGCTACAGGTGACCAGCAGGGCAGTTTATCAGAACAGTGCAGATTGTTTTACGAATATCTGTTTAACTGACAGTGATCAGTCATCAAAACGACATCCATTGTCTCTGTACACCAGAGAGTAGTTTAACCACATTACTGTTTTCTTATTTCAGCACAACTTATGATGCATGAGCAAAACTTTATATGATAGTAAAGGTGCACACAGAAAACACCAGATGCAGAAGTTCCTCAAAGGAATCTATTTTTCCTCGAGCGCTGCAGCATCCAAAGCCTCTTATAGCAAGAGAACATTTAAATCATTTAAACTACTGTGAGGTTAGTTTCTCCGTTTACCTTGTGGGAGAGTGTGAAGCTGAGTCTTGTTGCTATGTGATTTTAAAATGTTCATGGAGTCCTGATGCACAACTTCTATAGATATCTGTCAGCTAAACAGAAACTGTCAGCTAAACAGAAAAGAGTATTCTCTGTGGCCATGGTGTAAACAAAAGCTTCAAAGGTAGTCGCACTCCTTGTCTTTATTTACAATGGTTTTTCTGTGCAGTAAGACTGAAATATTTACACTACTGCATGCGATGTCTGCTGGCCCTCTGTGACAGCAGAGCTAGTGGGACGTGGTAGTCAAAGGTAGTTTTACAGAAACAGTAGTGAAAATAATTGAACATTATAAAGGTCAGGTTGAGCAGCGGTGGAATCCTGCACTAGGAATCCATCAGACATCACATCACGCCTAATTACCTTAACAACAGTCGACCGCACACTGCTGTCAGTAATGATTGGTATCTGATTTGTTGTCTGAGGAGTTCCAATGCAACATGTAAAGTGAGAACTTCCAATGTTTAGATTATGTATTCTACTTCTGTGATAAACACAGCATCAAACAGTGTAAAAGAGAGCAGGAGCATGGCTGGTGTAGTCTGATGTCTCCAGAGCTCTTCCTCTACTTGTTTGCTGCCTACAGCGAGAGCCAGCATTAATGCAGACTAGTCACAAAGCAGCAGAGTGTTCAGCACTGTGGTTGAGATGTTCAGAGACAAAAGATGTTTGTGAATTGCTTCAGTTGATCAAAAATGTATTTTCCAGGCGAGCAATGACAGCTTCCCTTCTTCCACACACACACACACACACACTCTGTCATCTCCTCCCATCATGGCTGTGTGAACCCTTTAATATCTGCCTGGAAAAATGCTGCAGTATTTCACAAACCAGGCATTGTTCCTTGCCTCGGTTAAAGCCTTGCTGCCCAGCAGCAAGGCCTGAACAAGAGAGATCAGGAATATGTTTTCCCTCCTTGCCTTAATATTTATTTTCTAGCCTTTTTTTCTCCCTGCCCTTCATTTCCCATATCTCACTCCTCTCCCCCGGCTGTCCCACTCATTATACAGTGCACTCACTGTAGTTTAATACACCAGCGTCTCCTCCTCTCTGGCTCCTGGGCTCACTCCTTTCTACAAAAGCATGTGAATGAAAATTTTCTCACCATCACTCCGATTTCCTCTCAGTCACCCTCTCTCAGGCTTAGGTTGTATTAACCTTTTTCTTTTTATTATATTTCCACCAAAGCTACAGCACATTTTTCCTCATCTGCTGAGGGTAGCTCTGTTCCCAGAATGAGCAGCTTGAATCCTCCTGCCCCGGTCCTCACCTTTTAAAGACTGGCAAAACAAATGGAGGGCCACGGAAATGAAATTAGAGAAAAAAAACGAGGAGAGAGGTTGAAGAGAAAGAGAGAAAGCTACAGTATTCGACTCAAAGAAAGAACATTAGTAAGTGATGCTTGGAAAAACCCCAGCCAGTCTGGGAAGTGAATGATGGTTACGGATTGTGTGTTTGCAGTCATGCGAGTTTGGTATGTCCAACTAAATATGAACAGGAGAGAAGAATGTCCAACTACTTGTGTATGTCGGTTTTGCCATACAGTTTGTTTCTTGGAAATGAAATTTCTAGGAAATTCATTGAGATTTTGTAATGTGCATGTGTGTGTATGGCCCAGTGCTCTTTTAGTAATGAATTTTGTGATTTGCCACACTGGTGTGCATTTGTGTAAGCCTGAAGTGAGAGCTGGAGAGGAGGGGGGTTAATTAAAGAGAGTGAATGAACTGGGGAGAGTGTAACAGAGGGTGGTGGATGCAAGAAGCAGCAAGGATGGAGGGTGTGTCTGGGCAGTGTTTTAAGAACTGTGTGTGAGACATCTGGTGAACTCACTGACTTCAGGATGATACATTGATATGTGCTGTTTACATCTTACGTTTCCTTTCACCCTCTCAAGGCTGCAGCTGGCTCATATCCTAGCCCGTGTTTCATTCATACTGAGATAGATGTGTACACACACACCTGAACACACAACATCCTTGTAAATGACCTGTTAAGTGACAAGAACATAGATAAGATTCTCCACATGTCCTTGGTGGGACACTCAGCTGTTCTGAGTCACTTCCATTATCCAGAGACAGAAAAATGGATATTGGCAATTTCCATCATATGCATAGCAGAAATGTAGCATCAGCGGTTCTTTGCCATGGCGAACATTTTGACTTGCCCCAGCAGGAAAAGCACAGGTGGAACTAATAACATTAATGATGGCTCGCTTCCATTTCTGTGTTCCAGTGAACAGCCTGCACAACATAATGGCACTTGAACTGGGAAATCTTAATGGAACGTAGCCTTGATTAATGTTATTCATGAAAGCTGCGTTTGTCCTGCTAAGACATCACAGAGTATCCTCCTGTGGAAAAAGCACATCCAGTCTGAATATTCTCTTTCTGTACATGAGGGCAGCAGGGGAAACAAGGTCATGTGTATATCCTGATACAAAAGATTTGTTTGGTGACAAACGTTCACCTTGTAGTTAAAGGACCTGCTGCTGCTTCCAGTGACGTCAGACCAACATGAAGGAAGGTTCCATTAGCGGGTAGTTTCATGATTGTTTGGATCTGCTTTGTTCATTCGTTTTGAAGCTCTGTGATTTAATGCATTGTGTGAAGCATGTGATCTGTTGCAGATCCTTCTGGTTCCAAACAAAGAACAAGATGAAATGTCTTTCCCCTCTTAGATTTAGTCTAATCAACAATAAGCCCTTTGCACAGCGGACATTTTGACTTGGAGCAGCACAAATGTTACTGGTAACATTAAGCATAGCTCAGGTGTCCCAGGAAGCCATGACAGTGACCCGACACGCACAATCCTGAAACCCAAGCAGCTAAATGAAAGTCAACAATGATTCATAGTTGCACCTGAGCTTTTCCTACTGTGACATGTCGACATGTTTTCTGTCAATGATGCACCAAAAGTTTCAGCACAGTAAGAGGAAGCGGAGGTGGTGAAGGAGCTGCAGCAGCAAACTGTGGCGTCGTGAAATTATTGGCACAGTAATCATAAGCTCACTCTCACACACCGAAGTAGTCAGAAAAATCATTATTTGCAAAGTGTATGTGCAGTAAAGGGACTTTAAGCGCCCCTGCTTATTATGGATCCAGGAGTCATTTGGCACAAACGTACAGAACAGGAAACCCAGCAGGTTGCTGACTGTGATGACAGTCTGCAGGGTGGATGCTGTATACGCTGCCGATGGCTTTCTACATGTGTCTGTGTGATGTGTGGATTAGTGCGAGTCCACATTCACACTCTTTTATGTGCCATGTTCATTTATCCATGTCTTTGATCGGCTGCAATGTATGTATGCAGTGCGTTTTTGAGCATAGTGTGTATGTGTGTAGCTGTAGTAGTAGTAGTGTGTAGCCTAAGATTTATAGGCAGGCCTCTATGCTCTCCAGTGATGTGGGACTGAGCTATGAATCAGCTCAGCCTGTAATGAATTCTGATGGTAAAGAAAAGGAAAGGAGGGAGAGAGAAAGGAAGGATAAAGGGGGGAGAGAAGAATAAAGGGAGAAGAGGGGAGCTGGTTAGAATTCAGGGTAGAAAGAGGAAAAGACGTGAAGCAAAAACAGAGCAAGTGAAATAAAAGGAGAAAGGAAGCACATTGTGGAGCTCTGTGGGCTCAGTGGTTATCATGAAAAAACAGTCACACCCTTTCCTTAACCTCTAGAGTCCCTGCGTCCTCATATGAGGACCGCACAGCTTGGGTTTCCAAAGCTCAGGACTCTAGAGGTTAAAGGAAAATGCCACACCTTACCTGCTCCCTTCTTTAAATTGCACTGAGAATTTGCTCTGACCAGAGAAAGTGTTACCATGTAAAGATGATGAACTAATGTATGGGATCAGTGGCAAATCCTGTATCTGCACTTGTGCTACTGTAGGTCCAATAACGCAATGACACCAGGAATGAGTAGCTCCCTCCCAGTTAAGTTTGGAATCGTTTTTATTCAGGAAGCTCTGATTGGAGAAAGTCGAGGTCTAAAGGAGATGGTGGGTGAAAAATCAATACTACAGCAAATGTACACAGATATTATTTGGATCTCTAACTATGAATCTATGCATTACTGCTTATTTTCTAATGCTTCGTGTGGATTTTATCATTTTTGCTACCTACCTTAGCTTAGGCAACTTTTATAGGAACTGATGTAATTTTATAGGGAATCAAAATAAATTGAAATGACTGAAATAAATTGAGTCACAAAACCCTCCACATGGAGGAAGTAGTGCCTGCACAAGAACACCCCTAAAAGAAATCACTGACAGAAAAAAAGTTAATGCAACGTGAAACTTCTGTAAGTAGATGTAATTAATATG
>NW_018128045.1:316671-333782 GCF_001952655.1 Monopterus albus
GGCTTTGTGGGTATCCGACTCATTCTTTCTTGTCATGCCTTGTTTTCTTCTCCCTCACTTGACTTGTCTTTGCTGCTGAGAGACTGTTGATGGGGCCATGATTTCCCTTAACCCTCACAATCACACTACGTCCATGCATGCTCACATATAAACTCCATGCATCATATTCGGGATCAGTAAAGAAACAAGCATGCATATGTGCACTTGTAAAACTTTGTATGAAAGTAGCTATTATGTTTGTTCAGTGGATTTAAAGCATTTAAATGTATGTGGTTTGACAGCTTCTACAAAGGGCTTGCAATTTGCTTTCACAGTTGCAGTTCCCCCTGTGTCTCAGACAAGAGAATACTCATTGATTATCAATCACACGTTGGCAGCCTTCGCACAAGCACAGAGAAAAATCCATCTCCCCATCACCTCAACGTGCTAAATTCAGAATGCGCTGCAGCACCTACCCCATGAGCGGTTGTTTCTTGTTCTCGTCCCTGTGGAAGGTGTTGGTGTAGGATGCATTTTGTTTTTCCAACAGCAGCTTATTTCACGTACGGGTTTTGCCACAGCTGTTCATTTCAGGTGTTCTGTGCTGGTTTGGATTAAGGCCCCTTATCCAGTCTTACGAATGCTGAACTCCACCTAAATGCTGAACAACTCCACCTCACCTTTAAAGTGACTGCAGTTGAAGGTTTTCCTCATCAAACTATTTGATGCCGTTCACTCCAGCGATAAGGTCCGTCACATCACGTATTTGAATGGAACTGCAGACAGATCCGTTTGTGGCTCTGAAACAATTTGCGCAAATCTTTTTAATCATGTTCAAGCTTAGTGAACTGTTGAACAAATATCTTGACAGTGCCAGAGAGTCGAGAGCCTGTTGGCTGTGTTGCACCATTCACTTCTCTCTATCCCTGCTCTGCTGGAATATGCAGTAAAAACCTTTTCTCATGAGACATGTGGTTTGCAGAGGGTTATGAGGCCAGAGTCGGCTCAACAAACATGTTGTGGCATTATACTGTCAATGATTAAGAAACTTTGCCTGGTAATTGATGGGTAGTAAACCAGCTTGCAGGTCAGTGTATATATTTCTGGATGGTTAGAATGTTAACTAACCTACCCTGTGAGTAGCCACTGTATCACCATGTCAAGCTTATTTTGCTAAAATCAGAAAACTAGGCCACTTTTTGCTAGAACCAGACTTGGGCTGTATGTGTTGCAGAATTTATTTGCTTTCTGAAGTTGCCTTTAATCTGGTGCTTTTCAATGTTACTGGCGGAGTCTGCCTTTCACACACATGATTAAAACTGAAAACACACAAGATTCAGAGGAAATGATGCATCTACTGTATGTGCTGGACCTGCGCTGGGTATTTAAAAGTGAAATCATAGCCGTTGTTGACAGTCTTGTTTTTTTTTTTGTTTTTTTTTCCCCTAGTAAAGTGTGAATTTGATTGTAGATAAAGTTGTTGATTTTCTAGAAGTGCGTTTGCTGTCCCTTGTTGTCGGTACACATGTTATTTTGAACTGAACTCTGGGACCTGCAGTATTGTATTACCCTGAGTAACCACAGGCATCGGCAAATCTGAAAGCCATGACTAACAGTGAATGTTTATGCTACAAACAGGCCATTCACATCTGGAACATTTGCACAATTTGTGGACTCAATTCTAAAATTTTTCTTTCCCCTGCGAAGTATTTTATTAAATAATGGTGTCTGGCAAGTGAAAGGCTCTAATTTGTGTACAGCTTGTCTTTGAAGTCAACATTTAAATAGTGTGTGTATCTGATTATTTTCACAGCTCACACCCCGTCACATTAGAGTAGCCCACCGCAGGGATGAGGCTGTGCAAATCAACATCTCTGCTACACAGACAAGCTGCTGGGGGGGGGCTCTTTTCATTAGTTGCTGCTTTTCTCTCCACACACACACACACACACACACACACAAACACGTTGCGGCACACGTTAGCTTTAATCGATACAGAGAACATAATCCTGCCGTCTGAAAAGATAAGACCACATAAAACAAGATGAGATTTTAATGATGCTGATGAGAAAGTGGGTCACTGCCACTGCAAAGAGCAAGATTTTGAGGAAAATATGAATACACTGACGACTGGAGAAAAAAAAGGCAAGGATCCCTTACCATTCATCAAACTATCAACCGAAAATAGTGTTATTTACAGAGAAAATCATTAATTTTGGAACATGCTAGCTTAATGCACAGGACAACTTTATAAAAAGCCTAAAAGACAAGTAGTCTGAGCACAGGAGAGCGTGCTGCATCCATGATTTGTCTCTTCACTTCTACCCCTTTCAACACCAAGCAAGCAAACATTTTGACTGTTTCTAGACGGTCTCGGTTGCAGTGTTTACCATTTCCTCTAAATGGACATTCAACCAGTGAAGGCTGAGCCCGTGCCAGTACCTTGCCGGCCGTCTGGCTCTGCTGTTTGGCAGCCTACAGCCCTCAGACTGCTTCATGTTCTCTGCGTGGCCAAGGCTGATAAGTGTCAACAGCTTGAGCCTGCACAGCCAAGGCCAACAACATGACTAATAGCTGGTATTAAAGCTGTAGCATAGCAGGTATGAGTCACATGCAGGTTCTCTGCACCCTTCAGCCTTCATTACATTTTCATTGTGGATGACTCGTGATTCTGAGCGCACAGCTTCCATTTGTTTTATAGTCTTTAGTTTATTTTAACTTTAAAATCCTCAATTTTATCACAGCACCCCCAAACCGTTTCACAGGTCAAGTTGAATGTTACCATACCTCTATTGTAGCAGTTCAGGGAAACAAAAAGTTGTGTTAACCAGCATCACTGGCGCAACTGGTTAGCTTCTGAGAGAAGGAATAAACATGATTTCAGTCAAATCTTTTTTCATGCCCATCTCCAAGTCAGAAGTAACATCAATAAAACATCTGGGCTGCTGTTTTAGAACTAAGTGCATGGAAATAAACATCTGGGTCAACTTGACCTGACTGGGTGATCTGGTGATCATCAGCTGCAATGGCTTCCCCACAATGCTGTTTGGCAAGTTAACTGATGCCACACTAACCAGCCAGGAATTTATCAACAGTCACCTAGTAGAAAATGTTCAGATTTAGTGGCACTATGATGAAATCATGGGAGTGTCACTGTATGTGTAATAAAAGCTTCAACAACTTCCAGCCATACACAACTGAACCAAGATTTCAGATCCCCAGAACTTGACTTGTCAGAGGCTCCTTGATTTCTAATCTTATTTTTGACAACTAAGTGGCTATAATATAAAAAAAAGATCAGCGCATCCACTCTTCTGGGAACCTGCCTGCAGGGATTAGTACTGCTGCTTCACATTACTGGCTGTAACATACTGCATATAATCTATTCATTTAGCTCAGGCTCTGAAGTACATTGACATAAGAGTGTTTAGGTGCTTCGTCAACATATAAACAATAGGATAAGGATAATCACCTTTATTGGCCAAGTATGTTAAATAAGGAATTTGTTTCCAGTACAGAACCATCTGCGGCACCAACTCAACCAATGGCTCTAACCATTGGGGTCAACTTGGGGGTTCATTGTCTTGCCCAAGGATACTTCAACACATGGACTGCAGGCACCGAGATTCGAACCTCTGACACTCTGGTTGGGAAACGACTGCTCTAACCACTGAACCACAGTCACCCCCAAGGAAATTTGAACATACTCTGAATCACAACTCCCTAACAGGAATCCTGTGAGTCAAAAGACAGAGCCAGAAAGCAGCTGTGAGGTGATGGGTTGCTGAAATTTGTTCACTGCGATTTTGCTTTTTGTGCATTTTAAGCTTGGGCAGACTGTGTGAGCTTGCAATGTCAAATTGTGAACAAATTACTTTGGCAGGAACCATAAAGAAGATTCAAATGCACTCTTTTTTTTGTCTCCCTGATCACACAAATACTCTCACACCATCGCCATCCTTACAGCCTCTCCTCACTTTCCTTTCACTCTCATACATATGCAGGTCTCATTATGTTCTCTTTTGCACTACCTTATAAATGTACACTGCATCTCCCACTGCAGCTGAATCTATCCTCTTAATCCTCTCTCCCTTACTCCTCGCCTCACTTCAGCTTCTACAGTACTTTCTCACCTGCAGGTGTGTGTCTGCTTTTGTATTCTGCTTGTACTCACTACTTCATGGACCTGTTCTTGTCTGTTTCTCTGGGCCATGCTGGCATGCTGTGACTCAGACATTGGTCTCTTTTGAACTGTGGAAAAAAATTAACACTATTGTGAACTTTTTATCTCTGAGGAAATGACTTGACCTGCAGACTGTTCTTTTTGCCTTCAGGCTGGCGTTTTCAGCCAAAACCAGCTGATTTGTCTCAGTTTGTATTGCACAGTACCTCTGGTATGCAGTAGGTGCTAATTGTTGTAGTGTTTTGTGCAGCTACTATACAAAACAAGGTTAAATATTGGAAATGTACAATGCTTTCAGATTTTTTTAATCTGACGGTGAAAAAAACAGAGGTTCAAGTTTAAAATATGTGAGACAAGGTGTTATTGTCATGTCCTAACAGAATTATTAGCTTGTCCATCAGGCTAACATCACCTCACCCAGGTACAGCGTATCGTTTCTTTCACACTATCACAATATAAGAACCTACATTTAGCTGGTTTTTAACAATGCTAGCATTTGACATTGGGAATAACAGCAATATTTTATCACTTATCTCCTTGAGTCATAAGTAATAAAAATGTTTTTAAAGTTCTTAGGGTTACAAAGACCTTTAGCAGGAGTGACTGGACTGGCCCCTGACATGAGCTCTGCTGTTGGGCTCTCGGTGCCGCTGGGTTACACAAGTCATGCTCCTACAGACACAAACTGCAGCTTAGAATTGTAATTTTCAGTTAAAACTTTGGAAAATGTTGCTGAAGATACAAAACAGAAACATATGAAGAAAGTCACTTTCGGTTTTCCCGTTTAGGGGTCGCCAATGCGAATCGTCACACTGACGACTCGCATGTTGACATTTGGCACGTGTTTTACACCGGATGCCCTTCCTGATGTAACCCTGATTTGAACCCGGGGCTTATGCCATGGTTTAATTCTGTAACATGCAGTATGTTAGGTTGGAGCTGGAATAAAAGACCACGATGCTTAGAGGAAAAACTTGAAAACAATGAATTTATAGTATTAATCCCCAAGAGCCTTATTTTGGTTTAGGCCACCTGTTTGGTGATAAAGAGGAGCCTGGACTCTGTCTTCATCTGCTAACTTTCATTATTGTCCAGTTTAATCCTAAATGTCAGCTGGTTTTCATTGTTAGGGATTTAAACAGAGAAGGTACAGCTTCTGCTCAGCCGAAACCCTCCTCCTCTTTGCTGCCTTTCACATGTCTGAGGAGAAGCAATAAATATATGGACGAGTAGGTGTAATGTGTGTCATTTACTTATTTTTGCTCGTCCCACTTCACACTTAGATGTGTGCATGTGACTAAGAACGATAGTGACTGTTTAAAACAGAAGAGGTAGGACAGCACTGTGACGGTTTGTTCTGTCTCCCCCTCAGGGTCTCATCGCCTCATCAGGTGAAGCACAGTGAGCCTCCGACCCTGCCCGCCCTCCTCCCCACGCAGACGTCACCCACCAGCCCCACATCCCTAAGCCCCACCTGGCTTCACCTGCCAAACCCCATCCGACAGCTGCCATTGGTCCTGTCTTTACCCCATGGTGGCCCCAAGGCCCGTCCTCTCACTGCTATTGGCTGTCCTGGCCTGCACGGGGCCAGCGCGCCCCTCGCCCCCCTTGCTGCTCCGGCCCCGGGAGAGAGAGAGGGACTCGGGTGGCATCAACATTGCCGTAGTCCACTCGGGCTCCTCCCTGCTCCCGGAGACGGCGGTGGTGGGAGGCGCGGGGGTCGGTGATCCTGGGCCAGGGCTGGGGCCCGGTCTGGGAAACGGTCCAGGAGGAGGAGGAAGGGGAGTAACGGATACAGCTTCACTGGCAGAAGGACCTGTGATGGCCGCATTTTCCTCCTCATCATCCTTGTCACTGGCAGCGCTCGTGGGGGAGACTGTGATGACCCCATCGGGTCAAGCCAACGTCATCTACCTGACTGTGAATGAGAGCAGCCCAGGCAGCCTGCTGCTGCAGCTATGTGAGCTGCTGGCCACCACACCACTACAGGTACATTACTTTACCCACATAATGCTCCCTGCCAGACAGTACTTTCAAGAATAGGATACAATCTGAGGTAGTTTCACAAATGTTCCGATTCAATGAAACGTTTCACAAGCGCTGTGTCAATTTGATGCCCATAACACACACTGCTAAAAAAAGAGAAATAGTCAAGGAACAATAGCTGGGATGTGTCAAACTGGCAGAGCAAACGTGATGAAATGGCTGCTTTTCTCAACAACTGACACAGAGCAGTAGTGGGAAACAGTACAGAGGTGTGTCCTGAGTGATCCTTGTCAGCTGGAGATAGAAATCACTGTGCTAAATCGGATCACCTAAATCAGCTCAGATTCATTGTCACTAACTATGTTGATCATTAACTTTCCTCCTAAACTAAGACACTTTTATATGTGGACACATCACCATTTAAAGGCACTGCATGACTTTCAGCGCTGATCTTCAGGTCAGTGGCGTGATCATTCTGCTGCTGGTTCGGGCCGGCATGTTTGGTATAAAACTAGCCTACAGTATACAAGCACTGCACTTAAGGTTTGTAACCTAGCAGCTCTGCAGCCTGTTATTAATGATGTTTTTATGGCTTTCACAGTGGGTCAATAGGCCTTTAGCAAAGGATGTAAGGTACAGCATCTGAGCCAAAATCGGTGCGCTCAGTCACCAGCGGGTGGTGTGCCACTGCTAGAAACCTCTAAATGGTCTGTGGCAACAGTGGCTCTGTTAGGTCCGTTCACTCGAACAATTTGTCGGTGTGTAGAAATGAACAAGAATGTTTAGGGAAGCTCTGTGAAAAGCTCCATACCTCTGTATGAGGACCTCGGTGTCCCCAAACAGAGATGAATGTTGCATTTAGAGGTCCTTTTCCTCCACAATCCCCCAAAACGTTCAAATGCCAGCTATCATCTAACACCATCTCTCAAACACAGCATTTCCAGGTGTTCTGTAATCTTAGATTTGCCATCTGGAAGATGTGATGGAGGAACCAGTGTTGGCCAAAAATTTAGAGACAAAAATGACAGGAACCCTTCTAGTGGAGAAACATGCACATCGACTCCGTCAGACATGTTGTTGCTGCCATGGTTTGTTAACTTGCTGTGCTTTACAAAAATTACAAACTGTCACTTCATTCATTTGTTCATCTTTTCACTCCTCTGTTCATAGTATGACACAGATGATGATAGAGGTAATAAAGAATTTAGGAATTTACAATATGCACATGTGCTCAGTTTGTCTGTTCTCCTGTCGGATCAGCAGAAGGGTCTTATTAAAAACGTCTTAGATCAAAGATGATATTAACACTTTTACACTTGCTATCTTATTTCCGGGTCCTGTCTGTAGCCTATTTTCATATCAAGTGCTTCCCTGTGAGAATTGAACTGTCAGCTATACTTAGCCTCAATTTGTTTCCCTGTATCTCTACAAGAAAACAAGCATCAAGTCATCAAACCGGCCTCAAATCACTGCCGCTCCTGCTTGTGTCATTGCATAAAGTAATGGCGATTGCCAGAACTTCAGGCATTTATCCTGAATTCATTAATGCGCCTGACAGTTCTTTCTTGAAAGCTAATCATGACAAAACCCTGGTTACCAGAAACCCCATCAAGCAACAGAGATTTGTTTACAGCAGTAGTTCAGTATGTATGCCATAGCCACACCTGTCAGGCCTGTGGGAGCTGAGCTGGCCCGTAAGCCGAGAGCTTATCTGTTGTTTCAGTGGTGTGAAGCAGCTTTTAAGTCGTAAAGGTACAACACTGTCAGGATGCCGGTCCGCTGAAGGGACTTCACTTTGATTTTTATCTCTGTCAACATTGACTGTTAAGCAGAACAACAGAGTAGCTCCATTTTTAAAAGCCTCTAACAGTTGTTTTATTACTTCATTAAAACTCTTTGAAAAGATGCAGTTCCTTCAGCGGTCGAGATACTTGTTAGCTGTTGAAGAAACTAAAGTCCTCCTAGATTATGAGCTGTTATCTCAATGAACAGCATGTGAAGGATTTTGTCATACTAATGTGTTTTGCTCACTTGTACAGTTCTTAATTAATTCCCAGGGTTTGGTGCATAAGAGTAAAAGAAACGGCAGCTTACTGTAAATGAATCCAAGTCTAATGAGAAGCTTATGAAATGGCATCTTAATGATGCTGATGTAATGCCTTTTGTCTCATGTGCTGTTTCTTTGTGTTAACTTCATTTTTCTTCCAGGGTTTGGTGTTTGAGGAGGAGAGACCGCCGCCACCGAACCGTGCCCCTCTGGCCCCCATGCTGGAGTTTGTCTCCGCCCAGACGGGGGTTCCTGTGGTCGCTGTAGGTGGAGGGGCCAGTCTGGGACGAGAGCCACAGGTAAATATGGAGTGCTTAATGTTGCATCAGTGACCCTTAATTTCATTTGGACTAAAGCAAAACGGTCTGTGAGAAGATAAAATGCAGACTGAGTGACTGAGGAATTAGCTCTTGACTTCTACAAGCCTCTGTGATTTCTGGGTTGTCTGGTTTTAAATTCAGATCAGAAATATAGTTTCAGTGGTAAGACCAGAAAGCCACAGAGTCAGGTGAGTTTTTCACTGAGTAATATTACGCAAAGCCATTTGATTCCTTGGTAATACAGTAGTACAAGTCAGAGCTGTGTTGACATCAACATGGGACCTTTAAATAAACAGTGAAAAGTTACTCTAGAAATAGTTTTGCCTCATGTCTTTTCACCACATTAGGTTTTCATCATGGCAGCAGAGCTGGCACAGGCTAGCAAGTCTCTTTCTCCAGTGTTACTGTGCTTCTTCAGAATGCTTATTGCAGGTGTCTGTGAGTAAAGGCCAATTTATGCTTCTGCCTCTAATCTGTGCCGTGTGTATCCTTGTACCTGATGTTGTAGCCTGATGTGCGCCAGAAATGTAACTGCATGTCGTAGCGACCCAGAATGCATCACATTTCCTAGCGGCTGGACAAGCCACCTCGTTCTGCCTCAGTGTGTTCAGTGGTCATACAGATCATCCCCGCCGACGTCCTCTCTCATCTGCATTGCAGTCATTTCAGAAGAAGTGATTGCTGTTCAACATCTACGTTTCAACTCCGACACGACCCACTTAGTTTCAGTTGTCACAGTTTAAGTGGTGAGGAAAAACAACACAGTGGCATAGAAAACACTGTCAACTAGCATTTTGGCATTTTGCCACTTTGACCTCATCACTTAGCAAAAATAAAAGCGAGTTGAACTTTTTGCTGCAGTTGCTGTGATCCTGTCGCTCTGTGAAGCCCATCAGCATCAGACCTGATTGCTGATCCTTCAGCTGGAAAGAGGTGCATTATTCATAGCGTTCAGTGTGTTCTAAATGGATTATTAGGTGGTGATCTTTGATCCAGAACCAAAATTCACAATTCATCTCAACTAGTGTTTTAAATGCATGTGCCAGCTCAAATGACTAATTTGTATGTGGCAAAATATAATGTGACAGACATCAGTGATAAGTAGATCCAGCTAACAAAGCAGTTCAACATGACAGGTATGATATTTAATAAGAGGGCCAATTTGCTGTAAGTGGATCTTCTTGAATTGTAATGTGGTTACAGTAATTTTTCATGACTGCACCTTCAGCCACAGGAACAGATGATGTACCGGGCTCAGCTTGGCACTGAACTGTCGGTAAAGTCACCTTCTCTTTGTGCTTTTTATTTGGCCTGATGCTTATTTTCAATAAGGTAAAATACACAGCTTTATTTATCCTTAAGCTTTGGGTTCCACAGTCACAGAGGATGAGCGTCTCTTGGGACTAAACACATACAGTGAAGCGTGAGACTACTGGTATTTAGTGCCAGTTATCTAATTGCCAACTTGGCTAGCAAAATGAATATATAGCATTCAGTATTTGTCTTTCACTCAGTCATGAAGCAGTTATGTCCTAATGGACCCATTTGAAAAGCTACAGGCTAGTTTGATTTCAGAAAGTGTTTAGAATACCCTGCTAGTAGAGTTTAGCTTGTCGTTTGCCTTTGCCACTGTGACTGAGTCAGATGTTACTTAGCTAGCAAAGCGTTGGTTCTTTGACCCTGTCCACTGAGGTTTAACACAACAAATGGGCATTTTTGCATCTGCTCTTGATAAATATGTGTGAAACCAAACTCTAATCGGTTCTTAATTGGCTTTGGGACACGAGTCATGCATGTTTCCAGACACGCCCCAAGAATCAGTCAACAGTTCTAAAACTGTGACTTGGGACACGACGTCAGTCATTCACTGTTTCTGGTGAGTGCATACACAACAAGGGAGAGAGTATTTTATTTTGGCTCCAGCTTCCATGGGGACACTAAAATGTTGTTTCATGCACTACCGCTGCTGACTCTCAGCTGGGTTAGGAAGAGCAGACAAGCTTCCATCATAACTCAGGCTGATGCTGCTTTGATATTTGACCTACTTCAGTGCAGCGTAACCTGAGGTGAGTCTTATCGACATGGGGAAGCAGGTGATATTCCCTGAGGTTTCTTCCTTGATCATCTACATGTGCAGAGTCTGGGTGATTAATCTAAACACCCGCTCACTTTGTTTTATCTTGAGAAATAGCTAAATAATTAAACAGTAAAGTTGGGGTCTGTAACTTTGAGTGGATTTGGGTAGAGAATTTGTACAACTACAACATCCAGGTCCCTCCTCCTGCAGCCGGGAAAGCCAGTTAATGAGCTTTTTATTTAAATTTCTTTTGTGATCAACGGTTGTTTTTCAAAGAAACAGGGTGGGATGGGGAGGTACAGACATGTCATTGCCACAGTAAAATAACAACTGAAAGAACAGCAATAGCAGTCGGTACTACCACAGCAGTGGCAGGTGTTCATACACTGTATATTATTCAGCAATTAGTCCTCAGTCATTGTTCTTTGTCACAGAAGTGATATTTAACAAGACGTTTCCAGGCATCAGCTGTTGTTCGGGCCTTGTTGAGCTGTGCAGTAGTAAGTTCAAGGTTAATGAAGTTGATAAGGCTGTGAATCCAAAATGACTTCAGGCATAGAGCAGGTACGAACCGATGTTTGAGGATTGTTTGTTTTGTTTTTAATCTCCTTTAGTTGGACATTAGAATTCATTAGAGTTACTATGGAGACAGAAGCCTAGGTCACAAGAAATGGAAACAGTGCTGACATGAAACCAAAAGGATAATATAAGCAGGCAATCCCAAAACACATGGAGAAAGGTTCCAGGTGCAGACTTGTTGCATATATGACAAATATGTAGGTTGGGATTTCATCTGGAACCTCTTATAGGATGATATGTGTGCCCTGTGGATGGCTTTAAAATGGATCAGTCTGTGTGCCTTTTATTTAGATTTCTCATGTTTGGAGTCTGTTTAGAGTTGTTGTCTTTCTTATCCAGCCCACTGGCTGATGTTTTGGTTCAGAGAATCATAGAAAAGGATCATTACCTCTCAGAACTGAATGTTTGCCAACAGGAGAGGCTCAACCCGGGGCTTGAAAACAGATAACCTCTTTACATACAGTATTTGAAAATCAAATTTAAACCGAAGTCAGGCAGCAGTAATTACCTGTCCAGTAGAAATATGGCCAACTCGCCATCACTTTTAGATCCTGGGAAGTCCCGTATTTTTCCTGGGAAAATAAAAGCGGCCTCAAATAGCTTCTCCTGAGGCTAAACGCTGAATTGTTTTCCAAAGCAAGTCAGGTGGTGTGGTGGGGTTGAGTGGGGCGTGTGCATGAGATGACTGACAGTGGGTTTCGCCACGACCTGGCTCTGTTTGGTATTTTACTGTGGATTTTTTCTAATGGATTAAGAGGCACTAGGTGGAGCCAGTTCTGCAGAGAATATCTGTCTAATCCGTTACTGCCAGGATATAATGACAGTTTCATCAGATTTGACAAAGTGTTTATAAAGGTTACAGACCCCAGCTTTAACAACACTGTTGAAAACTTGGAACAGTGTCATAAATGTGCAGAGGAATATGAGCATTGAGAAGTCCTTTTATTTCAGTATAGAATCTCACATTCCTCCCAAATCAGCGTTTTGTCATCCTGTTCCTTTGCTTAAGGTTTAAGAAACATACAGCAGAAGAAAAGCCAAAAGAGAGGAATTCTCCTTTCAGTCAGCGAGGGGCTCATCTGTCTGGATTAAAAGTGACTGGAGCTGCAGAGAGCAAGGCCATCATCGTTTCTCTCACTGACACCGAAATCCTTACTGAGGATCCAAGCACTTTTTTGACAGACAGGACGTGTTATTCCTCAGAGTGCTCCCTTCTCACCGAAGCTGAAGTCAGTCAGCCACAAGACAAAGAAAAAAGCTGAAGTGGATGAGAACAGAAAGAACCAGCTTAGGCAGCTACTGTATGGACGTACACAGTCTTACATAACTGGGAGACTTACAGTATGCAACCGGCAGCCCGGTGTCCCTGAACTGCAATACGACTATCATGATAATTCAGTAGCCTGCAATTTATGGTCAGTGCTGGTGTTCAGTGCCAGTGCAGGAAATCGTGTAGCATCAAGGCAGACTGTGAGTGTGTGTGTGTGTGTGTGACAACAATTCATTTAGAAATAAAAAAAAATGCATAAGAATATTTGGTATTTCTTAAAGCTCTGTTGTGGTGGCGCTGGTCAGAGTCAAATATATAGAACCAGTTAAAATGCAGATGTGTGGGTTGATTGCTTGCTCCTGGTGGGCGACTCCTGACAGGATCATGTGACTGATGCAAACAGACAAAGCTACCAGTAGGCTACTTTTGGCAGCCTTAGCTTGTCTGCCTGTACTATAGGGAAACATAATTGCACTAAAACTCTCCACAGCAAAGTGAAAACAAAGCTGTTGCCATGTACTGTACCTCTGCTTAGATAAACCGATGTCCAAATGATGCAAAAATGTTTAAATGTTAAAAAAATGCTTGTGAAAGAAAATGAAGACCTGTAGAAAGCAACTTCTTTTGAAAATCTGCTGTTCTGTTCATCATGATCAGTCATGTAAAGGTGCAGTTACGTCAGATTTTCAGAACTGCATTCTCTCCTGAACATAAATGACGGTTAGGTAAGTTGTTGAACGTTTCTTCTCAGTCTGCTGGGTGACAGACCCACACATCATAAAGCTTTTCCCACAACATTTTATTTGCAAGATCATGTCAAATTGCTCTGGCAAATGACATCATTTTATCAATCGATCGCTTTATTTGTCCCCAGAAGGCCAATTAGTTGTACTGCAGTGACACATGGAGCGCACAAGAAATTGTAAACACAGCAAGAAAAAAACAAAAAAGACAAGTTGCTTCACACTCTAAAATAAATAAGGTAAAATGAAGAAGAATATTAGGCTACCATTTCCTCACCGAGTTCAGTAGGGCGATGGCATAAAGACAAAGGAGTTTTTAAACTCTAATGGCTAATGAGAGTGTAGGATCTGAACAGATGGGAGGAGTTGAACTGAATGTACTCTGCTTTCTTTAAACTCTGTTATACAGAGCACAGACTCTGCTGTTGACTCAAACATTACCACCTTATTTAGTTGTGAGAAGTCTGATTCTGGACTCGGTCTGTTCAAACTGTTAATATGCAATTGTACTATTTTACATTTTGTACAAATCAGTGGGGTGTATCTCTGTATACTTGGGGCACTGTCTGCCCACCTGAGTGTTCATGTTCCGTCTCTGCATCGACTTTCAGGAGAGCGGCTCCATCTACCTCCAGTTCACCTGCTCCACCTTGCTCCAGCTCGAGGTTATCTTCGAGGTGCTTGAAGAGTACGACTGGACTGCCTTCTCTGTAGTGACCACCCGTCATCATGGCTACGAGGACTTCCTGGCCATGGTGGAGGGGATGACGGATGGGTCGTTCATTGGTTGGGAGAAGAAGAGTGTGGTGGTCCTGAACGTGACTGACGACCCCGGTGGGGCGAGAACCAGGCGGATGCTCAAAGACCATGAAGCCCAGGTGAGGCAGGGAAACGGTTTCATTCATTTCTATTTTCTGCTGAAGGTGAAAATAATTTCTCTTTTGTCAAAGACACAATACTGAGCCTGAGAAATCAGGGTTTCTAAGTCACATATCACTCATGCATGAAATGACTTGGCTCAGCACTGAATGCAGTCACTGCAAAGTCTCCATGAGCCTTAAAAAACAGATGTTAATGCAGCCAGTCTCCTAAAGTACCTGCAACTCACTGTTGCTACTGTGACCTCAGCTGCTGGCTTCACCATTAAAGTCACAGGTGGTTCACTGCTGACCATGCACGTAGAAAGAAAGAGCGATACACAACCTAAAATGCTAATTTCATAGCATCTTTAAAAGTCCGTTTTAGGCAGTCGGAAGGATTTTATTATGGGCTCACAGGATCACGATTCAGATAGGGAACATTAAAACAAAGTGCACCTGCTGGACCGTGGAAAGTCCATAAATCAAAATTCTTTGCCCACAAAACTCTTTGTGGGGCAGCAAGAGGAAGTTAACAGCAAGAATGGACAAATAAACACAAATAGAAAATTTTGTTGCATAAGACCCTGATACAATAGAAATGAATATATATATATAAATGTAATATGTCATATTGCAATAGTTTTAAAAAGTTCTGAAACATGAAAATCACTGGAAATCCGAAGAATCGGTAACCAAAAATAAAAATTCCTCAACTTTTTCCTCTGTTGCAAACAACAAAACCAATGAAAAAACATCTACAGTATATATTTGTAGCACTCTGTGGCTTTGCACCTCCAGCTACTGAATGACACAAGTTATTTCTTCAAGCAGTTTAATCAGAGGGAAGTTTTGAGGAAAGTTAGAACATCTCACCAAAACGGTTCCTCATTTAGAGCCTTATTTAGTGGAGGTTAACTGAGGACACACTATTCATTTGTACTAATGTTCTTGGGGACCACTTACACATGTGCACACAGCTGGGAGCTCTGTAGTGTTACTGCAGCATTTAATTGTTGCTACTCTGAGCTGCCCTCCTGAAATGCTGAGCGTCCAGTCCTTTGCTGAGGGACACGTCCACTGGTGCCTTTGATTTGAGGGGTTTCAGAACAAAGAACACGTCTCTAAAGAATCCCAACACTACAGGCAGAATTTCTCTTAATATAACAAATCACTGATTGTACTGATTGCATTTTGTAGTACTTGACGTATAATATAACTTCACTATGAAGAAGTCTCACACTGTGGCATCAGTAGAGTGCACACAGCCTGTTGCTGATCAAACTGTCAAGCTGGAAGATGGAATGAGAGTGATAAGGTGCAACTGTGGTGAGCTTTGTTTGGAACTTCTCTTTTGTTTTTTTTTGGGGGGGTTAGCATTTTCTCAGTGAAGAAGTCCTACAGTACCAGAAGGATAAAATAGATCTTCAGGAACTTTCCAAAATGAGGCTTAAGATCATTTTCTGAGGAAAAGGTAAAGAAGGAGTCCAGGCTGTGCAGGTGACGCGACACAAACACTGGCCTATGGTGCTAAAGACGAATGTCAAGCCCTAGCTCGATTGTCGCTGTACTTTCTTACCATCATGCACCTTCTGAATGTAAATATACCTAACTTTAAGAAGCTTGAACAGAAAAGCAATGTTGTGATTTATTTAATTTTTGTAAACTGTTGTGTCAGTGCTGCACCTTTCTTAATTTTTTTGGCATATTGAGGTATTCTGTTATAAAATTAATTCGTTTTAATTTGTTAATGTCAGTTTTACCAATCACTTAAAGGTTATTGACATCTACGCTCTCAGTGGCAAAGAAATCAATGACAGAATTTTACTTTTTGCTCACATACTTGGTTGTTTTTTTTTTGTGTGTGTGTAGTTTCAATATCCATCTGTGTCTCTGTGGTAGCACAGTGCCAGCCAACCTGTTTAGCATGTCTCACTTAAAGACTCATCACTGATATGCCTCATTATCGTTGTTTTTTTCAGTTCTTCACTGCCTTTAGATGGAGAAATCCCCAATAACTTATTTTAAGCTACATATTCTAAAACTCTGGGATCTTGTTTACCAACCTAGTGCAGCTTTAAAATGACTTCTGAAATCAGGCTGTGCGTTGGCCCATTGTTATATTTTGGAGCCTTTAATGGCCTAAAAAGGTTGGAGATGGATGGACTCTTTCTGCATCGTTGATGTTAAATGTAACAGTTCTAAAAACAAACAACCTAGTCCAGATGAAATGGACAGGGACAGCAGGATGGATGCCACCTGAGGTGACCTTAGCTCTGGTCTAACATCTGAGAGGAAGAGAGGTTTCTGGGCACCAGTGAGTTTCTCTTCCTTCTCCAACCTTCCTTTTTCTACAGCAGCAACAGCTTCTCCAGAATCGTTCAGAGATCAGCTGTCCATGGTAATGTTGAAATCTTTTGTGGATGTTGAGGTTGTTTGAAAATGTAAACTGGAAATGATTACCGACCTGATGGAGGACATAACAAGTGCTATGGATGAGAGGAAATACACGATAGGAATATTTATTGACCTAAAAAAAGCATTTGACACAATCAATCATGAGTTATTAATGGATAAGTTAGAAAAATATGGGATCAGAGGAATGGTTCTGAATTGGATTAGAAGTTATTTGACACAGAGGTGTCAATTTGTGAAGTTGGGTGAATACCAATCGAGTGAGCTGGACATTATATGTGGAGTTCCTCAGGGTTCTGTTTTGGGACCTAAATTATTTATACTATACATTAATGATATATGTAAGGTTTCTGATTTAGTGCAAGTGTTTTTTTTTTGCTGATGACACTACCATATGGGCATCGGGTGAAAACCTACAGCAACTCTCTGGACGGGTTACACAGGAACTTGAGAAGATAAAGAAATGGTGTGACAGTAATATAGTATCTCTGAATTTGGATAAAACTAAATTTATGGTATTTGGGAATCGCAGACCAGACAATGAACTTCAATTGCAAATTGGGGGAGCTAATATCAAACGAGTACATGAAATTAAATTTCTAGGTGTCATAGTTGATGACAAATTCTCCTGGAAATCTCATATCAGATATGTTCA
>NW_018128045.1:335825-339249 GCF_001952655.1 Monopterus albus
CTGTTATAATTTTTTTAGTATATTACTTGTGTGGTGTAGAAGAGAATTATTTATGTAGAGATACTGCTTGTAAACCAATGATGGTAAGATGATGTCATGGGGTAGGACTGGATAAGTCTGACTTCTTCCTACTCCATTCAAGCATGTACTAGGTATAAGCAAATTGATATTGGATTATGTGTACAATCATGTGTGTTGTCATATCAACTGTCTTTACATGCTTGAAAGAATAAATCAAATCAAATCAAATCAAAAAATATCATTGGGTACTTGCACTACCTTAACATGCTAGTGCTAAAATTTGCTGTTGGATGCTGAGCTTTTATTAAATGTTCCCCACCACCCCAACAATAGTACACAGTAGCAATACACAGGGCAGATTTTTGGAAGAGTCTCCAAGGACGCACTGAAATGTTGCCCTCTGAGTATTGTTTTCCTCAGGGTCAGTGGCATCCAACTAATTTTGGTCATTTCAGCAGAAATATATGACCATGTCCTTGAAAGAAATAGCTCATTGCTTCTGCATTTTCTACCCTGCCTATGTGTGCAGCCTTGGTCCAAGTATGTGGCTGTATCTCGTTTGCATTATAGTTCGTTGGGTGACCAGGAAATTGATCTGGTCTCCTGTTGCATCGTAAACTATGTTCTAATGAATCTGCCTTGAAAGAGCAAAGACCATTAAGCAGGTACTGAGGAAATACCAGAACATAAAGTCAGCAGTTGTAGATGTAGCACTCAGTTAATTTACCTGCACAGGTACCTGCATAAAAATGTGACTTAGGTGAAATTACAAAAGTATTGGCATCAAAATATACTTAAACTACCAAAAGTAAACGTGCTCATCATGCAGAGTAGCACATTGCACATGAATGTATATCATATTATTGGATTATGACTGATGCCTTATTGTGCACATTGCATTCGATGTTGCAGCTGGTAAAGGTTAACTACCTTATATACTTATTTGAAGTACTTTACATACTGCCGGGGATCAGTAGAAGCTGATGATTATACTATAACTTATTTTATTCATCTGGCTCTAGGAAGGAACTAAAGTTATCAAATACCTGTATTGCATTTAAAAGTACAACATTTGACTCTGAAACAACGAAGTATGTAGTAGCAAAAAACAAAAACAGAACTACACTTCATCCTTTATCTTACTCAGCTAAAAATGTTGATTCCTCTTTGCTCTTCTTTTGCATTTTTTACTTGCAACTAAATCAGGAATTACACATCTACAAAACTGCATGTTTCATTCACTTCTGCCATATTCTAAGAAGGGTCATGTGGGTGGAGTCGGTGCACACCTTTTCCAAAGTGCTGCTAGGCCATTTCTGTGAGAGGGGTTTAGAATGGACACGTTAGTGTTGCATGTAAAATCTGCACAAGTACTGAAGGACTCTGAGTAAGAGAAAAATGAAAGATGACAGATGAGATGGATTTAATGTCTTCTTATCATGCTATTTGGTGGGTCCTGTTGAGTCCAGTCAAACCCTAGAGCAGCTTTACTCGCTTCGCCAAGGTCAGGCAGAGGCCATTAGTTTCTAGATTTGATTTGGTTCCTCTGGTTTTCAGAAGTGCAGGTCTATTACCAGCAGACTTCACGGTGAATTGTCCTCTGTTGTACTCTGATAGTGCCTCTGTGTAGTGCCGCTCACATCTGTCACTGGGCTGTTTGCAATGCTCCTAGTGGCGACACAAGCCAGTGTCTGCATAATCCTCCTGTGATGCTCTGTCCTTTCATGGAGGACTAAAGGGTACTGTCTTGTAGTGTATCTACAGAAGCATTGTGGTGTTTTAGTACTGAATGTTTTTTGTGAATTGAACAAGCCCTGCCGTGTGAGCTTATGATGAAATGTCCTGCATGCATACTGTGCACACTCTGATGTTGGAATCATCGATTAGCTGTGGTTCAGCTGTGGTGTGTGTATGTGTGTGTGTAATTCAGGCATGTAACAGTTTCCAACAGCGACCTTTCTTTACTGCTCTGACTGTCTCTCCACTTCTTTGTCTCATCTTCACTTTCTTTTGCTCCTGTTGCCCCTCTCATCATGCATTAACGTGTCACAAGCAGATGCTATCTGGATGCCAACAATCTATTTCATTTACACCTGAAATTAAACTTCAGGTGCCCCTGAAGTTCCTTTGTCTATACTAAACATAGATATGCCTCGCCAGTTGGTGAACTTTTCTGCTGCAGCAAATGCAAATTATTATTCTTTTGTCTTTTATGTATAATCTCAGAGGAACCGGGGAGGCTGTAGTGCTGCACGGGCCATTTATTCTACTTCAAAGCTTGCCTTCAACAATTAGTGTACCACAGGCAGCAACTGATGATCCTCATCTCAGTGTTGTGACTAATAAGCAAGACAGCAGGCATGTTGGTTTTCCTCTACATGTCTGAGTCACACGGTTTTGCTATGAACGTGTGAACGTGTGCTCTGATCATTTACTGAGTAACATCCAGGATCTTATGTGTTTACATCGGCCCTTCTCAGCTGCGCTGAACTTGACTGGGCCATGTGTCACTTATTACACTGTGGATAAAGATTTATCATATCTGATGAAAGAATAAACAGAGTGAGGAAGACTGTGAATCTGATCCGTAGCAGCTTTTCAGTGCTACAAAGACATTTCAGACGATATGAAAAAGTAATAAGATTTGATACCCAGCTCTGCGTTGCTCCAAAAAAGCTTGATAAGTTGATAAAGAATACAGCGGATGTTATGCTACAAAATTAAATGCTGGCTCTTTACTAAATAAATGGTGGTGGGTTGTTTTAGTGTATAGATATTTATCTGACACTTCCTCTGTTTCAACCTGGATATTGATGCAGTTAAGCTTTGTCAGGGTAAAATATGAAGACCCAGAGGGATCTAAATGAAATGTTTTCTTCCGAAATGAGATGTCCAGCATTTGAAAAATGAGACACCCGCACTAACAAAGTGATTGATGCCACAAAATTATAACAAATTATGGCTCTTTGTGAATGGTGGCAGGAAGCAGGAATCTCAGCTCAATCTTCCAAGGGTGAGAGGAAGAGAACACTTTGACAGGGTTTTTATTTTTTCTTTATACGTATATAATGACAAAGTTGATGCCAGTGCTTTATGTTAAAAGGTCTAAATATAGCCTGCCTGCTCAGATGTGATTGATGGGGTCTTAGCAATAGCACGGACCTCCTGCCAAGCCCGGTCTGGTCTCTGTCAGCTGAGTGGGAGGGATCAATGTCATCTCACCATGCTCTCTGATGCAAGTAACAGCAGTGAATGTGCAGCATGTGACAGGATCCATGCACCACGCGCCTGCTGGACTCAGAGTTGTGTTTGAGTAATTTTAGTTTTATAATCTCATCAATTGTTTTTCGAACCTGTGGTGCAAATTTTACTGAAGTGCTGCCTCTGAGTAATCATCTGAAGT
>NW_018128045.1:339438-356552 GCF_001952655.1 Monopterus albus
TTCTCAGCCTCTTCTGGTTTCACATTTTTTTTATTCACCCTTGGTCCTTTTATTCTTGCTCCCCCTTTCAATTTCCCCTTTTCAATAATGCACGATGGGGAAATGCAAGCAGACCAAGAGGCACCATTTTTCAAGAGCAACTCTGTAAAAGCAATAAAAGAGTAGCATTAATGTGTAAGTGCACAGAGTGATCTGAAGAATAAATGAATATAATCCATAATTGTAATGTAAATATAAAAGGGTATTATAGAACCAAGCAGCAAGGAATGGAGGATAAAAAAAATAAGATTGAAATTCACTTCCAGATTCTTTTTTCTCCACATCAATCCATTATTCCTTTTTCCTTCTGTATTTCATTTGCACCCTCTGTCACTTATTTCCTTTATTCCCTTTCCCCTTTTTGGTCTTTCGTGGTTTCTTATTTTCCTTTTCCCTGTGTCCCACCCTTCTCAGCTTCCTTCCTTACCTCCTCTCCTCATTTTAATCTGGACTTTTTCCTGCCTCCTCTCCTTCCCATCTTTTTTTTTTCTAAAGTCTAAGAATTTTCCCTGGGGTAAAAATCCTTTGAGTACATTGTGATTTGCATTTCCACAGTAGGGCCAAAGCCCTGGGAAATGAAACAAATTGCTAACTGATATTAAAGCGAGATGCTCGACAGCAGGTTAAGAATGCCGTGTGTAAAATGCTATACAGTATCTGACCGACTAGGGATGTTCAGCACAAGGGGCCTCACCTCCATAGTTCCTGCACCTTCAGAAAATACTACACCCTGAGTAGGGATTCTTGTGGCGTGGTAGAACTACTGTATGGCCCCGGAATAAAAGTTAGACTCTGCTTCCTTCACTGGAGGAGCAAAATTCCACAAAAGGTTCCTGTTTCCTGTGGGGATAGGGTTTGTCCCTAACTTTTTCTACATATTCACTTTGTCTTTCATGCACTGCTACCTGCTGTTCTTCCGTTACATCTGTCCTCTTTCCTTTGATTCATGTGTCACTCCATTTTTCATGCATCTAATTCTCATTGTCCTTCTTATATTCCTGCACTCTCTTTGCCCCCCTGTGTCTCATTTCCTGATAAATGCCACCATTTACTGGGTCCGTCTCATCCTCTTCCTCCAGGTCCGGCTGCTGTACTGCTCCCTGGAGGAGGCCGAGCTGGTTTTTCGGGCAGCCTGGGCGGCAGGTCAGGCCGGGCCGAGTCACATGTGGTTTGCTGTGGGACCTGCCCTGTCTGGTTTGTGCCTGGAGGGGTTGCCCAAGGCTTTGTTCGCCATTCGGCCACAGGGCTGGAGGGACGAGCCACGCAGGTATATGCACAGCAGATGGGCTTTCAGATTTCAGTTTGCTGGATGTGGGACCCAGCCTGCTCAAATCCATTGAGATGCACACTTCCCTCCAGCTTGCCAAGTTTTATTTTGAATGCATTTAATATCCACACTTGTGAAATTAGTGTCCAGCACAAGTGTTACTACAAGGCAGAACTCATGGTTCATTGTGAAATACAGATGCTGTGTCCCAGGACATGGACAGAGATGTGGCCGACACAGACAGGTACTTGTGAAGATGTGACAGACAGACTGAACCTGCAGGTTTAGCTTCCCTCCGACCAGAACCTGTAGCACATTCACTCCTCCTCAGAGCTAAAATGTACTCTTTTTTTTGACAGCATAGCAGGTGACAGTTACTACAGAGACGGTGTGTCATTACTACAACATTCTTCTTGCACACTAGAAGATCTTAGAAAGGTCTGTCAGATAGAAAAAAAAAAAACCCAGAAGTCTTGCACACTGACAGCCACTATGATGTTTTGGTCCACAGACCTTCATGAGGTAAAATCTATTTACTGCTGGTACCATTTATATAAAACATAGTGAATGAATGAATGTCACTTTCGGCTTTTTCCCATTTTTAGGGGTTGCCACAGCGAATCGTCACACTGACGACTTGCATGTTAACATTTGGCACGTGTTTTATGCCAGATGTCCTTCCTGACGTAACCCTGACTTGAGCCCGGGGCGCAGTGGTGAAAGTGCTGTGCCTTAACCACTAGCTTACCAGGGACAGCTATTTATATAAAACATAGTAGTTTAGCTTATTCATGTGTTTAACAGTGACACTACATATTAATTAAGCATCAAAAACAAGTGCCCTGGACTTTGTTTTGAGGATTTTTTTTGTTGTTGTTGCAATGGAGGATTTTGTGTTGATTGCCCGATTGCACCATTACACAGCCGACCAGCTCACAACAGACTGGATGTTGGGGGTGCAAAGGACAGCTATATCCCCCAGATCTCTACAATTAATATTTTGAATGAATATGATCCCTGCCTCCTCTCAGTGGTATATTGCAGTGTAAGTGTGCACTCCTCTTTGCCACAGTGCTTTGTGGCTGCTGATGGATTCTCCAGAGAACTCTTCTAGACACTAAAAAATGATGTTTATGATTTGGACCGGTAGTTTTTGGGAACATATTAAAGAAACGGCGTCCTGCTTACTGCGATGGGAACACACCCTGCTCCCCTGCTAACTGCTCCTTCAAGTCACGTGAAATTGAATTCAGCCTTGTTAACAGATTCAACATATCAGTGCTTCTGTTTCCTGGAAAGCAGCATTTTGTTAGTTTCATTTGACCAGAACATGCACCAGTAACGTCCCAACGTGACACAGGACCACATTGCAGCTGTGAACACGCAGCCTCCCCTGCAGAAGATGACCATGAATTAGTTCCCTGTGATACATGACAGATCACATTTATGTGTGGAGCACTTTTGAACTCTGTGCTTCCTCACTTCATGTCTTAGTCCAACGTGTGTGAAGCAGTGATGCAGTGAATTATGAAAACAATCCTCTACTGAAATGCTTTATCTGTTTTGGATCATTAGGTAAAGTTCTGCCTCTCTGGAGCTGGTCTGTTACAAGAACTTACAGCTGCTCTTCAATTTTTATTTTGCATATTAAATCTCATGTAACATAATACATTAGGTATTAAGTGATGAGTTACAAATCAGTGATGTTACAGCCATATTAAAAAGGGGTTCATTTTCAATGGTCTTGCTCTGTGAAAGCTTCCTGCAGATCAAAGTCAGGTCTATTAAACTGTCACGAGGCAGACGGCAAGAGAGTCTGCTAATATTTATTTACTGGAATGGAAGATACTTAAATAAATGTAGAAAGTAGGAGTTCAGTGTTGCTTGCTTTAACCGACTGCCATCAGCTGCTTCGTCATCTGTGGCTCATGACTTGTAACAGTCACGGTCAGAAAAGAACTACAGAGCTAAGAGCTGAAACTCTGTTTTGTCACCTCCACACAGCTGGCCAGTTACAGGAGTGTGCTCTAATGCTGAGGAGTACTTTTGATCTGAGGAGACGACGGTTCAGGTTTTGCTGTTCAGCGTCTCTGTGCGGCAAAGTGCAAACACCAGAACCTCATCTGTAGAAACTGTGCCGTTCTGAAGACTCTGTCAGTCAGAATGTGTTTACTTTTCATTTGGCTGAAGTCTCACATAATTTAAACTACCACGATGAGTGATATTTAAAATTTTACCCAGTTCAGCTTTAACTTGGATTCTATTCATTTGTTTCTGTATGGTCAGCACCGCTAAGCTTGAACATTCCGGCATTTTCTTTGTCACTGTAGTTATTCAAGCAGCAACTACTGTCTTCCACTCTGAGACTCTCTCCTGTTTCTGTCCTGTATTTCCCTGGACCTCAGCACTGTCAGAAAAAAAATCTTTAAAAAGCGTCCTCAGTGTCTCTGTCTCACACTGTCTCACTCCCGTCCTGCAGGCGTATTGCCAAGGGCGTCTCTGTGCTCACCCACGGGGCGATGGCTCTGCGGAGGGACCAGGGGGCTACCAGCCGGGCGCAGTATGCCGGCAACTGCCACAGTGACCGCAACCACACCCACCGAGTGCCAGACAGGATCAGGTGAGAGGGAGGAGGAGGGGGAGGGGACAGATGGTGGCTGAATTTTAATGTCATTCACTCAAGCTTTTGATATACAGTACAGCGTGGAAAGGTAAGTGGCATCCGACTGCTTTAAGGAGGCTTCAGACCACATCCAGAGAGCCGAGGCCCTGAGGCTCTGTAATGACACTATTATACAGGTGAAACTTTACATGGTGGACTTGGTGCTACAGATGTAGAGGATTGTCATCAATACTTTTCTTGCTTTAGCTTTGTAGTATGTATTAACTTTGCACTCATTTCCTAATGAAAGACCTTGACACTGAAAGCATATTGATTTTGAGGCACTGATCAGGGTCACACTCAGCACTAGAGACATGCATTGCATTCATGTCTTGTACAAAGCTGTGCCAGTTGTTACTATAGCAGTGACTTGTCTAAGGATTGTGTCTAAAATGAAACAAAAGGACTGAGAGGTTGTCTCACTGTGACACAAAGTAGACTGAAGAAGGCAGCTCCGGAAAACATCAGACCATAAATTGTTAGAAAGCTGCGAGTGCCCTGCAGTTCACCTCCAGACATGGTCCATGTCACTGTTGCACACCAGGTTAGACCCATGTACGGCAAAGCACGCTTTATATTTACATTTTAGGCAGTTTACCCTTCTTGCCCAGAGGGACTTGGAATATGTGGAGGGGAAATGAGCAGAGAGGCGCGATAGCAGAAGTCCAGCTTTAACTGCAGGCTTGATTGATGGCTGCTGCTCTTTGGCACAATCCCCTTTGGGAACTGTTTGCAGAAGTCAGGTTTTGCTCTTTTTTTCCAGCTGTCAGGGTTACAGCAGCTGACTGGGGACCTGCTGCTAGACTGGCCTTGGCAATCGGCGCTCAGTTTGACTAATGCACGCATCTTGAATGACATTCACAAATTGTCAGCAGGATAGATGTAGAATATATTTATGACGGTAGATTTTTACATGCAGAGATGATGATTTTCTGTGGTAGTGCTGTGAAGTTTCAGTGTTGCCTCAGTATCTCGACTTCTAATTATACTAACCTTCTGTTATTTTCTGTTTGCACACTAGCATGATATGCAGGTATGAAGTGGAAATTAATATGAAGCTGCAGCCAACATAAAGCTGATAATACAGGAGTTCAAGAGCTGTTCTCCTGCTCTGCTCAAGGTTGGCGGAGGTGTACAAATGTGAGGTGGTGATTCTAATTTGGTTTTCGATGCAGCAGATCAGGTAATTCTGTTTTTGTTAGGTTTAGTTGTAATGTTGTAGGTTTGGGGGAAGTGCCCTGGTCCAACGGCCCATTGCGTGGTTGGTCTGGGTGGTTTCTGTCTCGTTTTATGCCTCCACATCAGAGACGGCCAGGATTGGAGGTTTTTGTGCTGTCTGTGCATCTCATCTTTGTGAATGTGATATCTCAGGAATGCTGCAGATTTGGCTTAAACGTCCCCTTGGACTCAAGAATGAACTGATTAGATTATGGTGGTCACTGATCTCATGTCAGTCTCATTCTGGAGAACACTCTGTTCTCAGGAAGGCCTTGAGGATATTGATTCAAATTTTGCACAAACGTCCACTTGGATTCAAGGGCGACGTGACAAAGCGCGCTCTGCCAGTCCTCTGTAAGACGGTCGCTAAGTAAAGACAGCACATTATTGACTTAAATCACACCGGCCATCTCAGTGTGTGTAGTGATGATCACTTCATGTCATGTTATGAGTCTAGATGGACATGCATGTAAACATGCATGGTGGAGGCTTACAACTGCCAGGGGGCTGCTGTAATTTGCTCTAGTTTATATCTTTGTTGCTGAAATCCAGTTTTTCTTGGTTTGTGCACTTAGGTAAATAAAGTGCAGAAAAGAGAAGATACAATTTTCTTGTTTATGTGCAACTCCTATCTCTTAAATGATGATACCCTCATGCACCTTGGCCTATGGACCTGGTGGTTAAAAGTCACATTGAGAACGACTTTTTTTTGCTTTTTATAAGGAAACATTGGCCAAGACAACAGCAGTACCTGGATTTTGGAGTGCAGGATATGGCTATTTGCTGGAAGCAGTACTTACTCAGAGCCAGACTGTAAGTTTAGGAACTTCAGTTATCATGTCCGTGCAGATTCTCAGTCATCCAAGTATAGTAAGCTGAAAAAACCTAGTCCAGTTGATTTTTGAGGTTTTTTTTTCCAACTTCAGTTATCACATTTATGTTTCTCTAGCAATATTCTCCATCCACATTACACATCTTTGCTTTTATTTGAGAGAGACGTGACTCAGCTGCTCAGGTGATGGTTGTGTTGGCCAGTCACTGTCGAGCTGAACTGGATCAGAAAAGATGGACTACAAGAGAATGGTTATGCAGGCTGCCCATCTGCACACTTAAATGAAGTATGAGGTTCACTTTAAACTCTGCAAAATATTTAATTCCCCTCAAAATCTTGCTTTGAATGCTTTTGTTCAGTGGTCGGTGATGCTGACAGGCGCAGGGCTCCAGGGACCTTTGGCTCCAGTGATGGTCCTCGCTGCAGCAGCACAAGTGACACCTGCACATGTGAAGAGTTTGGCTCTTGAGGGAGATGAACGCCTTTTCAGAAATTGCTCCATTCTGACTAGAAGTGTTGCTGGCATAGAAAAAGTCTAGTCTTTCTACATGAAGCGCACGCTGCTATTTGCATTCGTGCTGAGGGCTGGCAGTGGAAGCAATTTGGATGTTACTCTTAGGGATACTGGGCTGGAGCAACAGTAGAGAAGTGCAATATGCTGCAGGAGTTGTTTGAGAATGTTTATTGACATTTTGGCTCGACCGCGACTCTAGAGTATGATTAGAATCCTTTGTAACCGACTGCAGCTGCTATCCTCCTGGAGGGAGAGTGGTACAGTAGCCAAATGTCAAGCCAACAGGCAAAGATAGACTTTCACTAGCAGAGTTTTGTTCCAAATTCCAATTTTAACCTTCTTTAGATTTTGAACCCATAAAACAGTTATTATAGGAAGAAAATGTCCTACATCACTGATGTTATCTGCTGTGAAGGGTGCTCATGCAAATCTTTGCTGCTGAAAAACTGACTCTGAACACAAAGTGGTGTTTCAGTAGTCACGCTTTTTAAATCCATGACACCCTCGCTTACGCTGAAGTAAACCTCACAATGGCATTAAGTAATGTAGCTGCACACTTGCCAGAAAATACTCTTGAGTTTAAATGAATGGGGAGCAGAGCAAATGGATGCAAATCTCTCTGGATTAATTAATCATTTAAAGATGTTAAAGCAAAGTTGATATCATTATCTTATGGATTTATGGACGGGATGACTTTGAAATACTAAGTTGGGGAAATGAGATGGCAGTCTTCTCCACACAGTTGTAAAGCAGATAAATTATTTGCACTAAGCTAGAGAGTATGGTTGAGCAGCTGAGAGACATTTGAAACAACATCCACACACAGGAGCTAACTGAGATGCATTTTAGAGCGCTTTTTCCTCCTAACAATCTCCATGAGTCGGTCTTTCTGCTCTTTGTGTGTTCTGTCAGCTGAGACAGATGTGTATTTAACAAAAACCACTTTAAACACTGACATAACCGCATGACTGCATTCACCAAAAAAGCCGAAAACCCTCTGAACAACCAGCTGCTCGTGTATACAGAGTCTGTCACCACAAATATCAGGATGTACAGACAAAGGAGGGAGCGTGTGTGAGGACAGGAGACAGGAAATGTGTGAGATGGAAGTTTGGCAGGCAGGGCTGGAGGAGTGCTGAGAGGATGGGGAGAGACACTAAATGGAAGTTGGAGATGACAGGAGACAGAGGCAGAGATAATGACGGCAATGATTTGGCTGTCTGCTTGGAAATTATTTTGCCCCTTCGAGCCGTCATATTACGAACAGCAGCAGCCGTGTGGGCCAGTGTGGGGGAATAAGTGACACATGCAGTACAACCAAACACTCACAATGACAGACATTCAAATCTAAGACCCTAATGCACCAAATGTGTCATTCACAACAAACGCCTGATGCACAGCGCAGTATCTGCACTCCAGTTTTCATTTAAAGGTAGAATTTTCTCAGAATAAGCTGGTTCACATTGTGCTGAAGATTTGAGTGACTTTCAGTATTTCAGAATGCCATGACAGGCACCCGCTGCCTTTACCCTGCAAAATGCAGGACTCAAAAACAAACAAAAAAAAGCAGTAAATGGGGAAAATATGACTGGCCAAGATTTTTAGAATTGCAAAAATGTCTTGTCCAAGGAACCCATAGAGATCTTAAACGCAGTGCAGCTAAACTAAAAACCAGGACAGTTTATCTGATACAAAGCAGTTTTGTACTTGTATTTGTATAATTCTGATTTCAAGCATGAAGTTTCTCAGAACCGGTACTAAAATCTTAGTTATAATTTGGTTTATTAAGATAATTATGGTCAAAAAAAGCTTTAAACAAGAGAAATGTCCTAACTTTAAAACCATCTGGTTTTAAAGCATTTTTTTACCTTGATATAAGATATTTTATCTTATTTAGATTTGCTTTTTGCTGTGTAGGCTTGAAAGTCTTTTTTTTGATGTAGTTTCCCCAACAGCAGCTCAGGTCATTGTTTTTCTGCTGCGTCTCTCCTGAGTTAGCTTGAGTTGCAAAATAAACCAAGTGCAGCATTTTTTATCAACAAGATGAAGAAATGTTTTAATGAATAATTTGCAAAATGTTATCTTTGCACTTCTTTTTTGAGGTAACTAAATATTGAACAAACAAAGGTGACATACCAAGTGTTTCCCTAAACAGCCTAAACAGAATAACACACGGGACAAGCCCCAGTCTGCGTTGTCATCCACCTCTGCATGGTACCAGATTCGAGCTAATTCTGGATCATAATCATTAAAATGTTCAGATGTCGGAATGAAATGATTGCCAGTCAGGAACGACTTCCCTTCCGTTCAGAGCAGGTGAACCCAGGTCAAAGCCACAGTCACATCCTGATACAAATGATTGGTGCTAATTCATTTATCAGACATTCTGTAGGAGGAGGTGGGGTGAAGGAGGATTTAATCAGACAACTGAGCCCAAGTGAAAATCACAAACTGGGAAGTAGGGTGTCAGGAGGATGGGACAGAAACAAGATGGCAAGACAGGCTGAGCAGAGCAGGACAGGGTGTAGCTCGGGCTAAAAGAGGCACTAGAAAACAAAATACCATCTTTTTTTATCACAGTGCATTTATTTTTATTCTCTCTGGATTGAAGCACATTAGCAAACAGAGCAGTGCAGTTTATTATAATACTGTCATGTTTTTTCACCTAGATGTTAAAGCTTAATGTAAAAATGCACCAAGGCAGAAAAGCCAGGAAGGTGTCAGGAGAGGAAAGAAGGATAAGAGTGATGGAAAAGAGCGACAGTGGGAAGGAAGCAGTGGAGGAGGAGGAGGGGGAGAGGCAGGTCATGATGGGGGATGAAGGAGAGAAAAAAGAGGAGGAAGATGAGGCAGGAACAAGCGGAAGAACAGGGAGAGAGCAGAGGAAGAGAGCCAGACTGAAGCTCAGCCAGTCACCTCCAGCCCTCAGGGGGGAGCAACTGCTCGTCTGGAGCGGAGGAGTGTCGCACCGCCCACTCACTCCGTCTCACTTTATTTAACAACCACCCCACAGTCAGTGGCTAAATTCATTCAGGAAAACTGGAAAAGCATTCATACATCTCTCCCTGAGCTCTGCCAAGCTCCAGAATCCACGCGACTTTGTCCTTTACAGAGATTTTTATTGCCTAGTTCTCTGTTAACAGTGATAATAGTCTGTCGCATGGTTAATTTCAGTTGAAACGTAATTAAATATTCCTTTAACACCCACAGTGTCAACAGTGAGCATTAATATTTATGAAATGTGAACTGTGAAACTGCATCTAAAAATAGGTGAGAAACGTTGTAGCTTGTTACGACTCTGCTTACAGAGGATGTTAAATCAGTCCGTCACTTGGCCAGCTGGTGACGTTTGATTACATTCAGACATTGATCATTAAGTTTGATTTCACCCAACGTGAAGAAATTAACAGTTTATTTTCTATTAAATTGTATTAAATGGTCATCAGCAGATCTGGCTGATGAAAGCATCACTTTTAACTTCAGGTTTGATTTGGCCTTTCAATAAAGAGTACAAGTACACAGAAAGACAGGAAATATAATCTGAGTGTCAGGATGCTACGTCATGTTGCGATGATTCCTGTCGTCTGTCGTTCTTTCTCATTCACACTGTTCCTTGTTGCTCATCAACGTGTCTGCTGGTCACCCTCCCACCTGTCACATTTTCTGCCCTGGTACCGGCTTGAGTTCGCTCTCTCTCTCTCTCTCTCTCTCTCTCCTGACTCACATGTACAGATGGGTGAGAAGTGAAACTAGCATAAAGTGAACACCACAGACCCATTGGAGGGAGGAAACGTCTGCCGTGGGTCGAGGCAGTTCGGTTTTAGTCTCTTATGGAGACTGTGGAAAACACTGTCCTTTACGGCTTAAATAGTCCTGAAATGTTCTCGTTAGTTAATGCAAATAATTTTGTTTTTTCTTTTTTTGTTTTTTTTTATGGTTTCATCTTGGAAATATATTATGATGTGAGGCTCAGGTTTGCACAGAAACAGCCATTAGAGATGTGCTTCAGACGGCTACTTTTTACTTTGAGTACATAGGTGCAACAACTCAAAAACCTTTTGTTGAAATAATTTTATGAATTAGTGTTTTGTGTGGTCAGGAATTTTTTTTTTCTTTTTTGCTTCTGATTGGGGTGCGGCTGTGGCTCAGGAGGTAGAGCGGGTCGTTTCCTAACCGGAGGATTAGCGGTTCGATTCCCGGCTTGTCCAGTCAACATGTTGAAGTGTCCTTGAGAAAGACACTGAACCCCCAGTTGCTCCCGGTGATGTCACCGGTGTGTGAATGTGTGAGTGCAGATTGGTGAATGGCCGAATAATGTGAAAGGGTTTTGAGTGCACTGTAAAAGCGTAGAAAGGCGCTCTACAAGTATAAGACCATTTACGTTTCAGAGCCTGTACTTTTTTACTTTTACTCAAGTAAAGCGTATGAATCTGAACGTCTACTTTTACCAGTGTTTTTTTCCACAGGTCTCTCTATTTCTACTTAAGTAATGAATGTCTATTTGCCACCTGTGGCCATCCCAAGATCAGTGTCAGGTTGGTCACTGTAGTCATCGTAGACTTTATCAAATGATATTCATAATGGGCATCTTACATCCAGTTCAGTTCAGTGCCACCTCAGCAAATAGTCAATGTTCCAACAACTTCAACGACCACACCGGGTGTTTCTCCTGATCCTCTGATACAACCCCCAAGAGGCATTTCCGGAATTTTCATCTTTTATGTTGTGACAATATTATGGGAAATGTTTGGTTAGGTTTAGACACAAAAACAACGTTAAAAAACATTGGCATATTAAAAATAAAAGCTTCATGAAAAGAGAAGGAACTCGAGCCAGGGTTATGAAAATGTTCAAAATCAGTCCCGTCTTGGTAAAAGGGCTGTTTTGGCAAAGATGCTATGATCAAAACAAGTACAAGGGGATAAGAAGCACAACAGCGAATCCATAATAAATAATTATTGTATGTCTTATCCACTGGTGCCTTTGTAGCAGAGTACAGGTAATATGTCAGGTGTGTGGAGATATTTTGTTCTAGCACATCTTTCTCTCTGCCTTGTCCCATATATCTCCTAATAGCAGCACAAAGTACATAGAGTCTGAAAAGTCTTAAATGCCACTCGGAAACACAAACACCTCCAGTGTTGCCGTGTGTTCTGCTTATTCAGAGTGTTCCATACTCCCCAGGTTACCGCTGCTTCTTTCTGACTGTCTCTGATTCTTACCCGCTGGTACAAAATGTGTAATTCTGAAGAACTGACACCAAGACCTACCATTTCCAGCTGATATCTTGACTCAGGAGGAGCCTTAGCTGCTGGCCATGATGTGCATGTGTTCTTCCCTCACTCCACATCTTCCTCTCTCTGTGACACACTATGTTGGGCCTCTCTTCTTAAACATACATGAGGTGCATTCCCGGGAGCCGAGTTAGAATTGCATGACTCATGTCCTCAGCACTCAGGATAATTTATTGAGAAGGCAGAAGCCAATGGGAGGGCAGGCTGAAAATGATTTGGTAATATCTGCTTAGGGGAATTTAAAAAGGAGGGCTGACTTTATTACATAATTATGCCAAGACTTTGTTAATAGTTGAACTGGGGTTATTTAGCCACTCTAATCTAGCGCCCCCCTCCTTTGACTAATTATGTGACACACAAAATCCATGCAGCTCAGTCTTCCTGCAGCGCACATTCTCCTTTTGTTGAATCCTTCAAATACAGTAAAAACACACCAAAAATTCACATGCACAAAATTATGACCCATTTTAAGTTTTTATTTCATGGCCCTGCTACTGTACACGTAAAACAATACAGATTAACAAGCACAATAAGCACTGATTGCACATTTCCACAGAAAAGCACAGCTCTGCCTCTCCAGCTTTTTCTCTATAGAATCTGAGCTTTTTATGGACTGTTTTCCCGTCATTCGGTAAATCTAATCTGATTCCCTTTTTAATTCATGTGTCTCTGACAGCTTAGTATGTCTGTGCCCAGTAATTTGCTTCTAGTCCAAGTTAATAAAGAGGTACTGAATGGTGTAATCATTCTTCCTTGTCTATACTGGCTATGTACGGAGGTTTCTAGCATTGCTCCAGTCAAGAGCTGGGCGACCAAACCCTTGTTCCATGCATAAATGTATTTCAAAGTTCAGCTGTGTTCAGGAGTGTGAACAAACCAAATCTAGTTGGGTGTCTTCCAAAGTTAGAGCCTTGAGGAAAGAACATACACGCTTCTAGATTCCCTGGAGAGCCAGTCCCTGCTGATCTCCAGTGCAGGAAAAGTGACACTGAAATGTGCTTTGTGCAGGAAGAGGATTGTGGATTCAGGCTCCGATCTCTTAAGTCATTCTAAGAAGTGCCACTTCCTGGTGAATGATTGCAGTAACCAAGATCTGAACACATCCTATTTAATAAACGAGTTAGTCATAGAATGGAAGAAAGTCAATATAAAGGAACTCAGCACTGAGAAACACATTAACTGTACATGTACGTACCTCATGTAATTCCATCTGTACTGTTTACATACTCATTTTGCACATGCATAATTGCACACTCACTGCTGAATATTTGCACTTCATAGCTCTCATGTATCATATATTTTCTCTGCATTATATTGTTCTTGTATTTTTATTGTGCTTCTTTCACTTGCTCCTTTAAAGTGTCTTAGATTTGTTTTACTGCCTATTTAGATTTTGCTCGTCTGCTTTATATTTCACTTGTATTGTGTGGCATTCATGTGGACGGCAAAGTAAGATTTTTATTGTACAGGGAAACACATTTCTTAACTGTGCATATGACAAATAAACACTTTGACCTTTGACCTAACTGACAAAACTGAGCAGGCAGAGATGAGGAGAATGAGGTTTGATTTATTGAACAATGGAGAAAAAAAACTTCACAACGCTCTGCACAATAGAGCCCAGCCTCTTTCAACATGCTGTATGGGTATTGTTGGTGTATTATTGGCCTGTTTTTACTTGAATTTTTTCTAACAACACCTGAAGCAGTTTAAGGTAAAATGTAGTTTTTCTTCAAATCTGTCTGGTATCAGAAACATTGTTTTGATAATACCCCCACTAAATCACACCACCCAAAATAAAGAAATGTATAAAAGTGTAAGACCAAAAAACCAAAAAGTATCAATATAAAAAAACAAGAAAGAAGTAGGAGTATAGGAAAATGTATATACACACACCGAGTAACATATAGAATATATATACATGCACATATCGGGTAACGTGTGGCAGGTATACATAAGTAAATGTGCATGGTGTACCTGTGTATGACGCCAATATGTGCAGGATTGAACACTGTGTACAAAGGTAAAGACAAGGCTAAACAGTACGCAGTGCAGCAGTATAGTGTCATAATGAAGTGTGATCACATTATGGAGCTGAGTAGTGACATCACATGTCCAACAGTCAGACCAGACCTCCTCACTGAGAGGAGCCAAAGAGTCGTATGGCCCGAGGGACTGATGGCAAGACTACAAAATAAAATCCAGGTTGTAAAAAGATTAGTGCTTGGCAACAATTAAAATCCTTAATCGCATTAACTATGATTTTTCTGAGATTAACTGCGATTAACTGCACTGATATGAGCAGCATTCAATAATGAATTCAAAAGTAGTGTATTGTGCACTTGTATTTTAAAAGTACCAATATTTGAACAACAGTGCAATAACATTTGGTTTGCAAACACTTTAAACAAATAAGGTGCTTTTTAACAGAAGCATTCCCATTACACAGTAGCAGAAAATCTCAATGTAATCAAGCTCATATCAAGGCACATCAATCAGCACAGTAGTTTGTAGCTATGGCATTTGTTAGCTTGTCTTGCTTTTGTTTATCTATACTTCTCCCACACGCTACATCGGGTAGTCTGCCAAAGCCTTCCGCCGCTATTTGTTTGGGTGGGTGATTTGCTGGCATCAACATGTGTATTGCATTTAAGTGATACTTCTGACTCGAAGTACTCCGGTCATAACAAAATTCAGCTTTGCACTGGCTACAAATAACTTTTGTTCTATCAACTCCGCCGTGTGGAAGAGATTTAAATTGAAAAAGTCCACATAAGAGTCCTTTACCTTTCTCAATTTTTCTGTCCCTGGAAGTTACAGTGTTGCCAACTCCTCAGTAAGGAAAGTAGCTATTGGCTGTCCTAAAGTAGCTAGAAGTCCCTAAATTACATCATCGCCTAATTTGCATAAAATTCAATTTGCATGTAATTGTAATGGATGCTGTAGGAGAGAGGAATAACGTCATGGGAGAGACAAAAAGTGAGTAACACCCTAAATATGTTCTGTTGATTCTTGGTTTGCTTGTTTTATATTTTGCCATTTAAACAGGCCATCACTTCTCAGAATAACTTCATGACTTTAATGCTTTGTCTAGACCCACATTACATAAATCAATTTTCTTCTTATTGGTAAATGTTAGAATATCAAATTTAATCAATTCACCCTCCTTTATCCGGGCTCAGCGGCGGCTTTGCGCTTGCGCGATTCATTAGCAGTCTGGACGCGGGGCGGTGTGGGTCTCCTCTCTGCTCTGACTGCAGCTGGAACTGCTGCCAGCGGCTAAAGTTTTGGGACGGAGGAGGGGCTCATGGCAGCACCCGCTGTTCGTTGGGGACAGTAAATGCAGAGTGCTATGTGCTTTCACTTCGGTCTCCAAAACACCAGAAAAGTCTCCAGTAACACCAGAAAAAGTCGCTAGATTTGTCGCTAGTCGCTTTTGACAAAAAAAGTCGCCAAGAGGATTTGAAAAGTGACCAGATTTAGCGAGAAAGTCGCCAAGTTGGACCAGTTCACCTGAGCGCCGCAGCGGTCTTAGGCCCGCCTCAAATGCTCTTATTGGTTGAGACACGTGATGACGCCCATCTCAAGCCAGTACTGATCAACACCCCGCCCCTCCTGTGACCCATGGTTTGTCTGTATGTGTATTCAGAGCCAGTGAGCAACGGACATTCAAAATAATAATGATAAAAATAAACTGCGTTAATGCGCGATAAAAAAAAATTGCCGGCGTTATTGAAGTATTACGTTAACGTGAAACTAAGGCGTTAACGTGCCCAGCCCTAATAAAGATTAAACAGTTTGACTCAGTTTGACTTATAGCTTACATGACTGCAGTCAACCGTTTATTTGTCTTTCAGTCATCATTTCTTTCTTTCGCTCCCTCCCGCTGTTTCTTCCACTTGTACTGTATATAAATTTCTTCCAATCTGCTTCGTACTCAGCCCTTTTATATCATCTCTCTCACTTTCGTTCCTCCCTTCTCACTTATTAAATCAGCTCCTCTCACATCTAGCGCTCATCCATCCGTCTACCTATCTGCTCTGCTTGCCTGCCCATCTTTGTCTCCCATCTTGGCTCCTCCAGGGACTGTGGTCACAAAGGCATCTGATGTGTCCGTCTGCATGTAAATTGGATAATTGGATTCAGACGCATAATGCATGGTGGCAGACAGAAAGACAGGAAAGAGAGAAGGTGGGATCAAGAAAATGAGTGGAGAGGTGGAAATATTGAAAGACACGATAAGACGTGCACAGAGTCATCCACACGCATCACCTGGCAATGTGCTGCGAGTCTTTCTTCAGTTGTGCCCACTTCACATTTTTAGCACCCGACTTCAACCTGCCTGTGGTTGAAGGAGAACACGAGGAGCCGTCAACAAGGTTGCTGGTTAATCAGTGCAGGATTGGGGCGCTCACTTTTTTTTTAACCTTTATTTATTCAGGGTGGGTCCACTGAGAGGCCGCCTGTTCACATTGACACCTGGAAGCGACCCAGTGCGACCACAGACTGACCTGTGTCCAGCAACTCCACTGGAGCAGTTGGGGTTAAGGGCCCTGCTCAAGGGCACCACAGTGGTGTTAATGAGGGTGAGGCAAACTCTGTCACCTGTCTCAGCAGATTTAATCCTGCTGGTTCAGGCACTGAACTGACCACCTTCCAGTCACAAGCTCGCTTCTCTCGCCTTTAGGCCGCCACTGCTCACTGGGATTCACCTGCTCGCTGCAGCAGGTGCCCCCGATGGGGAGCCGGCTCGCTCCGTTTGCTCCACGTGAAATTAGCAGTTGTTACTAACAGTGAGTGCGTCTCCTCGGGCTCTGTGACTTCTGCTGCCACCGCTGTGAAAGCTGTCAACTCTGTGTATGTGTGAGCGTGCCACACACTCGTCCAGCATCCTTAGTGTGACCTGTCCCATCAGTGCTAATGAAGGCACTCATATCAGTGTGATGATGGGGGTGAACTGTTGATATGAATGTGTGTGTGCATGAGCGTCTAATACAAGAGCTGTCACTCCTGCTTAGAAACATGCAAATGGAGCCGTAAAAAGAACATTACATCCCTCCCGGAGCTTTTTGACACTGAAATATCCACCCAGTTCTCCCTCTGTCCGTCCACCATCTTTCTCTGTAATAGTCTCTGTACTTGTTTCAACATCACCGCTTCATCCCTCTTTCTTTCTCGGATAATTTTCTAGCTCCCTCCTCAGCTCTGTTTCCTCTCTTTTCGCCTTCAGCTTCTGTCATTCCCCTTCGATCTTCTCCATTTCCTCCTCACATTTTCCTCCAACTTTT
>NW_018128045.1:356613-363550 GCF_001952655.1 Monopterus albus
CCCTCTCTCATTTCTTCCTCTGATTTCCAGTATCTCTCGTCTCCTAGCTCTATCTCATGCACTTCAAACTATATTACACAATTGTGCGAATAATATGAATTCAGACATTTTATCACATTGTTACAGCCTGTTATTTAATTTGGTATTATTTCACTTTGTTGATGAGGTTTTATATTCACTGAACTGTGTTTAACATTTTATTACTGGTTACTTACTCTAAATGTTTAACTCTTAAAATGTTGGCCTAGTTTCACGTTGGTCCACAACACTACAATGCAACTAGAAGCCCCAAAATGTCTTCCCTCTCTCTTTCACCTCTGTTCCCTTCAGCTACTCTTTTACTTTCCTTGTAGTTCCTTGAATCAACATAATTTCCTTCCTTTCGCTCTTTGTGCATGTCCCACAGCTATATTCAAACATTTAGCTTCCGCTGCTTCGTTGGGGTTCTGCTCCAGCCATGTACAGTGTTAACAAAAACACATGTAATGCCAAGGTGCACATGTCTCTATGGCAACCCCGCTGTGACAAAAGAGACCCAAAGCGAAAGACAGGGAGACAGAAAAGAGGAGGGGGACAAAGTACAAAGGAAAATGTGGAAGAAATCAGAGTAGTGACAAAAAGAGAAGAATTAGTGGGTAAGAGGTATAGAGATGGGGATGAGGAGCCCTATTTCACAATGACCTCATGGTGTAAACAGCGCATTGCATTCTGGGGTTCACAGTGAGCCTTGCCAGCAAAATGACTGCAGGAAGACAGAGTGCGAGATGTAGGGACTTTATTTTAGAGATATCACTCTTAATTTTATGGGGAGAAAAGGCAACCTCATCCACAAATGTAATGGTAAAGTTCCTCCTGTATGAAAGTACTTCATACATTGGTACTCGACTAACAACCAAAGTCAGTACAGCATAGCCACACATACTTATGCCCTCTACTCAAACAGCCATTAAAGCTTAAATTAATCTGCTCTACTGTAGTTAATTAGTTAAGATTTATTTATTCATGCAGGGAATCTTAATGAGATCAAAATGTACCATTAGGCTATGCGAGTAGATGATGTAGTGTTATCGTTAGTATGTGGTCGGGGTGAGTGTGTGTCTCTCTCTCACATGACCTGTTTGTTGATACATGGTCCATGATTTCATCCAAAAACGATGCAGCAAAATTTTTAATACGATACATCGATCGATTTCAGTTCAGCTGATATTCTGTTTTAATTTAGCTTTGACAAGCTGTAAATCTGTGTGTTTAGGCAAGCTGCTTGTGTGTGGGCTTGCATAGAAAATGGTGTGTGCGTGTGTTTTGACGTGCATCACACGCTGCCAGTGTGTGTTGCCCTTTACAGCTGTCTTTTTTTTTTTTTTTTTTAGGTCCCCTGTCAGTCCCAGAATGCAATGTGCTGTTTACTCCCTGATGGCATTGTGAAATGGGGCTCCTGAGCAATAAAAAAGAGAATCTGAGGTCGGAACAGAACAGCATGCTGAATGGAATGTTTCCAGTGATACAATAGATAATTTCATCCAGTATGAAAAGGCTAAAAACTTTCACCTTTGCTACAGGCACCAGTCTCGGCCAGAGGAATAATTTATTTGTCAGCAGGGCTTTCATCCCTCATTTCCTCTTGAGTCCAAAGCATGAAATAATTATTCTGCTACAGATCAAGGGCATATTTCTTTCATAAAACATTTTTTAAAAAGTTCTCCCATTAATTTGTTGAGCACTGCTTCCTCTCTGCACCTCCTCCTCCTCCTCGTTTGATATGACGGAGACAGCTCGAGCAGAGAGCTGTGCATCTTTGATATTAATTTTACTTCACCGTCACACACCTCCAGCTTTTGACTCACAAGATATGTCCATGCATCACTGATGTAGAAGAAACACAGACATGATCTTTACACATCAATGATGCTGTGGGGCTTCTCATGGAACTTGGAAATTTAGTGTAAAAGTTAAGTTTGTACGTTTTAAAAAATGAATGGAGAGCCTTGAATGCACGTTTTTCATCGCCATGCCTCAGTGCTCTTTGTCCAATGATCAGTTCTTCGTGTCCTGAGACAAAACCTGGTGGCAGTTTTTATTTCCTGGACTTTAAGAGACCCCCTGACCCTCTTTTTAAACCGCCGCCAGCCAATATGGCCATCAGCAATGGGCAGCAAGGGACTGAACAGATGTTTGATTGTGGTTTTGACCAGACAAGGACTTCACCTGTCTGAGGGTTTACAGCTTGAGTTATCATATGCTTTTTTCATTCAGGGAGGAGATTAGGATGAACTGTGTGTGCCAGCAAAACAATACAACTCGTTACTCATTTGTTTGGGTTGTAAAAAAAAAAAATCATTCAGTATCTAACATCAGTGGACCAGTGTCAAGTATAAAGTGTTATAATAAGCCTCTAAACATTTGTTATATTCAAGTGTCCTACTACAGAAAGTCATCATGACAGTTGTAACTGGGTTTCAGTCATCTTTTAAACCTTTAACATGTCACGGTACCTTCAGTGAAAAAGGCCCTGGAATTAGCAGATGACACCATATTTCACATACACTCACAGCTTTTATTCTTCACCATCTGCTGCTTCCTGATGTGACGAGACATCTCTGCTTGTGTCCGACCACTGTCATTTTGAATGTATATAACGGTCGGGAAGCATCTTCATTCTTTTTTGGCACAATGGTTTTGCTGCCTTTTCTCACTTTCTGGCTAGTTCCAGCTTTAGGTGAAAAGCAGCAAAGCCTCATGAGCCAGTGTCAGGCTGTATGTACGCCTGATGGAGCACAAACCTGGCCTGTGCCCGAGAGCTTGGCATCCGAAGCAGCTGAATTTTTTTTCCTCTTATTAAACGAAGCAGACATTTGAATGTTCAAGTTGTTGGACAAAACCTGTCCTGCGTGTTGTTTTTATGAAGAATGCTCAAAGACAAATCTGTCTTTTGAGATATTTATTACAATATTCAAGAAAAGCAATACAGAGCTCTGGATTTCGTGCCTATCCACTCTACAGAAGTATGGAACCGGAACCATGAGTTTCCTCTTCACAAGAGAATTTATAGTACAGTCATGCAAATGATCTGACGTCATCTGTGCTGTCCTTCATTCTCGTTCCTTGGTTGGTTGGTTTGTTGACCTCGTTCTGACCCCTCATTTGGTGATCTTGTCGCCAGGCAGATTTTGATCTGTGACATCCTGACCTTTCAATAGACAGTTTTAAAGGAAGCACCTCGAGCGTTGCTAGGCGACCTGGTCTAGTTCCTGTTTTGTGTGATTTCCTGTCTACTCTTACAGCCTTACACACATCTCCTATATTAAAGACAAGTGAACTGGTTAAAACAAGGGTAAATCATACAATATGATACTAAAATAAACATGTAGATATATTTGCTAGTGCAGATTATAATGCCAATGATAGAAGGCCAAGCATTTCATGTAATGTTGATAAATGTTGATAATCTAAAGCCAAGACAATAAGACCTTACACCCACACACAATTCTCGTGCAGACAGTTTAGTCATCTCAGGTGTATCTGCACGACTTCCTGTTGTTCTGAGTCTCTGCACTTAGACACACAGCATTTCATGTCCACAGGTCAAGTCTTTACAAAGGTCAAACATATTAAACAATTATTTGAACAGTTTTGCAAATACATAACATAGCACTATATCATTTTATCAAGAATTTCTTTCTACAAAGTCCAGCCTAAAGTTTGACCTACGTGTCTGAACCTGACCCGGACTTGAACATAATTTCCAGGTATGTCTGAACCCGGCCCAAACCCCTGGGCGCCGTTGGGCTCGGTTTGGGTATCCACACTTTATCTGATCAGCAGTTTTCAAAAATGAATATATCTGTTGACGCAGCCTGGGTTGCCTCAAAATAGTCACTGATATTTTCCCTTCAACTCTTTCCTGGTAGCTCGCTTTTTAAAATGCAGCAATTCAGGCTACATCAGGCTTGACAGGTCTCTTCAGAGCGTTGTAATATATCTCACAATGAATCTTGTAATGATTTATGAGCATTAAAGAGCCATGTGTGGCCGAGCTCTATCTCACTGAAAAGATTCTTGGCTACTCTCGTCTCCTTAACTGCAGGAGCTCTGAGCCACAGGAGTCGCGGTAGCCATTACATCTCTGTCAGCCTGGTCCTCCCCTCCCTTTGGCGTTCATAGTCACAGGCCTTTCATTTGCGTTGTGTGGTTCAGCCAAAGGCCTCTTTCTCTTGTACGCTGTGTGTGTGTGTGTGTGTGTGATAGCATGTCATACAAACAGCATGTAAGAGCAGAGATGGCTCAGCCGGTGTGTTCTGTTCCAGAGGACGGCATTCAGACCCACAACAGTGGTTCTGTCATGCAAAGTGGTGAAATATGAATCATCTCAGTCAATAAGAGATTGGAGACAGACAGGGGAGGGAGGGTGGGGAGGAGAGGCAGAGGGATACTGATGATAACCCCACTGAGTATATTCTGCTCAGAGCTCTTTATTTATTTATTTATTCATTTGTCTATTTATTTAACTCCCTAATGGATCAGTCTCTTTATAAATATTGGCAGGAGAAAATCGAGAATATTAAAAAATGGGAGCTCAATCATCTGTATCTGCTGCAAACAGAATAAGAGAGAGAGAAAGGGAGGCGGCATGAGAGAGTGCATGCACTGCAAAGTATCTGTTACATCGCGCAACATGACAGAACGCCAAAAAGCATCAGAGCAGCATCCATTTAAATCTGACCCAATCAAATTACTCTCAACCAAAAAGAAAGATCCAAATATGACACAGCAAACATATTATGAATAGCATCTAGTGTATTTCTCCACAATATTTGTGGCCTTCACAGTCCTCAGACCTCAACCCAGCTGAACACCTATGGGAGGTGTTGGAGCGACGTGTTGCCAGGGCATACGTTTCTACTCAAAGCCACGTTAAAAGAGCAAAGCTCTTGGCCGATTGTCTACCATAGCAACATTGATTAAGCAGGCATGGTGCAGTCAGTGTGGTAAATGGACCTCGGAGAACTATTTGTGCATGAAGTCCAGAAATCCACTACCATTTAAATAAAGGTAAACTTTATTAGCATTTTGGGAGAGTAACATTTCTGTTGGCTACAAACTACTGCACAGTATGTATCTACACACCCTCAACCAGAGAGATGATAAAACACTCCTGTGTTCTCCTTTGTAACGTGCACACTATGCTTTGTGAAGTGGGAGTCACAGACCTATTGATCACAGCTGACCTGCTGATCTCTGTAGCTCTGAGTCGATCGTGAAGCATTTCAGGTGAAAGGTGATTCATTAAATTTCACCGATTGGAATTGAATGCTGTAGTCTATGGTCGGCCATCTTTGTCAATGCTCATTGGCGTCCTGTCCTCACAGGGGTGGAATGAGCTCCCCACTGAGGTGAGGACAGCAGAGACACCAGATAAAAGCCTACCTGCCATGCTAGCACTTAGTAACAGCTCATTTCCTTACCGGACCCGAAGCAGTGCTCTTTCTTGTTAGTTTGGAGGGGATACGCTTGTGAGGGTTTTTAGTGACCTCGGGGTCTTGTTCCTCTTAGTGAATGTACTTGCATTGGAAAAACAGAGGAATGACTGTTCTGTACCAACCCTGTACCTTCTGTCAGCCTATTTCTGCAGATTTTAATCAATTGACCAACCGTTTCGGTTTTTTTTAGTACACATTGACATTTATGTCTGACAACAGTCTTTGGTGTTGGGCTCCAGGTTTAGCGTCAGCTGCTGTTGTTCACTATGACTTGGTTTACACAACCAAATAAAGTCGTTTTCAGTTGTTTCAGGGAAACGTACTACACTATGGTTTCCTACTGCAGACTGGGCTAGCTGGTTCGCACACCTCCATGTGTCTTTAATGCTGTTTACTGAGTTCTTTCAGCTGGAAAAACTATTCGTGCTACAGTATATGTGTGTCAACAAAATCCGATTGTGGTTGCTCAGCCCTGAACAAAATGTCGTCCTGTTGCCTGAGAGTTGCTCCTCTTTGGCAGTCATTCACATTTGAACTTGCACACTCTCTGCTGGTTCAGTGTCTTTTCTTTGTTAAAATAGACTATTTTAAGAAATGCGGTGTTTGGACTGTTGCTTTTTATTTTTCCTAAGTGGTAGATCTTGGCTTTCAGTGTGTGAACATCAAATATGATCTTTGCTTGGGTTTGTTGTCAGCTTGTGATTATTTTTGTTTGTTTTGTCTTGGTGATAATCAGTAATATTTAATTTTTTTGTAAAATTGTCTTTCCTGCAAATCGAGAGTGGCAGAAAAGATGACAGAAAGATGGAGATTACAAGCTGATAAATCCTAGGTTTTCATTAAATGAAGCGGCTCTAACTTGCCCATCTCTCTCTCTCTCTTGCTGCTTCTCTATCACTCTATAACTCATCTCCCCCCTCAGTTTTACTTTTGAAGACGTTGCCATGGTTACTCAAAGTTTTCTCGTAACAGGCGGCAAAAAGGCTGAATGTTTTCACCGATGGAAAATCATACACACACACACTGGAGAGAGCTTTTGTGCTTATTAGGGCTCGACTTTAAACCATTAGTACACACTCAGTATCAGACAGGTACACACGTCTTTTTCCAGTCTCTGCTTGAATGGGTCCTTTTATCAGTCTGTCTCTACTTGAGCCTGAACAGATGTATCTATCTACCTAGTCTAGTTTCATCCTAAATAGCTGCAGCATTTTCATTTTTTGTGAAGCTGGTAATAAATACCAGCTTCACAAAAAAAAAAAGGAACCGCCACCTTATTGTGGTGGAGTTTGAGTACCCGAGTGATCCTAGGAGCTATGTTGTCGGGGGCTATATGTCCCTGGTAGGGTCTCCCAAGGCAAACAGGTCCTGGGTGACGGGTCAGACTAAGAGTGGTTCAAAAGCCCTTTATGAATAGATTAAAATCAAGGACCGTGACGTCGCCCGGCATGGCGCAGCCG
>NW_018128045.1:363841-366335 GCF_001952655.1 Monopterus albus
GAGGCGACGGGCCGGTGTGGGCTTGCTCATAGCTCCCCAGCTTAGCTGCCATGTGTTGGAGTTTACCCCGGTGAACGAGAGGGTCGCTTAAGTCAGACTTGTTTCCAGTGCATGTCGGACTCCGGCAGGGCTGCCCTTTGTCACCGGTTCTGTTCATTGTTTTTCTAGACAGAATTCCTAGGCGCAGCCAGGAGCCACTAAAAAAAAAACAGCTTTCATATCCAGAACAGACCTTGAGCTTAGCAGAAACAATATCAGCAGACAACTACCTCACCTCTGCTTCTGCTTCCATCTTCTCCTCCTTTACCATTTTTCTCCGCCATGCATTCAGCCAGAAACAGGAACATGGTCTGGGTCAATCTCTCATCTTGTGCTGAGGTGGCCTGAATAACAGAGCACACGTATTATTTTCAGAGAAAGCTTTGAGGAAAGTGAATGCCCGTGTAATAAAAGCCTGCTCGTACCTGCATCACCAGACTCATGACAGACCAGAAGTGATATGGGTTCTTGGTGATGATTTTACACAAAGCCATTCCTGACTGTAAAGATGGAAGATTCCCATCAATAACCTCTTCGTTATTCTGTACATCATGTGTGTTTGCATGTTCACGCGCAAGGTGGAGACGGGCCTTCTCACCTGCTGCATCTACTCCCCCACCCGAGCGTAGGCCACGAAGAGGTGGGAGTGATACTCCTCACTGAGAGGCACCTTCTTCACTGCAGCTTCATACAGTTTGGTGACCCACTCCGCTATGCTCAGGACCTGAGCAGGAGAGAAGACAAAAACAAAGCAATAAGGAGATAAGGAAAACAGAGCAGGGACTGACCATACAACACAGCTGTGAGGAGCCACAAAAACAGCCAAGTCAGTGTCTGGAAAGGCAAGTAGGAAAATTTCACAACCAACTCTGATTGAGAATTTAGTTGTTTTTGTAGTGCTCTTTGCTTAGACTGCTGCCCCCGCGACCCGGTCCCAGATAAGTGGAGGAAAATGGATGTGTGGATGGATGGATGGATGGATGGTAATAAATAACTTATTAGTTGCTTAATGTAGATTTTTTTCACATTCACCAACAAATTTATACAGAATTGCTTCATTTTCTTCACAGGGAATCTGTGAATGTGCCGCCTGCACAGCAGAAGCAACAGTTTTCTTTTTGGAGAGTAATTTTGAGGATTCGCAGTCATGACAGCTCCACACAGGCTGGGATGGTTTTCAGTGAGTTTGGTCAGAAAAAAAGAATCACAATGGAGATGAGAGTGGGCCAATGGCAGAGCAGGGAGGTAAAGGTTATGGTCTTATCGCCAAATGAGAATTTTTGCTTGGTGAGAAACCCTGAAAACCTTCTGACCTGATGTGAAGAGCTGAGTTAGTGAATGCCAGGTTGTAAGGAGGAAATCTAAAGGTTAGTAAAACTTTAATAATCAAGCGTATTATCAACACTAGTGTAAATCAGCAAGGGCTCACTCGTAGTGACAAACTAAAGGAATGACCACCAGCAGATTTACTGTATGGTTCAGCCTCTCATCGACCCCAACAGCAGACAGAAGAAGTTAGCGACTAGCTGGCAGAAACATTACTCCCTGGGCGACAAACTTTTTTCTCAATTGCACAAATCCTTCAACAGAACATTTGAAAACAACAATTCTGCACAAAACAGTATAAGTTATCAGAACTTAAATAAATATACTCTGTATACAAAAAAGTGTCAGAAATACTGTATGTACAATCAGAATATAACAAGAGCAGAGAACAACAATAATATAAAATATTAAGAATACACAAATAAAATATAGAATAAATATTCTAAATAACACAAATCTTTCATCACACAAATCACACTAAAGAAAATCTTATTATTACACTGCACTAAAAACAGAAAACTAAAATCTGACCTTTCTGGCCTTCCTTGATGCAAAATCATCAATAATGTCATCATACGAAATCTGCTCCCCTATTGAGTGATTGATACTGATGATAGCAAGGCCAGTGAGCCATTCCTGAGATATGGTTGACCTCAGGTATGACTTGTTCAACTTCAGTTTTGAAAAGCTCCTTTCTGCTTGAGACACAGTGACTGGCGGAGTAAGCGCAATCCTGAGAGCAGTCCAAAAGTTAGGGCAGATCTCTGATAGATCCTTATCTTGCAGAAAAGTGATGAGCTCAAGAAGGGTCATGGTTTTTGATGGCAGGTGAGGGAAGTTCTTGATTTCCTGCACAAGCTCTCTACTGTCCAAATCAGAGTGCCCTTCAAAGTGCAGTGTTGTGCCTAGTACATTGCATTGCTCTGCCAGCTCCTCATCTGGAAGACTTGGGAAATTTGTCAAAACCCCAAATTTGTTTTCCACATTTTGCAATATAGTAAACCTCTTCCTGATGGCTGACATGGCTGCATCATCAACAACATTGAAGAATCCAACCTCCATCTTCCTAAGGGCATCACTGAAAGGCTCATCATGTGACTCATATGAGAAGTGGCGGGTTGTGGACCGC
>NW_018128045.1:369190-383315 GCF_001952655.1 Monopterus albus
CTTGTACTTTGGAGCTATACCCCACAGATTAATAAAAGCAGATAGGCCTACAGCTTTCATTCAAGTGACTGCAGGCCTTTGGCCAATTTAATCCTTTTGTGTAGCTAACAATAAGTTTGCCAAACATTGTCCTATAACACATAAAATCTTTGTGAATAAATAATTCTTGAAATGAGTGACCACAGGACACCGCCTAGGTAGGCCTATATAGCATAAAGAATATTAACTTACCTTGATGTGATGCAACAAATCGTCGGCCCTTCCATGTCCCAAAAACTGAGATCCAAAGTATCTGGACTGGACACGGCCATCCTCCCAGTATCGAATATGGATGTCAAGCTGTTTTTTCTTTGACGCCTGATTGAGGCTCTCATCAAACATCAACACAAATGGCCCAGCCTTGTTGATGCCATCGACAAGCTGTTTTTTGAAGAACGATGCTAATCCAAATCTGATGATGTACCCGGTTTTGTCTTTACCACACGTGAATGACTTGGCGATGTCAGAGTCGGGAAACATTTCTTTAAACAGCTCCGCAATTCCTTCGTTGGAGTTCAATGAGTGGTGTTTAACTGCAGTGTTTAGACACCACAGAGCCTCTGCACGCAGTGTTGGTGTGGCGCCCATAGTCACCCAGAGGTCAGACGTAGTTCCTGGAGCCAAAACGTTGGCTTGCACTGTGGCACTAGTTTGCGGTGGTGGTGGTGCAGCAGCACAGAAAGTTGAGAGTAGAGTTAATTGCTCTCGCCTACCGCGCATTCCATTTTTATGTTTAGTTGATTGCATATGCGACCGAAGTGCGCTAGCTCCCATCCAGTTGACATTGATGTTTTTTTTACAAACCGAACAATAAGCCTGCCGGTTATTCCCTACTGCAGGCCTGAGCCAGTCCTTAAATGCTGGGTCTTCCATCCAGCTGTCAGAAAACCTGCATTTGCCCATGACGACGACGATGGTTGTCTGGACTAGTCAACAATGTAAGCTAGCCAGTTTGCTATCCAGTTGGGCTGAGCGCGCAATGTATTTGAGATCTCGAACGACCACTGAATGTGACGTCAGCATCAAACATACAAAGTTGAGACTAGACGAGGATCTTTGATTATGTGCCCCGATATGCTAAAGCCCACATTTAAACGAACTAGCGCAAATTTTAGCAGATAGAATTTTAATCAGAATAGGACACCATAGTCTGAAAAAATAAGACCTATTTTTAAAAAAATAATACCTCTAAACCAAATTAAACACTTTTTAATGGCCTTAAATTTGGCAATTTTGATTAATCACTTTTTAATACTTTTTAAAACCCCGCGGACACCCTGTGTATTGCAGATGGCATGTCATACCAAACAACCATGCAGATGCTGAAGCGGTACGACCCCACCTCCTCAGACAAATACTGGGCCTCAGCCTTTATAGCAAGGTCTTTGGTGGTGTCTCTCACCTCAATTAAAGCCTCCCTCACGGCAGCTCCCTGGTACCTTATGGGCTCGATGCTCTTGACCTTGCTCTCCCACCTTGTTTATGACCACATCTTTAAGGTGATGCTCACATGGTTCTTCAGTATGGCCCATCTTTGGCTGGAGGCTGAAAATAATGTGTAAAGCTTTTGCAGGACACCAAAGTAACTCATAGCATCAACAGATCCCTTAGCAGCATCACACACAACTAAATTCAATGTATGCCCCCCCATGGCACAAACAGAGCTCAGGGATTCTTTTCCAAGAGCCTTGCTTGAACTCCCTTATTTTTGCCTTTTATGTTTGCCCCTTTGTCGTATGATTGTCCTCTGCAGTCTTCAAAAGGAATTCCCAACTCCTCAAGTCTCGTCAGGATCATGGATGCTAAGTGCTGGCCTGTGGACTCCTCTGCCTCCAAAAATCGCATAAAAATGTTCCCTGATATGGGGCTTCTCCATCAGTGACACCACTCTGACCACTGACAATGGTTCTGTGTGGCTTATATCTGGGGTGCAGTCCAGAATTATTGAAAAAAACTTTGCCTGCTTGATCTCATCCACTGTAGCAGATATAATTTTGCTGCTCAACAAATCAATCAGCTCATTCTGCACATGATGGCCTAGGTAGCTGTTGTGCCTTGCTGTTCCTCTTTCAACACGGTTAAGGTGATCTTTCATAATGGGATCAAACCTGGCCATAAGTTCGACCTCTTTGAGAAAATTCCCATTTGATGGTGTGAACAGTGTTTCTGTGTGTCCCCTTGGAGCCGAATTTCGAAATGCCAGTGAGTGTACAATAACAGTGAGACGTTTCGGCACTGCTCTCCATCTTACCCTTTCATGCTGGGTAGAAGTAGAGGCAAAGAGGTCTTCATCCTCAATATCAGATATTTGTGGAGACCTATGAGTAGCTGAGGACATAGATGGTAGCTCATCCTGAAGAGTAGAGACCAGCAGAGTCCTGTGTAGTGGGGGAGGTGGGTGGCTCATCCTGACTGGTGGCAGAGGATGCTCCAAAATATTTTAGAAGTGCCCCTGAAATTGCAATTGAATTGCATGTTAAATTGATATTAAAATACTGTAGGTTACAATATAACTCTTATAAATTGCAAATTTAAATAAACATGCCCTTACATGCTAAATGTCTGTCATGACTCTTTAGACGCTATATTAATCTAATCTAATCTAATCTAAGGGATGAACAATTAGCTCCTTGGTTAACCTACTGCCTCGAATTATATGCTTTGTCACATAAGAGTTATAGCAAATGGCAAATGTTCGCCACACACACTGCAAAAAATTGGGAGTGAAATTTACTTGAAAAAACCTAGGCAACAATTTCCACACAGAAATTCTAAATAAATTTTACATGGGATAATCCTAAGTAAATTGTACTTAAATACACAGAGTAGTTTCTATAGATGTATTCAAGTAAACTTTACTTGAAATTTTCTGTTACTGGTACTAAAATCTTACTCACTCTTAGTAATTTTTATTTAGAATGCATTTGCATAAATACTTGCTTTTGTTCACTTTTATTTCAGTTATATTTAAGTAATGTTTACTTAAAATGGAGTTATAATTATAAAAAAATAAGCCTTTTTAAAATCAAAAATACACCAACATAAAAAAGACAGACTTCAACAGCAGCATCTTTATTATGTGCTATAAGCGTCCAAGTAACACCTTAATTCACAACATACACAGACAACACAGCACCTAAAATCCTGCTGATTTGTTATCATGCCTTTTAATGGTTAGTGTATTGAAACAGAAAACAGGCCACGCAATAAAACCATGCAGCCAAAGTACCTTTTGGAACTATTTCGGCTTAAAGTGAGTAAATGTAGTTTACAAAGACATTTGCCGTCTGGGACCAATTCCTTTTATCTCAACATTTGTAAAAACATTTAACACGTCAAGAGAACTTCACCTTCAGTATAGTGTACAAAAACATTTTCTTGTTGCCTTAAATTGAAAAGGCTTTGAAAAAGAATAGGACATAAATCACTCACATAACTTGTTTTTAGTTTTAAACCGTTAAGTAAACCCAGGAACGTATGCTCATGCTAGAAGTTTTTTCTGCAAAGACTGGACTTTGGGAGACATCTTAAGGACATCAAGCTCAAGAAAGAGCTTCTGAAACACTTCAAATGTGTATTTCAGTTTTGGTGTGTAGCTTAGGTTCATAGCGTAGACAAAGGCCATGAGCAGAAGGCAAGCCTTTGCCACATATCTACAGTTATCAAGAACCTCAGTTCCCTCGACGATGATCGACACATCAGCAGGAGTAGGGCCTTCGGTTGCAGTACTCTCAATGATGACAAAGGTCTTCATGACCTGCTTGGCATAGCCCTCCTTGACAGTTTCTTTGGTGACATCCTGTTAAAACATGAGTATCTGTACTCAGATGCATATACTGTACATGTTGTTTTCAAACTTCCTGATTATTATAGAAGTCTTGATTAAACTGGCCATTTAATACTATACACATACAATGATGGAATAGAAATACAAAGCTAGGAACCAAACATTGAGTAAATGTGCGCTAAGTAGTCACTCTTCCATCAAGCAAGATTTTAAGCATGAAGGTACATCTGCTGTGTTCCAAGAAAGAAGTGAAACAGCTGAGCATATTGGATTCAACACAACAATGGACAGTGTCTAATTATTCACCCCCAATGGTGAATACTTTTCACAGAAGCAGTAGGTTTTGGGTTTTGCAGGCTCAAATTCATAAACATAAAATGTCACTCGAGTCAGAAATAACAGGGACAGCAGAAATAAATGACAAAAATCAATGAATAAATGAAATGGTAAAAATTTTTACTGTTTAGATATTAAAACCAAAGTTGAATATTGACAACAATCATCAGAAAGCAAATGTCAAAATGTACCTGGTAATCTTTGATAAGGTCCTCCAGACTCTTCGAGGAACTCTATCAAGCAGCGGATGACAGCATCTCGTTTACCTTCCGCATGCTGCTGTTTCAACAGATAGAAAAGATATCGCAAAGAACATTATTGTACATAACTAAGCTGCATATAGAAAGAAAGCAACATAATTTTTAGGTCAGTCAATGGAGTCTGCGACAAAACTAACAAATTTTAGGCTTTCTAAACAAAACATATGAAAGCAGTGAGGGAAAACAAACATATACAGTATCACTGACTTGTCAAAAAAAGGACCGAAGTATCCATGATCAGGAGTTCTAAATGGTTGTTTAAAAGATCTGTAAAGATTATTTCAGTTCTCTTCTCATTAAATGTGAGAATTAAATTTTACCTTACTGAGTGACTCTAGTATGGGCCTTATCTTTGTGCCTGCAATGCCTGCCTCTCTTTGCCTTAAATATCTCCAGAAGTTTGGGGGTGTCAAGGTGCAGTTCTGAGAAAAAGGTCCACCCCATATGTATTGTTGTTATCCTTCTGAACTCTTCTTTGATCTGAAACAAAAGGTGATAAAAACACAATAATCTAATAATGAAAGCATCCAAGGTGGTGAACACTTGTTATAGATACTGCTGTCATGATTCGGTTCCGCTGCTTCCCATCCGGCTTTTATTTTGACATTACTTCCTGTTTTTGTTTCACCTTAGTTTCGGTCTTTTTACGTTCTTCATCACTCACATTAGTTTCACCTGCTTTACATCCTGTAAAATGACCATCAGGTTGAAATAACACCTCTCTAAAGCAATTAAAATAAAACCCATCATAGCCTCAGTGAATGTAGAATGTCTAGGGCTGTATTAGCAAGGAGTATCAAATAAACTGGGGGATTGAGTGCATTTTACTAATTATCTTGCAACCTGTACACAACAATCACAGCATGGCTGATGGAAAAAAAGGACCACATTTACCTGAGCTTCACAGAACAGAGCAGGCCATCTCTCAATGAAGTCTTGGACAGCAGGGCAATGCTTGACCACTTCTAGTCTTCGATAAGAGAAGGATTTCTCCATTTCTTCAGGAATTATCTTGTCATTGTTTTTCTTCATTATTTCCTTGAGCAAGTCCATTCTTTCCATCTCTGTTTTACACACCCATCTCATGTTGTGAGCACCTGGAGGGAAAAAAGTCCCAAAACAAATCACGTTACTAAAATACGTTACATAGAACATGTCAAACTGAATTTATAAGTACTAATTTGATCAACTTACCCTGCACCAGCTGTTAAGACCAACTTGCTGATCAAGTCAATTTATTTAAATGATCTGTAAAATACAGTATATCAGGTACAATATATCAAATGTAATATGCATATAAAGAAACGACTCTTGCAAAAACACTATTCTCCCACTGACATACACGTTTGAATTTGAAAAGAAAGCGAGTAATTACTGATTTTGGGTGAGATCCTAAAAGGAGAGACGTTAACAATGCAGCCCACAGAGCCACTAATGATGGTAAAATAACTGCACAATACGAAGCTACCCAGGTAGCCAAAATAGTGCGGCCCGATGATGGCCCAGATCCGGCAAACCAGATGAACTAACTCGGCCCAGGTACAGTTGCCAGACTCGGGCCGCATCTGGCATGACTGACGCCCTGGGATCGGCCCAAGTACACTGGCCCAAATCCGGGTGCTGAAGCTGAACCGACACTGCCAGAATAGGGTCGCAATCGCCCCACAAACATTTGTAGATTTGGCCTATATCGGCCCAGAGGTGGATACCAAAACTTAACCGATTACCAGGCTGTGACTTCTAGATCTGGTTCATCTGTAAGGCAGCTGATAGCTTGTAGTAATGATTGGGCAATGATGGTATTCTAAACCTGTGATGTCATAAATCCTGCTCATAGACGTGCATCTTAAAGTCATGGAGAGAAAAACCCTTTGCTTTAAGCAGATGAATATGAAAAAAGCCTTCTTGTGTTAGTCTCTGAACCTATACCATTTTGCAAACTACATTTGATTAATGTTGGCTTTAGGAATTTCCCAGGATGAAATAAAAATTTCACTTGAAAATATTAAATAACTAATAAATATTAAATAAAATATGTTAACCTTACAAGAACTAGGTGTTTAGCACTGCTCGCTGATGGTTTGGCAGCCCGTTCCTACCCTTGCTTTACCCCACACCTATCCTCAAAACTAGATGTTAGTTTTTCAAATTAATAATTACATGACTCAAATACATTAAAACTTTATTCTAAATGTGCAGCAGTATTTTACATTGATGATAAAAAAAAAGATCAAAAACAGAACAGATCAATAAACAGATCCAAAAAAAGAACAACTCTCACTGCCCAAAACATCCTTGTGGACCAGTGGACCTTTAGTGTACCCTACTAAGAATTTGCTTGTTTCATGGCCCGTTCCCTTCTTCCTCCATCCCTGTCCGATGCCAGCTGCAACCACCTTTTTATGTACTTTTCAATTTCTCCATCTGGTGCGCTTGCAGTTGCAGAATTTTGCCGCACTGATTCTGCAATATTAAGAAGGAAGAAAAAGAAAAAAACACTGTCACTTGATGTACAGTAGAGTCTTGGGACTATCTGTTTTAGGGTTCAGTTTTGTATCAAGATGTTGAAACATGGACATAATACTGCCAGTTACCTCAATAGTTTGAATAATTTTAACAGGTTTTGAAAAAAGGTGTGTGCTTCAATTAAGGAGTTCAATGAAAATGACTTTTCATGTAAGAATGTGGTCATTATTTCAGAATACTCACATTTAGATTTAAATGTACACTTTACATGAGTAACTGAATATGCAAACATGTGTCCACACCTGAATCGATAGAGCTGATAGAAATCATTAACCATCAAGTTAAAAATAAATGGTCCTAATTTCTAAGGGAGACACAAAAATGGACTCAAATATACTGTAGATATTACACATTACCAAACCCATAATCATAATTGTTCCTAATACTGTATAGCAGATGTCGAAGTGTGACATTTTGATTACTTGATTGGGTAATATTAGGAAATTAAGATATTAGGAAATTTTTACATTATCGGCAGGAGTTATTAAACCTTTAATGGCTTTATTACATTAAAAACACAAAATAATTACATCATTGGCTGCTGCAAACCCTATAATACAAAAAACTTACTGAGGACAACATCTTTTAGGACAAGCTGCTCAAAACCATATTTCCCATGTACTCCACGCCAGTTGATTTGCTTGGCCAGCTGGTTCGTCATCAGTTTAGCCATTATTCGCCAAACTGTTTCCTTTATTGTTAAGCCCCCTGCCAGACCAAAGTAGGTGACCTGAAAAACACAATAAAGAATCACATTTAATTCCTTCAATTATTCTGTATTAAAACACTGGCTTATGTCACTATATGAGACAGAAGACAGTTGATGACATTTAGTGATGGCATATTTCCATGGAGAGTGACAGAAGAGGTATGATTTGTTCTTATAGATACTGTGTAGTGTCAAAAATTGTATTTCTGTCCAATATCAACACCTACCAGTTTTTGTTTGTGTTCCCCCTGTGCAGCAACGGACTGCTCAAGGTTCAGGAGTTCTTCCAGTGTTTTCAGAGGAATTCCAGTAACCTCTGGCACCTCTATAGGCTTTCGAAGATTATTTTGCAACTGTAGCAAAATAATCTGCTGTTGCTGCTTAATGGTCTCCATTGTTGTTAATATCTCCCGTAGAATTGCTGTAAAATACCAACAAAACACAGTGAGTGCCAGTAACAAATTGTGAGGTTATTTATCCAATTGGCCTTGAGGCATTTCACTTAAAACTACAATGGTCAAACTGATATACATCATATTAGGGGAAGAATCAGTTTGCACCATGGATATCTGAACAGATTGTTACAATCCAACAGCTAACTGACCATCCATACAGCTATACGTCAGTACAACCAAAACGGGACCAATAACTACTGCAAAAGACTTACGCTCACACATCAGTTGGTCGTTTACCCTGGGCACACGAGGGGTTGCTGCATTTTGGAAACTTGAAGGAGAAAGTTCTGGTCTGGAGGGAGTTGGAGGCAAAATTGCTGGCGTGATGACAGCCGGAGGAACAATGGTTGGAGCAGCTGGTAAGGCCAATTGAGCCCTGGTGTGGTTTCCTCTGGGCTGTTCACTACTGGTGACAGCTGGAGGACCAATGGTTGGAGCAGTTGGTAAGGCCAATGGAGCTCTGGTGCGTTTCCCTCGGGTTGCCTCATTGCTGCCGTCATTGTCATCTTGGTCACTCTCTGACTCAAAGATTCTGTTCATGCCTCTAATGTACAAAACAAACTGATTATATTTCAGAATATAACAAAAACACAAAAAAAAACATGAACCTTGTGCAGTAAATTGATTACATTGGTAAACTAAATTCAAGTCGTTTTCCCCTCAAAAGTCACTGATGTTTCCACTAGACTACAGTAAATACACTGTGGAACAACCCATGTACAAATTATTTCAAATCAATTTTCCAAAACCACCTGTTGCTACCACATTTTTGACCATCTTACCTTCTCTTCCGCCTCTTGTATGCTGGACGTTGATCCTCTTCATCTTCGGTTTGAAGATCTGACGTAAGCAGGGCCTTTGGGAGCAGAAGTCGCGCCTCACTAAATGTATCTTAAAAAGAGTTCTCAATTAATTTTCACATTTCTGTTCATTAAAAGTTACTAGTGTAGTTTGTTGGTGTGGCATTAAACAGATAATGAAATTATACCAAGGGATTAAGCGGTAGAAAATGAATGAATGAATGAAATTATACCTTTAGTTGCCCTTATGCGGATGTTATACTTTTCCCAGAATTCCTTGGGAGGGTCTGCTCTCGCTATGGCCCGGTTGCATTGCTCCCTTGCTTTATAGGGAGGCCAGAAGCTTCTTCCATTATGAACCCATGAGGCTGGAACAACTTCTGTGTCTCCCGTGTCCACAAAATCAACAATGTGGTACATCATCTTTGAAAGGAATAATATGAATTGCATGCAAAATCATTTAAAACATTAAGCCATAAAATTCAATTAAAAAAAAACACAAATACATATATACGTTACACATATACATACATTTAGGACTGCTGCAACAGATTATTTTTGAAAATACACTCCAACATTCTATTGCCCTGATAAACTGAGGTTATGTTATATACAGAAAAGAAAAATACAAATGTGCAAACAAAAAAAACATAAGGAAGTATGTAAAAAATCTGAATAGACACACTAAATCTTAGTACATTTTCAAAAGGTATATAGGTATAAGAAATGATTCTCAGCCCCAGTAAACAGTTGCTCACCTTGCAACACAACCCCAGTTCATTTGTTATGACAAATGGAGAAATGGCATGCCCACAAATTTGTTCCTGAATGGGAGGAGTACATACTTTGTCACTGCATCATTCATCTTGATACACTTTAGTTCCTGGGACAAGTCAGTGAGTTGGAACACACCCAACTGACCTGAATTTATTGGGTAGTCAAAAAAGCTTGCACAACTTGTAAACTCATTATAAACCAAATATGGATCTCCGCCAAACTCAATGATATTTTGGACTACACCTACTACGCCATCATGACATATGCAGTTGTCACCTGTGAATACCTTGACACAAAAGTGTGGAAGACTAACTTCTTTGTACTGCATTACTGGCCATGTGATGTGCAATGGCAGTGGACCATCACAATGTGGTTTTCTGAGTTTGGTTTCATTTTGTGTGTCTGATCTACAAACTACATTTTCAAGCTCTGATATTCGTCTCACAACTTGTGCAACTGGATACTGGGGGCTGCGGATCATTTTCTTTATTTCACCAAGGTAGTTTTCATATGGAAACCCCGAGATGTTGTCCAACCACTGGCCATGCTTTTTTACATCATCACTGAGATGTATAAGGCCATGCACATTGTACACTAAATTGTCCTTGCCATAAAGCTGTCCAAAGTGTTCCACAAAAGACACAAGCAAGGTCTTTGCAAAGTCACAAAATATCACACAGAGCTTTGGACATGCCAGTATTGATATTGCAACATAAAGCAACATAAAGTTGTTGTAAACTGGTGAGCTAAGAATGTCAAATAGCGCAACTGGCCCAGTATACAACAAAAACTGTCTATATTCAGTTGCCTTCCATCTGTGTCTCTCTTCAACAGATCTGGGCTTCCTGGCAAATTCAGTGGGCATGTGACTTTTGAAAGACCTCAGTGTTTCTGACAGCTGATTTACTTTCTTGAAAGGCAAACGGCACCTAAGTGGACCAGTACTGCCTGCCCATAGTTCTAGGAGCTTCCTTGTGACCCCAAGGCAAACAAGATGCATATAATCATGGGGAAACATAGAAACCATTCCAATGCCAGTCTCAATAAGTGGGGAAATGTCTCTGTGATGTTCCTCATCCACCTGAAGTCTGAAACTTTCATCTGTTCTGGCAGGGCTTCGGCTGTCAGGAAAAGTCATCCGGCTACCTAGACGAAGCCCATATGATGTACATTTATCACAGCCTGCATACCCAGTATGAGATTTTATGGCTTTAATGTAAGCTCGGGCAGGAGCATCACATATTATTGATGTTACTTTTATGAACAATATTTTCCCTTTAAATGTAAAGCCAGATGCTAAGATTTTTAGCTCTGCCACAAGATCTTTTAAGTAATCTCCCACAGGATGTGGCTTTGATTTGCCACCAAACAAGGCAATCAAACAAGGCTTTTGTTTTACAGAAAATCCCTGCACTAACCCCAGAACTGGCCATAACTGGAAACCTGAACTCTTGAACAATGGAAGCCCATCAAAATTTAGTTGTAGACTGACTGTGTGACGATCAGGAATTTTTACCCAAATATTGTTCAGGAAACGAGTGAGAGAACTGACAATCCCAAAGTAATAGTATGCACCTCCTGCAACTTGGTTGATTATGTAATTTCTGTTAGTATGGAGGAGTGTCTTGGCATCTTTAGGTAAAGATGGATGGTGACATCTCAACACAACAGATCTGGACTTCCTGGCAAATTCAGTGGGCATGTAACATTTGAAAGACATAAGTGTTTCTGACAGCTGATTTACTTTCTTGAAAGGCAAACGGCACCTAAGTGGACCAGTACTGCCTGCCCATTGTTCTAGGAGCTTCCTTGTGACCCCAAGGCAAACAAGATGCATATAATCATGGGGAAACATAGAAACCATTCCAATGCCAGTCTCAATAAGTGGGGAAATGTCTCTGTGATGTTCCTCATCCACCTGAAGTCTGAAACTTTCATCTGTTCTGGCAGGGCTTCTGCTGTCAGGAAAAGTCATACGGCTACCTAGACGAAGCCCATATGATGTACATTTATCACAGCCTGCATACCCAGTATGAGATTTTATGGCTTTAATGTAAGCTCGGGCAGGAGCATCACATATTATTGATGTTACTTTTATGAACAATATTTTCCCTTTAAATGTAAAGCCAGATGCTAAGATTTTTAGCTCTGCCACAAGATCTTTTAAGTAATCTCCCACAGGATGTGGCTTTGATTTGCCACCAAACAAGGCAATCAAACAAGGCTTTTGTTTTACAGAAAATCCCTGCACTAACCCCAGAACTGGCCATAACTGGAAACCTGAACTCTTGAACAATGGAAGCCCATCAAAATTTAGTTGTAGACTGACTGTGTGACGATCAGGAATTTTTACCCAAATATTGTTCAGGAAACGAGTGAGAGAACTGACAATCCCAAAGTAATAGTATGCACCTCCTGCAACTTGGTTGATTATGTAATTTCTGTTAGTATGGAGGAGTGTCTTGGCATCTTTAGGTAAAGATGGATGGTGACATCTCAACACTGACAACAGGGCAGTCAGGGCAACCAAACTGATACTATACTCTGTGGCCCAGTTCATCAAGCTAGTAGTGAGAGTTGGCTGTAGAATGTCATCATCACTATCAAGTTCATCATCATGTACTGTCTCAGCATAAGCCTCTTCTGTGCATTCACTTTCCATAAAAGTCTCTATATCATGACCACTGTGATCACCACTTTGCACTTTTTGATAACCACATCCTGCAGCTTCATCATCACAATATGAAATTTCAGCACAAGGAACTTCCACATCAAGAAGCTGATTGCTTTTGTCAGCAACGTCATCTTCAGAGGTTTGACTATTTGTGGAAAGTGATGCAAGACGTGTCTTTACTGTGACCCTGGACCTTCTCCGCAGATTTGATGATTTATTGTATTCAGAGTAGAGCTCCATCGTCAGGGCAAATGATTTGAGGTGGTGGAGTAGAATCTCAGGGCTCCGAATCTCAAGGACCCGAAAAAAAAAAAATAATAATTTAGATGAAAAATATTGTAAAGGAGACAAAACGTCTATCAATTTTTTTTAAAACAAATAACTACAATCATATAAATAGTGATGGGTACCTCGCGGAGTAATACGTACTGTGCTTCAACATAATATTAATGCGCCTCGGTTTACACGAGGCCATGGCGGAGCTACAACTTAACCCGCGCTCGCGCACACAAGCACTCAAGACTACCGGCCCCCCTCCCCACAATGCTGAGCATTATGAAGGATACCTAAGTGCAATTTGACTCATGCAGTTACAAAAAATGTACATTTTACCACAAATCGTGACTCATACTGGCCATGACTGCAGCCACACAGCCACACCCTTACTCCTTTGCCCGCCACACCCTTACTCCTTTGCCCAATCGCTCATCAGCCTAAGTAAGATGAACGTATGAAATTGCCACAAAACTCAAAGCGGTGTGGCGGTCTAATAATGCTGCTTCTGGGGGAGATCCCCTGTTTAGTAATGTAATGTTTTTCTACAATGCCAATTCTGTTAATTGGCGAACTCGCTAGCTAGAAAACGTTAGCTAACATGTGCTCAGATATTGCCCATATTTATGCGACCATTGCACACGAACGCCAGCAATATCACTTTTTTTTATTTTAAACACCAACTTAACAATGTCCATTTGAAAAGCATACTTACTCAGATATTTGTTCCAACGTTTCTGAAATCCTCGTACTCTCTGAGCTCAACTGGTTGCGCCAACGGTCCGGTCTGCTTCAGCAAAAGACGTGAGCTACTAAGCAAGTGCAATGCCTGTCCTATGGAAACTCAGACAAGCTAGGTCACATGACCACCAAGGGTGGAACTGAATGGATTCACTCAACACCGTTGTATTAAATCAAGTGGCTTTTGTGATTATAGCAAGTTTTCAGTTTTATGTTTAACCTACTAAAGTTTGAGAATATAATATGGCTGTCACAGGCACTTTTTTCTTACAAGTTTACTGAATTACAACAGCCAGATGGTATATGTCGTTTTATTGTGTGTCTGTGTGTGCATGTGTGGTTACTTGCACATTTTTTATGATTTAATTTCAGCCCACATGCCATATCTCAACCGAAACTGGCCCAAATCTGGCAACCTATACTGGCCCAGATCTGGCAACCTATACTGGCCCAGATCTGGCTCAGTGTTGGTGAGCCAATGCCGGAATTCAACCGAGTGTGCCGACACTTAGCCAGAATCGGCCCAGATCCGCTGGCTACCTGGGATCTAACAGACGGACCGTGGCCATCTCAGACTAACGGACGGACGTACTGCGGAGAAATATCTTCATGAAAATGTAAGAAAATAATGTGACACGGCGGCCACGCTGTAGGAGAGACAACCAGGTTAGAGAAGAAAGAAATACCACATACCTTCCTTAGATAAACCTCGTAGAAATAAATTCAAATGGCGACGAACGGACGGCGC
>NW_018128045.1:383351-406508 GCF_001952655.1 Monopterus albus
ATCGAGAGGAGCCAGCTGAGGTGGCTCGGGCATCTGTTTCGGATGCCTCCTGGGCGCCTTCCTAGGAAGGTGTTCCAGGCATGTCCTACCGGGAGGAGGCCCCGGGGAAGACCCAGGACACGCTGGAGGGACTATGTCTCTCGGCTGGCCTGGGAACGCCTGGGCATTCCCCCGGAGGAGCTGGAGGAAGTGTCTGGAGAGAGGGAGGTCTGGGCATCTTTGCTTAGACTGCTGCCCCCGCGACCCGGCCCCGGATAAGCGGAAGAAAATAGATAGATGGAAGGATGGAACAATAATAGAAAGGAAAGTGACAAACTACATTTAATTAACTTTATTCTACTCATGGCAAAATTTTATATTCACAAATGCAAATTCTCTAAATCTAAACCCTTCTTCCCTGCCCTGTTATGTGAAATTAAAAATTAATTCTCCTCCATCCTGAAGAGCGAAAATAAAAAAGCTATCAAAATTTGTAATATATGTACTTCCCTGAATGTTTTTACTTAACTTAACCCATTAAGTCACCCCCTGCCCTAAAAGTTTCATGTTCACATTGTCTGCTTCGATGTTGTTCTTGTTTTTATGTTCTTTATTTTATGTTATAGTCCTCTTGTTTCCGATCTATTTACTTATGTTTAACTGTCATATGCCCTAATAAAGTATAGAAAAAAAAACAAAAAAAAAAAAACGGTTTGTATTAAAACAAGTGGCTTTTGTGATTATAGCAAGTGTTCAGTTTTATGTTTAACCTACTAAAGTTTGAGAATATAATATGGCTGTCACAGGCACAACTTTTTTCTTACAAGTTTACTGAATTACAACAGCCAGATGGTATATGTCGTTTTATTGTGTGTCTGTGTGTGTGCATGTGTGGTTACTTGCACATTTTTTATGATCTAAACATGGTGTGTAATTTTCAGCCCACATGCCATATCTCAACCGAAACTGGCCCAAATCCACACAACCAAATCTGGCAACCTATACTGGGCCAGATCTAACTCAGTGTTGGTGAGCCAATGCCAGAATTCAACCAAGTGTGCCGACACTTAGCCAGAATCGGCCCAGATCCGCTGGCTACATAACTTTACAGCACACACTTGACAATTTTCTCTGCCGACTGGCAGCAGAGACAGAGCCAGACTGGAAATATGTAAAGTTAGATGCGACCAGCTATCGTGACAGATCATAATCGGCTTTCGGAAAGTGCGCGTGAAGCCACCAATATGCCACTAAAATAATTAAGCAACGTTATATTTTCTGCAAAAAAGGTCTTTAACCACAAAGGTAACGAACTGGCGTTAGCCCATTGGTAGCTTATTTTGGGTCAAGTGCATGAAATTATCCCGCTAGTTAGCTAATGTTGAGCACTAAGGCTACATCGAATAACAATGTTAAGTATTTATTAACCAAACGGTGACTTCAGTTGACAAGCTACCAGAACAGTAAAATAACCAAGAACACAAACATACTTACCTTCGCAGCCACAGTCACAATTTTCCTATTTAAAAAAATCCAAACAGTCATCTGTATGCCCCTCTCAAACTCAGCCGCCATTCAAAAAGTCCTGCTTTGTTTGGAGCGCAAACTCCCTGTGACATCACCCACCGAGTTTGGAGAGTGTTGCCAGATTTGCTTGCATTACCCAAGTAAAGTTTACTTCCTCTCAAGAAGTTAAGGCAGGCAATGCATTAGTGTAGTTAATATTACTTGTTATTGTCATACAAACTTTACTTGTATAAACGATTATACAAAATTACATACAAACATCAAGTATCACATTAAATTCGAGGTTAAATTCTGAATTAAATTTACAAACACGAGAATTTCTTGTAAAGTTTAAACATATTATTAGAGTAATATTTACTCGGTTAAAAAATCATTTTTTGCAGTGCTTTTGTAAATTCCACTGGCTAATTAACCAACATTAATGGTCCAACATTAACCTGAATGATGGAAGCAAATAACTGTACTTGCAACAGTTTTGTTGCAAAGCACAATTTTCTGGTGAATTTAGATCTTGTGTCGAGTAAAGACCGAATTATTGTTGTATAAGCATAGCAAGCATCATATCAAGAAGGCTAACAAACGTAAGACTAACGTTATACCAATAAATTAACATTAGCCCTTCACTGATGACATGGATACCGTAATCATACAGAACGTAGTTGCCTACCTTTATCCTTTGCTCGTTTCTCCTCTTCTTCTTTTCTCTTTTTCCTAAATTGGGCACCTGACAGCTTTGACCTTTTTCTCTCCATCGCTCTGTTTTTTTCTTTTGCAATCGACAATCAACAGATTTCCCATCACGACCAGAAGTCAAGACTAAACCAATTCACCTTGTATTGCCTATTTTTATTAGCCATATAGATCTGTGTTTATAATATTATGAATGAAATGTGCGTTATTTGGAAGAAAGTCAAGGTGTCACTGACTTAGTTTAATCTACTAAGTGGATCCCCCCCGCCCCTTCGTCCGCTCCATTTGGGAGAGGTGAACTCTCCTCTTGCGCCCCCTCCCCTCCCCTTTCCACCTCTCTCACAGCTTCTGTGGATGGCACCTTCTCATCAAGCAGGGGCGCCACATATGATAGATAATAGAAAACTGCTTAGCGGCGCAGATTATTTTCTTTCCAAGTGCTTGTGCCGCCCCCCACGTGTCATAAAAAAATGTCGCCCCGGGCGGCTGCCTGGTTCAACCCATGCCAAAAACCGCCACCGGCTGGACTCAGGTTCCCCCCTACTGTGGGGATAGAATCATTAAAGTAATATCAGCAGTGTAGGGATATAATTTACAAGAAAGCCTAGAATGAAAAACTGGGAAATGACAATAAGGCAAAAGGAAAAAAAAAAATCATTAGGTCAAACGCAATGTGTAAAATACACTTTATGAACTGAAATAGAAGTAAACAGCTAAAAATCATAGAAGCTGTTTAAGGCTGTCTCACGTTCCATCTACTCAAACCGTGTACACATGTGTGAGGGTCACGTTCTTCTTGCACATTGTGTTTATACCGTGTGTGTGAGGAATAGACGTGTGCAGGGCTTTTGTGCGTGCACGTTGTTTGTACATTTGGCCCCAGTTGTACTATTTCCACCTGCATTTGTGTCGTCAGACTGAATGATCGCAAGGCGCCTCAGGAGCTCCACAGACCTTGTTTTGTGACAAGCTTTTCTCTAGACCTCTGTGAACTTGAACAGATGGAGGTCTGGGTAAACTTTATTCCTGCTAATCAAAAGGTGGATTAACTGGGTTGAGTCGACTTCTGCCCTCTATCTGTCCCAGAGCTGTTGCTTTCACACACTGGTCAGTCTGTCATTTCTTTCTGTCTGGCCTAAATCCCCTCTTTTGCCTTTTCCATTCCTTTGTCTATCTTTTGCTCCATCGTAATTCCCTATATCCAATTCTTTTCTCTTTTTTTGCACTCTGCAAAGTAATAAAACAGGTTCTAATTCCACAGGGAACTTTTCTCCCTGTGCGCTGTTTGATGCACGGCTGTCATGCATTTAATGAATGTACTGATTAAATCAGGCTCCATCTCAGCCCTGCTGTTGTGTAGGTATAACCCAGACAGAGAGCAGCATCTCCCACTGAGGCGCTCTCAACCTCCTGCTTCACTTTACAGGTGAAATTTAAAGTAACAGTCTGTGACATCTTCACAGAAACTAATTCCAGTTGTGTTAATGAAAAGCAAAAAAGTATATGAAGCTTGTGATTTTCATTCTTTCATACTGCTTGTGGAAGCATTTAATGACTTTGGGGATGGATGAAGTACTCCCCTCTGTCTGAAGCGTCGTTCCAAAGAAGAACCTGCAGCAGATGATGCATCGGGGACGTTCAGCAGTTGCAAACTGCAAGTCTGAAGTTTCAGAGGAGTCAACATCAGGTCTTGAATGTTTCCATGTTCAATATGTCCAAGAGAATTTTCTCTTTTCTGTGTCCCTCTGAGCCGCCACAGACCATGTACCTATCTGCAGCATTGACCCACTGGGGCGAGAGCCTCATGAGGCCAACCTGGCTGATACCACTGTGATCGATTAAATCAATGTATTTATACAGCACTTTAAAAACAATGGCTCATTGACAAAAGTACTTCACTATGATGATAAATAAATAGGATAATTATGGGAGATAAAAAGCTAAAATACAAAATATAAAACCGTGAAACCATACGGCTACTGTTGATGAATTAGCATTACACAGAAGATAAATGAGCTAATCAGGATGCTTTGGATGGAACAGCCTTGGTATATCAGTTACAACAACTTGATTTGGGTGGGAGAGAAAACTGTAATTTGGTTAAATTAAATAATTATAGGATGAATTAGAAGATATTTTTTCTTAAATTATACCTTGATAGAAAATGGATATAATAAAAAGGTACCTCCAGAACAGGCAAACTGGAGTCAACAGTAATTTTGTTATGTTTAGTCCCCCTCACCAGGAGGGTGAGGGAGAACTGGTGTTGGACTCAAGATGGCTGACCCAGGTGCTAGTACAAAAAAGGTGGTTTAATGGAATAAAAACATAACAAAACAGGGTCCATAATACATACAACAAGGGAAGGGCAGTGATGACTAAGGAGACCAGGACAGTAAACACACAAACTAACGACAGAAACTAGGATAGCAGAGGATGAGAACGGACAGGTGAACAAAAAGAACCAGCGTAAACAATGTAATCCACAGCACAGAGACTGTCAGCGTGGAAGACAAAGCACGTATTTCTGTGTTGCTAACCGCATAATTAGCGTGATAAGGTCAAGCCAAAACGCACAAAGACTGTCAGCGTAGCATCTTACACACGTCTAACAAATGCGGGTCAAACACAACATATGTGACTTACATAGGGTAAGTATAGTCCGTCACATGTCGCAAAGCTGCGGCAAAGGCGGAGCGTCTGCCCGAGGTATAAATAAGGAGGAAAACTAATCAGCGGGATTCACCCCAGCTGTGTGCACCGACAAACGAGTCGCTAATTACCAAGTGCAACACAGCTGAGGTGCAGAATCCCGCAGATCAAGGAAATAGAGGAGAGAAAGGTGGAGGAGAGGCAGCGCCAAGTGGCCCTGACATGAAGAGATCCAAAGGGCAGGTAAATAGGTCAGGCAACAGAATATGAGCTAGCACATGACACAAAAATGACTGGAATGCATAACACAAAGGCAAGCAACTATCTGGCAGTGAAGAGAAAGCAAAGTACCCAGATAAATATAGAAATCTCTCAGAATACTTTCAAACATAGCGTAATGATGCAATAGTCACTGACTTTGCTTTAACTTTGAGCATCAACACAAAACAAGGTGCAGAAAAAAAAATCTAACCAAATAAAGAGCTTGTTATTCACTAGATTCTGGAACAGTACTGGTCTAATGAATTTGTTCTCTGTGTCTGATTAGTTAGCTATCAGCGTCATCGGTAACTGCAGACCAGGAAAGAGCCACATAAAGAATCTTCATTATGGAAGAAGTGCTTTAAAAGCCACAGAGGAATGAAAGCTTTCTATGAGAAATCTCAGCAACATAAAGAAAGAATTGCAGTTTTAAAATGAAGCTGCTTTGATAAAGTGAGATGCTCTGAATACTAGCATACTGATAGACTTCTATCAACCCAAGTCATTTCCCGTAAACCCCGTTCCTGCCTATTGGAAAGCCAGTGTTATTGTTTTTATGGAGATTTTAGTCTTTTATGCATTCATATAACAAAATTTATCAGGGTGGTGAAACTGCGACAGGTGTGTATTACCTTCGAAGTGAAACAGCTGGGTGCACCGTGGGGAGTGTGCTGTCCCGTCTCCCTGGTATAAAAAGCAAAATAATGACTTTACCCACAATAAAGTGATCACGCTGTTTAACTGATCACCCGCTGTAGCACACTCTGACATGTATCTGTTGGACTTGATGTGTGTGAGGCAGCAGTTGGACTGTAGCTCCAGAGGACAGACCGTGACCTTTCAGTGAGCTGCACCTACAGGAGAAGGAAAGCTTCTGCTTAAGTCAGCATGCGACTAGAGAGATATTTTGCACTTCAACATAAGGAAATGCCACGGTAGGCCCAACTCATGATGTTAAAACATTTTCTGTGTTTGTCTTTGTCTGGCAGTGAAGTGTAACGTTGGGTCATGTTCAGTGGTTCTCTAGCAGCATCTGAAAACCAGGTTCCTGCAGCAGAGTTTTTTTCTGCAATAGTTAAGAAACAGTCATTTGATTAACTTGTTAGTTTGACAGAAAAAGCACCAAAGATTCTGCTTCTCAAATCTAAGAATTGCTTTTGTTTTGCATTTCTGTTCCTTTTCCCCTAAAGCTGATTAAATCACTGCAGGACACGTGTCGTATCCTGTGCACATTTCTTCATATCTTTTTCATTTTAAGTAGGGATATACAAATACTTAGTTTTCAGAAGATGTTGTATAAAAGCTTTCCTTATCAGACTTTGTTAAATTTGCTTGAATATATCACTAAAGCATAGTATGAGAATTTGATTGAATATGCAGAGTGAGCTCTGGACTGCTTTGTCTCTGTAGTAACCACAGCCTGTCCTTTGTGAAGTGCATATTTTTAGCTGTTTCAGTTGACTCAGAGTGGTTTGTGATGTCGCTGAGGTTTTCTTCCAGCGAGGTCGCCCGGGTATTTGTGCTAAGGGTTCATTAGGATGCTTTGATACGCTTTTCTTTGAGAGGCTTTTAAAGCAGAGATTTGATTAAAAAACATCAAAGACGAAGCTCCTGTCTCACATTCTCCCTGCTTCACACCGACACCCTCTGCTTTTGTCTTTCCTCATATTAAAAGTATTTTCAAGCATTATTGTCTTTGTAAACCTCTCAGCTGTGTGACACAAGAATATTGCTGAGGTGGGGGAAACATTTTAGCAAATCCAAGTTCTTTATCCAGTCGTCCCCTCCCTGCGTTGCCTCTCAGCTCTTTGTTTCTCCACCTCATGATCTCTGCATCTCAGCTGTGATTTCCTCTCACACCAGTGTAAGTGTGTTTTGTGTTTGGCGTGGTCTCTGATGCTCGACTGCCAGAGATTTCATTATGTTACTTTTTTGCCTTTGTTTTTTCATTTGATTTCTGTTTTTATAGCTGTTGCTCTGTCTTGAAACTTTCAGTTGCCAGTGTTATTTACAGATGTAAGGTTCTAATATTAAGGTTCCAAAAAACTGTATAGCTTCTTGTTTCATATACAGCAGTAGCTTCAGTTTGTCCTGAGGATGACGCCAGTGGGAACACGTTAGGCCATACAAATCTAAAGAAGCTTACTGTGATGGGAGCATGAATGTGCTCAGCAAATATCATGGAAATCAGAGGATTAGATTAGGAGATACTAAAGTTGATATTTTGTTCTGAGCTCTGAACTGCGGTGGCTTTGGTTGGACATGATTAGCATCTATCAGCTTCTGTCAAACTCTACCTCAGCTGAACTCAACCACCCTGTAAGAATGTAGTGTAAACACAGTAGCCTGTCAGCTATTCCCTTGAAATGGTAGACTCAGCTGAAAATGAACAGTTTGGGAAACAAGACACTTCACAGTGTTGGTCGTCAAATGGGCATGATGATCGTTCAGGTGTGTACGCGTCACATTACAGTCTTTTGGCTGATGGCTTTGTCCAAGGTGACTTGTAGCTTGTTTCTTCACCTCTGTTGGAAACAAAGCAGTGCAATGATTTGTTCATTGAATCAAGTAGGTGTGTGTGTATGTGTGACAGAAACGAGGAGAGCATAGTAGACAGGATGAAGAAAGACGACATCATCTTCCTCTATAGCTTGCTAATAGTTGTGAATGATATCAGAGAAATGGTGATAAGCGTGAATGAGACTGGCAGAGCTGCGCAAGTTGTCGACTGATAGTTTATCTGATGGGAACAAACTACCGTCTGACAGAAAGTCAGGCTGAATGAATCGCACTGGTCTGCAAGTTTCACACTGATACTAAATGAAACTAATTTCAATCCAAATATAACCTTTAAAAGAGCTGCTTGGCTGTAGTTTTTAACCATTTACATTTTATACTGACATGCAAAAACTGACTAGCAAGTAAAGATAATGCTGCCTTTTGACTTTGAGAGAGTGTGATGTATGATTGTGCCTCAGTTAAATGAAAAACATGTGACTTGTACAACACCAGCCTAAAATTTCACTCATGACGCTTCAGTTTCAATTTTATTTGTACAGCACCAAATCACAACAAAAGTCGTCTCAGGAGACTTTACAAAGCTCTAGACCTTACTATTATTATTATCATTAGAGAGGGAAAATCCAACAAACACCCCTTGAGCAGGGCTTAGTGACAGTTACAGGTGCATCTCAATAAATTAGAATATCGTGGAAAAGTCCATTTATTTCAGTAATTCAACTCAAATAGTGAAACTCATTTATTATATAAATTCAGTACACACAGACTGAAGTAGTTTAAGTTGTTGGGCCTTTTAATTGTGATGATTTTGGCCCACATTTAACAAAAACCCACCAATTCACTATCTCAATAAATTAGAATACCTCATAAGACCTATAAAAAACCATTTTTAGTGAATTGCTGGCCTTCTGGAAAGTATGTTCATTTACTGTATATGTACTCAATACTTGGTTGGGGCTCCTTTTGCTTTAATTACTGCCTCAATTCGGCGTGACATGGAGGTAATCGGTCTGTGGCACTGCTGAGGTGGTATGGAAGCCCAGGTTTCTTTGACAGTGGCCTTCAGCTCATCTGCATTTTTTGGTCTCTCATTTCTCATTTTCCTCTTGACAATACCCCATAGATTCTCTATGGGGTTCAGGTCTGGTGAGTTTGCTGGCCAGTCAAGCACACCAACACCATGGCCATTTAACCAACTTTTGGTGCTTCTGGCAGTGTGGGCAGGTGCCACATCCTGCTGGAAAATGAAATCAGCATCTCCAAAAAGCTGGTCAGCAGAAGGAAGCATGAAGTTCTCTAAAATTTCAAAAAAACACAGTGGACCAACACCAGCAGAGGACATTGCACCCCAAACCATCACAGACTGTGGAAACTTAACACTGGATTTCAAGCAACCTGGGATATGAGCTTCTCCACCCTTCCTCCAGACTCTAGGACCTTGGTTTCCAAATGAAATACAAAACTTGCTCTCATCTGAAAAGAGGACTTTGGACCACTGGGCAGCAGTCCAGTTCTTCTTCTCCTTAGCCCAGCTAAGACACCTCTGCCGTTGTCTGTGGTTCATGAGTGGCTTGACAAGAGGAATACGACAACTTTAGCCAAATTCCTTGACACAGCGGTGTGTGGTGGCCCTTGATGCCTTGACCCCAGCTTCAGTCCATTCCTTGTGAAGTTCACCCAAATTCTTGAATCAATTTTGCTTGACAAGCCTCTCAAGGCTGCGGTTCTCTCTGTTGGTTGTGCATCTTTTTCCTACCACTCAACTTTCTGTTAACATGCTTGGATACAGCACTCTGTGAACAGCCAGCTTCTTTGGCAATGAATGTTTGTGGCTTATCCTCCTTGTGAAGGGTGTTTATGATTGTCTTCTGGACAACTGTCAGATCAGCAGTCTTCCCCATGATTGTGTAGCCTAGTGAACCAAACTGAGTGACCATTTTGAAGGCTCAGGACACCTTTGCAGGTGTTTTGAGTTGACTAGCTGAGTGACATGTCACCACATTCTAATTTATTGAGATAGTGATTTGGTGGGTTTTTGTTAAATGTGGCCAAAATCATCACAATTAAAACACCCAACGGATTAAACTACTTCAGTCTGTGTGTATTGAATTTATATAATACACAAGTTTCACTATTTGAGTTGAATTACTGAAATAAATGGACTTTTCCACGATATTCTATTTTATTGAAATGCACCTGTATATCACATAGTTTTGTCATCAGATCAACCAAGAGCTGTGTTTACCGTTTCTGGGTTTGCTCAGAGATCTGTTCTTCTCTAATCTGACAGAGTTTGGTAATTTTCAAACAAAATTCACATGTTGCCAGTGTCATGTCCTACGAACCAGAGCCAGTGTCAGTTTTGTTTTCAGTGGCCCACAATCAGCAAAGATTCAGTTTTTGTTTCAACAGCGTTTTGTTTATAGTCAGCGAATCAGAATTCAGTCTGACAGTCAGGCCAGGAATAAACAGCAAGTCTGATTTTCAGATAAATATCACCAGGTTTTATTAAACAGTCAATTTGTCACAAAAGTTTTAGTTTTATTTGATCTGTGTACTATAGATGTTTTAAAAAAATGATTATTTTACTTACTGATGATCACAGCAGGTTTATTCTTCCAGAGGTGACACACTTTATAGTTCTGAAGTCGCCAGTGCAATAACCACAGAGATACCAGCACACTTATTACCTTTATCTCCTTACATGAGTTCTGTCTTGTAGGATAATAAAGTCACATCTTATTTCACCTTTGTGCTCTCCTGTCTCCTCTCACAGGTACTTCACCAACATATCTATCGGTGGGCGTGACTATTCCTTCAACAGTGACGGCTACTTGTCGAACCCGCTGCTCGATGTCATCTCCTACACCAACGGCAGAGGCTGGGAAGAGGTTAGTACACAGCGGTGTGAGTTAATTATCATAGCATGGCGGTTAGACAGGATAACCACAGTTTCACACCCATCAAACATGTGAACTCATCTTTGCTCAGTTTCACCTTTCTGCTTGCTTTCTCACTGTGTCCATGTCTGTGTCATCATTAGCTCTCCCTCGGCTCGTTTGTCTGCCTTGTTAGTCAGCGCTAACTAGCCCAGTCCTCTTCATCGAGGGTCATGTGCAGCACTTGTACTGTAGCAGCATCAAATCCAAGTTCTGCGCTCTTGGCATTTTAAAATTCCTCAGTGAACCTTTTTGTCTGATCCCTGTGTGTTCACTTGCTTCTGACCTCTTGTGACTCTGCGTGTTTACCAGTGAGCACAGACTCTAACCCCTTGATAACGAAAAAGGGAAAAACAATCGAGCTCTAAAAGCCAGGTTCAACATCCAGTGGAATGCCCCAAGTTGAAACAATGCAGCAGATTAATGCATGTGGTTTTGGAGTGAAATGTTTATGGGTATGTTCAGGTGTCTGCATTCTTTTGCACATGATGTGTAGAGCTGCAGCAGCAAAGACTGTATTTATCCCAAAAGTACATTACATTAAAAAAAAAAAAAGAGGTAGTTAGTCGGTGCACTTAATTGGAAACCTTTAACTATAGCTGTGTGCTCCAAACCTTATCAGTCTAGATTTTATTCAGTAGTCCTGCTGAGGCACCAGTTTGAGCTGAGCTGGCTGATGCATGGACTCTTTCATCTTTATCAGATTTGTTTTATTCCTCCCTTGTATCTTTAAGAGGCATGAGCTGGCCAAGTTGTTTAGGGGAAATTAAACCTCACAGCAGTTTAGTTCAATGATCTGAGTTTTAGAACACTGCAGAGAAAAGTGTCAGTATCGTGTGCCACCGAATCTTAGCTGTTGGTTTCTGAAGGTCACATTTGTCAGAATAGAGCTTTGCAGTTATGTTATTGACAAACTGAGAAAAGTCCATAAATTCCTGATCTTCAGCTTACCTGCATCTTAAGTGCATCTTAAGGCCTCAGCGTCTTGTTGCAGAATCTCCTAAGCCAGAGTGTGTTGTTTTATATGCAGTCATTTGAACAAACGTGAAAAACTTTAGGGGGGCAAAACGCTAAATGCCACCTTTGCTCAACACTTTAGAAAATCAAATCAATCAATTTTAGAAACTCTTTTGCTCTCCATTTCTTTTTGCCAGCACTTTGAGGCCTCCTCTGTGTCCCATGGTTAATCTTTGACCTGGCCTCTAAATTCCACCATTGAAGACGTCAACATTCGTGATAAAACACTTGAACGGCAGTGTTTATGCCTCTGGACTCTAAAATTCTGACTTAATCTCGGCCATTTGCATCTGAAAAACCTTGCACTGAGTGGTGGTGTTTGCAGAGGCTTATACACCATGCATGCTAAGAAGAGAAACTGACCCCAGTCTTGTTTTGCACAAGAAAACATGCCTCTGAGCAAGATGCAGATCAAGGGAAATATTAAAACTACTGATACTTAGTTTAAAAACCGACAACTCGGCAGCGCTGATTGCTGAACAAGGGGCATTTATTTTTAGAGAGTGTCAGCTGTTTTATTCATATTTTTATGTCTTTTGTATCTCACCCCATCTTTCTATAGTTTGAGTCCAGAACATCCAGTCTATGGCTTCTGGCAGTGTTTAACCTGAGAGAAGAGCACAGACTTGCATCATTGTGAGAAGCCAGCAAACTGAAGTACTACTCCATCTGGAGCAGCCATAGTACCATTTCCTGCCCTTTTCAATGCATCTAACCTTTACTGTATTGAACCTTTGCTGAATGAATGCTGAGGTACTGACAGAGGAGATAGGGTGCTGTGTTGTACTCTATGGGCTAGTCAAAGATAGTGGAATAAAAACTGCCTACAGCAGACAGACGCTGACAGATAAGGGTCTACGTGCCTCTGCCGCTCTCACTCCGGCGGCGCTCTTCTTTATCCGATGTTCAGGTCAGTCTAGGAGTAAATCATCAGGGTAGCAATGTCAGGTTTCACAGAGGAAACCCCTCAGCCCTGGGATTTTACTAGATTTAGTCATTTTGCAGTATGTTTGTCCCTGGACACTGCTACAACCAAATTATGCTCCTGGTCTGATTCTGATCAAGTAACTAAGTATCCTAAAGCTGCTATAATCAATAATGTAGCGTTAAGAATGGATCAAATCACTATGTGAATGTAAATTATTACCCAGCTTTCAGCTCATTGTTTTTGGGCCCTGTAACTTTATATTTCTGGTTCATTCAACCCACTCCACTGCTTCCAACCATGAAGCTCTACCTGCGCAACTGTAAGCTGCAAAGTTAGACAATTTTCCTTCAGTAATCAGTAGCAGAACAACCACACGAAGCTGAATCCCATTTCAGTTCAGTTCAAGAGGTGCAGTAAGAGTTTTACAACCCCACGACACAAAATGATCACAGCATATCACCAAGAAGGGCTTGATAAACAGGTGCTAATGCATTACAATGACTTAGCAGGTGCTTCATAAGGGAGCAGGATTTAAAACCGATGTCCTGGTCCATGCTGACATCCAGAAGGAATACTGTTAAAATGCAATGTTAAAAATGTTCCGTTCTCAAGTTGAACTCACGACCAAACAGTGTTGTTCCTTTAGTGTTGTGCAAGCTGAAGTTTTGCCTCCTCTTTGTTTCTCTTTAAAAATTGTTATCTCTTCATGCTTTGGGTGAACATGGCTGTAGATTTAATTGGAAAAGATTATTTTTACAACTATCTACTTGTACAACATCTTGTAGAACGCACAAGATCAATGTTCGCGCACACAGTCTGTAGCAATCAGACATTATTTAAGACATAATGAGGAGCTTATCTTCTCATTACCTTAGAATTTTTAAATGGGTATTGAATGAAAAAAATAATCCCCATAATACACCACATTGTGGAACATGCTAATTTACTGTTTGCACCACTTTGTAGCCTAGATCCTGAGCTCAGCCGCCAGGTGTGACCTTGGGTTTTTAAGCTGTTCATGTCCGTTTCTCCTCACTTCAGTGTTTGATGCATTTTCATATTTAATAAGGATTTAAAATGCAGCACTATGGCCAAACCTCGCCTCAGCCCACTTATTGATATTGCTGTCTGAGGAACAACTATTTGAAATCAATGTGTATCTGACTATATTGATTTAATCAAACTTTATTTGTTCTGGTTCAGTTGACACCCTGACTTGCCATGCTTTCAGAGGTTTTCCATCTCTGCAGCTTGTTTAGGTTTAGAATGTATTTTGCTCAGACTTATTTTTTACTCCAATTTACAGCTGTTTTGCACTCAGAACAGACTAGCAGAGTGAAAATAAGTCCAGAAATCACTTAAAAGTAGTAATGGATTCACTACTGGCAGGAATCTCATGAATATATGCCCATCAACACTTTGCTTTCTATAAAATGGATGCCAGTCCTACTTAGTTGTTACAAGTGAGCAACAGCTGTAGTTTCTTTCTGTTGGAGGGGTTTCAGAGCTGCAGGGCCCCGTCCTTCTCTCCATCACATTTTAATACTGGAGCTGAGTGCTATAACTTTTCAGCATTCATGGCAACAGCAAGGTCAAATATTACTTGTGTTGGTACTTAAAAGAACCTTGACTCCTCCAAGGATGAGAGACATTATTGGGAAACAGAAGAGGAGCTCTGACAGAGCAGCTTTGAGAAAAATAAATCATAACTGAAAAGGACAGAAACAGACAGAAAGCCCAGACAGCTGCAGACTCGGCTATAATAATGGGTTTAAAAAAAGAATTCTGAGATGAAATCTACTTGAAACTGAAGGTTAGAAAAGGCAACAAACATCATGAATCAGCTAAATGCAATATGATGGCGAGGTATGTCAAATGTCAAAATCACATTATCAATTCTACTGATCGATTTTCATATTATTCAACTCTTAACTTAAACAAAAGCTTAAAACAGAAACACCGCAAACCCAGAACTGAGGCCAACTATTGTTCTGACGTTTTCACAAGTTTCCTACATTTAAGGTGAACTCTCCATGTCCTCCTACGCCATATGATCCTCATTCAATTCAGTTCATTTCACTTTTATTTGTACAGCAATAAATCACAACAAAGGTCATCTCAGAAGACTTTACAAAGTAAGGTCTAGACCTTACTATTATTATTTTGATGGAGGAAAAGCCCAGCAAACCCCCCTTCAGCAGCACTTGGTGACAATTAGTGACATGTAGTGGTGGCATATAGATGCATGGAGAGAGAGGAGAGGAGCACAGAGCAACATGGGGCCCCCAGCAGTCTAGGCCTATAGCAGCATAACTAAGGGAAGGCTCTCGGCCGCCTGAGCCAGCCCTAACTATAAGCTATATCAAAAAGGAAAGTCTTACGTCTAATCTTAAAGGGAGAGAAGGCGTCTTCCTCCCTCATTATCTGTTTAAAATGATACTCCTGCATATTAAAATTGGATTTTGATAAAGACTTGTGAGAGAAATATTTGTCAAAATGAAAGCCACAGCGGACAAGAGCATGAATCCTTAATATGAGTGAAAACACTTGATCCTACAGTTCCCATGATGCAACTTATAGAATCTGTCATTAGGCCTTTCCGGTCTGGTTAACTCCATGTAAAATTGCTGGTATACTGTAAAGTGGATTCAGAAATTATAGAAAAAAAATACAGTAAACTGAAACAAAGAGGAAAATCTTATTTTTCAGTCATTGTAGACAGTGCTGTGCAAATGTTTACCCTGCCCTGTGGTTCCAACAGTGCTATTATTTTAATATTAATTGAGCATTGCACCTTGGCCTTATTTTAAAAATGTTGAGTTTTCCCATGAAAGCCTTTTGGAGCAGACCACTATAGCTGTGATTCTTACATTTGCTATTCTCGTCACCAAGTGTTTTGCCTTTGTAAGAAAAGGTCTGCTGCTGCTCAGATAGTGATGAGCTTCACGTGTGCTGTAGCAACAGCAGCGGTGATTTGTTTGTAATAAACAGAAGAGGAGCTGTGTTTCAATGAGCGGTCGCCACCGCTGTGGCTGAGCCGACAAAAATATACAAAGCACCGTGTATTCGTCTCAGAGTTATAGACGCTCTGAAGCAGCTGTTGGTCGGGTTTGGATAATTAATGTCAAAATACTGACAGGATTACATGATTGATTCTTTACAGCATTTGGGAGCAATGATTGCAAAGTAATGACTCTGCTGAGTGCTGATTTTGGAAGTAGTGCACATTGAATTATTGTCTCCTTGCAGTGCAACACAAATGATTAAGTCCTCTGCGCTGTGCACCATTGATTGTAATGGAAATGTAGACATGAACAGACTAAAGTGACTGTGACTCACAACTGTGTATCTGAGAGTAAATTTCAGGGTGTAAGTGCTCAAGTCTGTTTATGGTGCAACATGCTGCAACATTTGGCCAGATCCTTGATGTTTGTAATACGTGAATATTTAAATGTTTTAACGTTGTTTTAAGGCACATTTAGTGTTGCTGTTGTTTTTCATTTCAGCATTTTGATAAAAATCACAATGGCTGTGACATTGCCATGGTAACAAAGACCTACAACAAACAAATCATGCCCTGTCTGGGCTGTATGTGTGTAATGTGTGTATAAATGTGGTAGAAAGCAGATACTTCAGTTGATGCAAAGCATGTCAGGAGGGTGAACGGAACAAATGAGCACAGAAGCACAAATTATCATGCTGCTCCATAATGAACTATTGGATCAAACTCATCTTATTTATGCAGCAGAGACAGTGAGAGACAACAGACACACAAAGTGCATAAGGGGTACAGGGGAGTGAGGTTGGTCCGAAGTGCCAGGTGCTGGAAATTTTTTATTTAGATCACCCTCTTAAACTAAATAATTATGAATAACAATGCGGATGTGTGTCAGTGCACCTATTTGTATTTTTGCATCAATTGGCTCTCGTGGTAGTGCGATGGTTAACGCTGCTGCCTCATAGCAGGCCCGGGGCCTTTCTGTGTGCAGTCTGCATGTCCTCCCTGTGTCTGCGTGGGTTCTTTCCGGGTACTCCATCTTCCTCCCACAGTCCAAAACATGCAGCTTCGGTTGACTGGCGACTCTAAATCGCCCTTAGGAGTGTGTGTAGTCTGCCCAGGGTGCACCCGCCTCTTGCCCAGTGTCAGTCGGTCATAAATATACGACACCACAGCTAGAAAACCAAATACCTGAGATGCTCTGGCCACACTTCAGTCCAGTAACATCTTCACTCAATGTAAACTGATTCATTTACATGTGTAGGTCCCTGTGACACGCTGGGTTGTCTCTATTCTAAAATGCAGCTCATAAAGCTCTGGGTTCAGTCAAGATGAACAAACTGCTCATTATACAAGATGACAAATGCAAAGACACAACCCAAAATATCCTCCACAGCTCACCGTTCATGTTTTGAAACATAACTGTGCTGGGAAGATCATGGAGCTATGGAAGAAGGAGAAAACAAGTACATGACTAGAAGCTCGGGCCAACAGGAGACTCGAGACAGCTAGGCTGCAGGTCTGGGTGTAATTAGGCAGTGCTTCAGCAGCATTTACATAAGGCTATTTAAGCACGTAGCAGATCCTAACTAAAGACTAAATTGCAGTCTTTGAAATGTTCAGGAAACATGTGTAGCTACATATCTGAAAGAAATGTCTAGTCTTAACCTAGTTTAGCTCAACACCTTTTACACATGCTGTAAATTACTAGCTGTGCTCATGAGTGGACAGTAAAACACGTCTTTAGCCAACAAATTACCTAGTGTGGTTATTTTTATGAACAGGATGAAAGTATTCAAATCAAATCTAATTGGATGTCACTGGTTAAATGACTCAAATCCCCCTGAGACGTGTCCAGAATAGCACAAGCTTACGTGTAGAGATGTGATCAGCTGCTGTTAGCCACAGCTGTCCAGGAGCTGAGGACCTGATCCTCTGTGTGTTGTTGTGTGTTTATGTACATCCAGGTCGGATGGTGGGAGAATGGCCACCTGCGTCTGCGTTACCATCCCTGGTCTCGATACGGCTCCTTCCTTAAGCCCCTGGATGACTCCCAGCACCTCCGAGTGGTTACCCTGGAGGAGAGGCCCTTTGTCATTGTGGAGCCCGCGGACCCCGGCACCAGTTCCTGCATCCGGGACTCGGTACCGTGCCGCATGCCGATCAACTCCAGGTAAAACACCACCAACCCCAGATATTAAAATGATCAAATGTGTGGAAAACGCATTCCTTGGAAATCAGTGAAAGCATTTCCATTACAGCATTTTCTTTTCATTAAGGTCAGTTCTTAGTGGATGGTGTGCACATTCACTTTAATTTAATTCAAATATGAAAGGTTAAATTACACTTGCATGCCTTCCAAATATGCAGTACATGGTCACTTAGTACTAGAAGATATTTCTCCAAACTTGTACATTAGTGTAGCTTTCTCAGTGCTGTGGTTTCTCAGCCAGAGCTCTCCACCGCCTTGACTCTTACCGACATCCAGGCTGTCCATTATGGCCATTAGAGCAAAATGAGAGCAGTGATGATGACACACAGTTTTCTGATTGTTTAATCTGACTTAGTGAGAGAACAATATTCCAGTGAAAGTAAGTGTAGATGGAGTTTGTTTTGGAAACTCTCCAAAGAAAAAAGCACAACTGGATGACCTGAGCTTTACTGTGGCCATAATTGAAGACAAAACAGTAGTGTGTATACCTCATATTTTTCCCTTCGAGAATCAAATGATGTGGTTTTAAACACCAAGTGTACAAATACAATATAGTTATTACATAATCGCTGACTTCTAACCTAGATGTCTGCTGTGTGATGTCTCTAAATCCATTTCATCGTATAAACCTCGGTAGGAAAAAAGTTTCACAAGCTGATTAGATGAGACTGTCCTGAAACACATCCCACATTCTTGTCCGTTGTGAAATTGAAATGTCTAGCCAGGCGCCGGTGAACAAGACCTGTTCCGTCTCCAGGTGCCATGCAGAGGGAGGGGCGGCCTTAAAGAGCGACCTTCTGGGGGTCGATGGATTAAAACATCACAAAATAGCTTCATTATCTCAGAGAGGGAAATGAACCTACCTCACAGCAGCTATAGGTACATTAACAGTCATATGGTATCACATTAGTGCACACAATTAAGAGCAAGGCATGACTGTTACAGCGGTTAATTAAAAAAAACATTAGAAAACTTCAGACCACACAGAGAAGTAAGGTTAATTGTCTTTTAATCAGTCCGGATAATAAACGGCATGGGAACCACAGCACATATGCAGTGATTCAGCCCAATTTACAGAGTCGTTCTGTGCCAGTTAAAATCACACAATGGCCCTTTTACTGTAATATACAACATGCAGTTTATTTATAATCAGAATTCTTTATCATTGGTTTCTTTCCTGGTTCATATACGTGTAGTCGGGAGGAGGAGGAGAGACGGAAGGGAGTGTGCCTCTGTGGGTAAATGTACGTGCGCATGGCTTGGACTCCATCCCAGATAAGCTCCTTTCCTGCCAGCTCATGACCTGGCCAATAGGAAGATAACGAGCTCATCATCCATCAATTTTATTGGCTGAGAGACAAGCTTGCTATCTTGATAACCCAACTGCTTTGTCTTTTCCTCACTTGCTCTTTCTTTTTCCTTTCCTTATTTATTATATATTTTATGTACTTACAGTTTAATCAGTTTATCTTTTTTTACCTGTCACAGCTTATTTCCTCTGAGCTTCCTGTGATGCTGTGGATAAGATATTTTATGCTTTTATTTTCTCTTGTCATCGACCACAAGGTCATGGTTTTTCAGCGCTTGAAACGAACACACACATAAATCACCGGGGCACAACCAGGCACCTAAACTTAACTGTGTCTCACACTGAACATTTCTTGCTTGTGATGAAGCTTGCATCACACACCCTAATGCTGAACACATCATGACGCTGAACTTAACTGAGCTCTCAAGCTTAAAAATGACCACGTGTAGTACCTGTCTTTATATTCCGGTTCAAACATAAGAACTAACTAATAAACTAATTAACGTGGGAAAATGTCAAAAATATATCTGGTAGAAAGCAACATATATCATTATATTTATCATATGCTAATATGAACGATGCATCTAGAAACTAAACTGCTAACAAAGCATTCATTGTTCAGATACAAAAGATTGGATGTATGTTCATCACCATGCGTCATGTGGAGTCTGCTTGTGCATGGAAATGGTTATAAAAATACTTCATATGAACAATGTGAACTTTTTTGTGCATACATGAAAAGAGAGTTGTGTGTGGTAATGTAAGATCACAACCATGAAAATTTGTTGCAGATCCGACTTTAAAAAAAAAACTTCAGCTTTTATTTATTTTTTTGTTTGTCCTCAGTAAAGACAAGACAAGAGTTTTGCTTCTATGTGAAAATGTTTAAGTACAGAGCAGTTTAGTCCCCTCCCTCATCATTTTGGCCTCCTTTTGACTTGTAGTAAAAAATAATTTGCCAAACGCACAACTTGTGTTGCTAGGTAACCGAGCTGAGAGCTTGCCATAGCTTAGTGTCAGAGGGCTTATGAAATGGTCCTGGTATGGAGAGCTGGTGGACGGCATCGCAGCCACCTGACCGATCATCTAAATGTACTCAGATTTCCATATGTGGATTGTCAGGGCGAAGCGTTCGCTGGATGAAGCCTGAGTGGAAAGATGCATGCTGTTTCTTTTAGACAGCATCCAAGAGCACAAACCGGAGATTAACAACACTTTTCCTCCTGAGTTGCCTGACCTGTCGAGTGTTGCCTGTCAAGCACTGCTCAAGCTGTCAGTATTGATCCCCTCACAGTGCCTTGCCAATAATTCATACCTTAGTGTCCCGCTTTATCTCTTACCTTCTCCCTGTGTATCGGTTCAATTTCTCACTCCTCTATCAGCTCACTCTCCTCCTTTTGCAGTTTCTACACAGCCAGACAGCCCATCCAGGTCAAAGCATCCTTGATAACTCATCTTAAAATCTCAAACACCTTTACTATGTCACGTACTGTATGTGTCATTTCTCACATCTCCTCAGTTTGGTGATGGAAGGAGCTGTGCCCATGAAGCACTGTTGCAAGGGGTTCTGCATTGATGTCCTGAAGCGACTGGCCAAGATTGTGGGCTTCACATATGACCTTTACCTGGTGACCAATGGCAGACATGGAAAGAACATCGATGGGGAGTGGAACGGAATGGTCGGAGAGGTGAGGATAAAGTGTCTACCTCAATATAGAACAAACACTTGGTGGAAGATTGGCCTGATGGTGAACCTTCCAGTTCAGCAGTTGGTCAATTCTGTAGGTTGAATGTAATAGTTAGTGCTAATGTTTGTCATATTAAATGTTTGATGGGACTGTGTTAGCACGGTTCATGCTCCCTTTGATCTACAAATGGTCACTGTGGTTTTGTGCAAGAACAGGCTTATTAGCAATTTAACAGTTTAGTATCATGCTACTTTGACTAGCCCTAAAATTATCTCAAACCTTTTAAAAGATTATATATGTAAACATACGTAATCCTTTGCATTTAGGTTTATAAATATTTGCATAGAAAATATAAAAGCATACATTTTATATATAGAATATACTCATGTGTGCACACACATGTGCGTTGATGTTCACAAGTTTGGGGTCTCCCCTATTTTGCTAGTTGTCGTTAGTGTAATTCAGCAGCCAAACACCTTCTCAACCATTCATCCATTCTACAACTGAAATAAAAGGTTGTTACAAATGTGTTGCACTTTTAGATTAAAGAGCAAATAAAAACAAGAGGAGACACTGATGCGAATGGCCCAGGGAAAACCCATGTGTTGTCTCCATTTGTTGTGTGCAGTCAGTTTAGCCTCTGCAAAGAACAGAGGTGGCGCTTGGCATCTCTCCAGGCTCACCTGTCCTGACTCCAGAATAACTGTATTTCCCAAAGTTAGTGGACTGTTGTTTTGAAACAAAACTGACAAAAATAGCCACTTATAAAATATTCATAAACAATATGTAACAAGCATCACAGTGACATTTACTTTGGGAGAAATTAAATGCAAAAAAAAAATGATGTGAAAGAAAAAGCAACCTGCAGACTATGTTTCCTCTGGGAGTTTATTCTAAAAGTTTAGTAACCCACATCACAAACCCAGCGTGACCTTTCTGTCTGTCTCAGTGAGGTATTGTCCAGGTTTTTCCTCTACAATAGCACCATCACTTTTCTTATTCTGTTGTTTTTCTTTTGCTGTGTTTACTACACGAGGGTCTGATTCCTGGGCTTCTGGGAAATTCTTTTTATCCTGCTTCAAATCCTTTAAAAGGCGACCTGGTGAGAGAGGATTGGACCAGAATCGAGAAAGAAGAGAGAAAATATAGCAGGAGATTAGTTCTGGGGGGGGCACACATACACACACTCACACTATACATGACTGTGTGTGTTGGCAGACACTACTGGTGCCAACACCCTTCTGGTGGCTGGATTAATGAAGCTGGTTTACCATGGAGTTAGACAGGGGATGTAAATTATCACAGTGTGTGTGTCTGTCTCTGTGTTTGTGGTCTTGGATTTCTATCTTTGCAAGGACTAGCTTTACTTTTAGACTTGTAGCATGAAGATATGCTTAGAAGATAACATTTTTCCAGGTCTGCTCTTCTTCTTCAAAGATTTAAGGGTTCACACTTGGTTATAGGGCCATGTTTAGGCTCTGTTGGACACTTGTTGTCAACAGACACTGTAGGCCTAAAGCATTTCAACATGGGGTCTGTTTGTGGGTTCACAGGCCTGTCCAAGAATCAGCAATGTGGATATTTGATTCCCTTATAGTCTAGTTTTCGATCAGATCAGTACTCCTGTTGGTAAGACAGTGAATCATGGAAGGTTCGTCTTGTCTGGTTTGTACTGTTTCATTCACTAACAGAGCTGTAATCATGGTGTTCACAAGGTCTGCAGTGGAAACAACTTCCACTAGCACAAAACAGTCACTGAGAAAGGAGACGATGTCAGAGCTTTAGAGACGAGCAGCCTGAGGTGAGAGAAAACAGTTCACCACAAGGCATCGCCTTTGCCACCGTAACCCCACAGTATCACATTGTTTTGCAGCTTAGCAAACACTGTATTAGCACACAGCTTCTGAAAGCTATAGAAATATAAATCCAAATTTAAGATAAAGTTTTTACAATGTCACATGCATTATGTGAAAACCTGTGCATGTGTCAACCAAAGCAGTGACAGTGTTACTATTTGCTAACAGTCCAGATGCTGCTGTTTTACAGAGCTTCACTCTGAGACGGGCCTCAGGTGCAGGTGGTCCCTCTGTGTCCTGGCCCGCTTCTGTCACTCAGTCATGACGTTGCTTAATTATGCTAGCAGGTGAACATGTGTGCACAGGAACAGCTGAGTCTGTGTGAAAACAAATCTAGCAATGTCCTGTTCTTCGTAGTGTCCTGTTACGTTACTTGTGGAAGTAATTGTTTTTACCCGAACTAAACTAGTATACAGAAATATATTCACTCTTTTACCGTCATCCGCCCTCTTCTTTTTCTCTTGACTGCCAGTGTATTCTTGACTTTTAAATAAACTCCCCCTACATCCGCAGAAGGCTACGTTTCACCGAGAATAGTTTATCTAACTGGCTCAGTGTCCTTGTGCCTACAGTGAAAGCTT
>NW_018128045.1:406626-411816 GCF_001952655.1 Monopterus albus
CCTGCTGTTTCTCAGACTGTCATTCAGCCTTGCACTTTTTGTACTTCATCTCTACATAAAAGTCTCCCAGTCTGGCAGTAATTTCCCACGTCCTTATTTTCTCCACTATGATTCATCCTGGTGTAATATTCTTTATTCTCGACATGAACTCTGTGCAGCAGTGAAGCTCTCACCGAACAGGAGTGTCACAGGTGTTGCTTTCAGACTTGGCTACATTCAAATATTTTAAATGAGCTAGTTGCAATAAATGGAGTGATTACCATGGATTGACTGATTTTGACAAGCATATAATCACATGGTATGAAACGTGGAAAACGTATGCATTATTGCAGTTTTGTAAAAATGTACTTTAAAATGTCTCCAGTGGCTTTAAAGGCACAGTAAACTGTAACATTCAACAGTTTATTCCTTCCCTTTTGACTGGAGCACCTGTTGTTTCACCAGCTTCCATCCTGTCTTGCAGCCAGTCATTAATTATGGTATAGTGCCATGAATGTTTTCAGGGCCAAGTGAGGAGGGTGGAACAATCATTGGGGATGCATCCAATGAGTCCTCAACACTTCAGATGTCAACAAAGAAAGAGGACATGGACATTAAGGACTGTGCTTTTAAGAGGCTGGTGAAAAACCGCAGCAGTGTCTGGTGAGAGATGGCAGAGCCTTTTGTCTTTCACAGACATTTGGTGCTAGGCCTGGACTTGGACTAATGAGCTTCTGGTCAGTAGCCCGCTCCTCTATCCTTCACAGACCCTTGGCAGCAGTCAGGTAACCTCTGTTTCCTGCCAGGTGGAACATGACAGAGCTGTGAATCTCCTCACTTCCTCACCCTCTGACCACCTGAGCCTCATTTACAGCTCCGCTCCTCTGAGGAGGAGCACAAATCCAGTTCATTGACATAACTTATTAGGCTTTTCACCTTCAAACATCACAGTGTGCTTTGGTATTTTCTTTTCAAAGACTGTACTTCTACATACAGCACAGTCTTAAGGGGATGTTTTGTAGGAGGCTGTAGAATTTGCAAATGTTAAAATGCTTTTTAGCAATTAAAAAGAGTTCACAGAAAAGTGAGTAGAAACTAAGTCATGAATCTGAACTCATTGATTTCACAAAGTCGTCTGAGCCTCAGGTGTCTTGTTTTCCAGGTGGTATCCAACAGGGCCGACATGGCCATCGGCTCGCTCACCATTAACGAGGAGAGGTCAGAGGTCGTGGAGTTTTCCGTACCGTTCGTGGAGACCGGCATCAGTGTCATGGTTTCTCGCAGCAACGGCACCGTTTCACCCTCTGCTTTCCTCGGTGAGTTGGTGTCTTCAGGTAGATTGTGCCATTGAATCCATGTTTATTTGTAGTAACTTGTAAATGTCCTTGTAGTATCGTGACAGAATCGGTGTAATGAATTTATCTGCTTATGAGGTTGTTTGGTTTAAATTTATGCTTTTGCTCTGAACAAAAAAAACCAAACTCTTGTGTGATTCCTCAGGGAGCCCGTAAATTAGCTTTTGCTATTTGGAACACAAACAAAGTCTACTACAGGAGTTTTCAGAAGCTGACACTGCACCCGACCCTTTGACCTCACACCGTGCCTCATTTCTCTTCCTCTGCACCCCCTCCTCAGGTTTTCCTTCTGAAATCCTCTGTAGTCAGTTCAAGACAGGTTTATTTGCATAACAGCTTGAATCCTGACAGAGATGATGTCAGCTCAAAGAGGTCAAAAATAAAAACTGACTTTATGTCTGCAGCTCATGAGTTCACTGAATTTGAAAACCCAGGATTATGTGTGTGTGCAGATGAGTGTTTATTTTTCATGTATAACAATAAAAAGGGATGGAATATGCAAAAATGTTTTGTACTCCCCAGCGTCATACATAACATTAAAATAGAATTAACGGACGCACATCCACTGCACTCTCTGAGACGTGGTGAAACTCCCCGCAGAAGCCTTAGTACATGAGGAAACTGTGAGAAATCTTTAAGAAAGTCAGTTCAAAGAGAAATCCCCCGAAACTGTGCACAGGCATGTCTAAATAAATATGCATTTTACTGTGAACTGTTAGGCCTATAAGACCAATAAAATATGTCCATCTTAAGGCTTAAAGAGGATACGCATAAAAATACACTTCAATTTAGATCAAGGTACTGTACCTACAACTCGAGGTGTTTTTATTATCGATATAAAACCGCATGCAGAGGGCTTCCCTATCTGTACTGTTCTCTTCCACCTTGTCCTACTTATTGTTTGTGTTTTTGAGTCAAACAATTGTTTTATTTTTGTCAGTGTGATGTTCTTTTCTCAGGCAGGTTTTGGTTTGTTCTACTCTCAGATAGTTGTAACTAAATTAAAGTGATATATAGAATAACTCCTATCAAGGGGGCGATGTGTTCCTGTAAAAGCAATTGCTGTATATTCTGCAGTTGTCATGGATCAGAGCATAAACCGCTGTTGAGTCAGCTAGGATGTGCGATGTAGTGGCAGTTATTACTGAGGGATAATGGTGAAGAACACGGCGCTTCCAAAGTGTTGACATGCTGTTATTTTACAGCTGGTGAGGAAGCAGTTTAGAAGACGTCAGGGTTTCTTAGTACAAAACATGCTACAACACAGAACAAGATGCAAAAGATCATGAGTGTGTCTATCTGCAAAACCGGTTATCATTAAAAACATGTATGAAGTCTCAGATCCTTAGTGCATAAGGCTTTGTGTGAACATCACTTACATAACCTATTGAAGCAAAGGCTTTAAAGGCCAGCTTTAATGAGGTGACCATGCAGGGCTACAGTTCAGACAGAAGACGTGCACTGAGGAGGGCAGAGTGTGTACTGGAAACTGCAGCAGGGTTTTTCACAGACATGAACAAATATACAAGTGTAAAAATAATGCATGACAGTTGATGATGTGTTTTCTACTGTACATGTATATTTCCCAGAATACCCTTTGACCATGAACACACCAGGGAGTCATGGCCTGTTGGTCGCTGGTTCAGTTCCCAGACCAAAACGATGAATCAGGGTAGGAAAACTAAGTTAGCAGTAGTAACTAAGTGTGAACAAGGCTGACAACATGGAGCCAGTGGTGTAAGAAACATGGTCAGTGCATTTTGAAATGCTTTGAAGACGTAGTGTAATGTGTTACAACAGCCCTGATAACTTACATAACCCTCCACAGTGCGCTGTACTGTCACTTATGTAAGATGTTTGTCTTCCACTTGATGAGGTTCAGTCATGGCTTTGCATGTCAAAGCAAAACTACTAACGCAGACTTTTGATGTGATACTATCAGTATTTAAATGAGCTCCCACAACGCGGGGGTGGCAAAAAGAGGGAGAATCACCAAACACAAAAGAGTGAGGAAGAGACTGAGTTACTTCGATAGAGAAAGCAATAACAGATGTGATGCAGAATGACTTGTTAGTGCACAGCAGCGTCTCAGGCGACTCCTCTTTAAACCCACCACCTGTGCTGTAAACCTGCTGCTGTGAATGCGTTCTAGTGTGTGTTCACATAACCTTTATGGATTCTCTCTGTAAAGGGAAGGCCCAACTAAAACTATCAAACCATCTTCTCTTAGTATCAAACTTATGAAAAATTGTTTTAAAAAACAGTTATTTACTCACATATGACAAAACATCCATTGTCTCATTGAATTCTATAACAATGTAATTTTTGAGCACCTATGAAAAATGGCCTGCTACGTTTTCTTGAGCCCAGCCACCAGCGTAATGTTGGTGATGTGAAGTGGTACAACTCCTCCCCAGTCAGCAAGCAGACGCTACAGTGACAACACACTTCCTGTACTGTAGAATGTGATCATTTAAAGACTGAAGGTGGCACTAATTCCAGTGATCAATATCTTAAAGCACACAGGATATGCAGGAAACAAATATACTGTATAAAAGAGTGGTGCTCTGTAAACCTCAGTAGTAGTAGTTTAAAAAAAAAAAGAGAGAATAGACACAAATAGCAAGGATCAGGAACAAACTGTGACTACAGTGACACTTAGTTTTAGCTCAGTAAAGAGGAAATAGCTTTGAATTAAACCTTAAATCAAAAGTAAAAGTGACTCCCCTAAAAAAAAAGAACCTATATGTGATGCAGCACCTCATCTGAAGGGCTTTGCAGCTGGCTGATACCTGTTAGTTTTACCACCTGAAGTAAAGAGCAATCTAGAAACTTAAAGGGGCAGCTTGACATTCTGGGAAATTTGCACGTTTGCCAAAGGTTAAAAAAATACACCAAACGGAAGACGGGCAGTAGAAATGACAAGTCATAGAGCTGGAAGTTGCCTCATTTTTCCCATATAGACAAGAAATATGTGTGTTTCCTAATATGTTGAACTGTCCCTTCACATTTTTATATATAACACACTGCCAGTATTATTTCACAGTAATGAAGAATTTTATCGCAGAAGAACCACTTCAAACCTAAAGACCTCACCTGCAGTAAAATGTTTTTCTGCAGTTTTCCTTTATAATAAAATGTTTTTTTAAAGCATGTGTTTTGTAAAATGTCTGCTCCAAGACATGACTTACAGTATATCCTCCATTCAGAGACCCCCGCATTTCCTCCCAGCCCATATGGGATCTATTTTATACTTGCACAGCCGCGGTAGTACATCTATAACTCTGTCAGATGAGATTTAGGAGACAATCTGAAACACGTCATGGTTCGACGAAGATGGCTCCCAGGGCCGTTTTATCTTGAGGCTGCTGGGCCACAGGGCCAACACTGATTCAGTATGCTGCTTTGCCTGCTTGTGTATGGGGGCATACAGTATGTGTAAGCAGATGAGTTCTTGGAAAGGAAAAAAGACAGGAACATGCGAGGAAAGTTCAAAGGTGAAAGAAGCAGCGAGCTCAGCGTGTAGGCAGGGCGATTGTTTCTGATTGAGGTCCCTCAGGAAAACCTCCAAGCATTTCATCTAGAGCTGGTTATAGAGGCGGAGGAAGAGATGAAGGATACAGTGAGTGAGGTTGTTCTAATCAGTGGTTACACTTCACAGTGCTCAGATCTTCTTACCAGAAGATACTGTACAAAGGAAGGACTGAAGTAGGGAGGAGCGAAATCTGGTCTGAAAGCACTGGTTCATGTAAGGAACATTAGCCTCGTTAGTCCCAAGTTGGCTTTAGCGTATAGTGGCATCCTGAGGTCAGCCACTGATTTCTTTGACTTTGGGTTTTGTTAGTCATCTGAGCCA
>NW_018128045.1:411826-416853 GCF_001952655.1 Monopterus albus
AGTTTAGATCCTGCTTAACTCTGCATTTGTAAATACAAAAAGGCAGGTGGCCTCTTTATTCTCTCAGACTTGGCTTTGTAGGTGTTTGCTTTAAGCACGTAACTTAGATACTCATAGGTGTCTCCTGCTGCTGCTATGCCAGTGCATGATAGACAGTTCAGTCTGTTTTGTTCATTTTTTGTCTTCTAAACATTTGGTGGTTATAGCTGTTATTTAAAAGTTATATTTTGGAGCATTTCAGTAAGTTGAATAAGATGTATTAAAACAGTCTTGTTTATTAGCTCATTTGTCTTTCACATTATCATTAGTTTGTATCTGTTGACAAAATTTTTATCTTGTTTTCAAAGTAAAATTTTTGTTTTGCTACTAACTTTTGTCATGAAAAAAGTCACCAGTGATTGTTGTCCTAGTTCCTTTTGGTGATTTAACACTGGATAAAAAAGTCAATTTCTTAATCATTGTGCTTCTGATGATTTATCTTATTCCAGACCCTCTAGCTTGTTAAAAGTATTATGGTGTTGCTTTGTATTAACAGTAAAGTGGTCCAGTTTCAGGCAGGTGTATAGGCCTACATCACATTTAGTGACAAACCAAATGGTCTGTGATTCGCTGTTATATATCTCAACTAAATGTCAGTCACCAGTGAATCCAGCCAAATAAAATTAAACAAACATTTCTTCATCCTGCTATTCAGTCACATACTGTAGTCTTTTGTCAAGGTCTTCAAAGTGGCCAGCGTTGGGAACATTTTCTGCCTGTTCAAATATTTAAGAGACTTTGTATCTTCTAACTTAAACCTGTGTGACACTGACATCTTTGGCCAGCTGTCACTTTAGTCAACCTGATCCTTTTCAAATCTCTCTTTCCAAACACTGTATAGCATTGCATGCAGAAAGCCCCTGGTTTAAAAGTCGGTTTTCAGTACTATCAATATGTCTGTCAAAATTCAGCTCTAGAAAAAAGCAATGCCCCTAAAATACTGAACCTTGGACTGAATGTTGGCCCTGCGTCATTTCAGAATGAAAGAATGTTTAATTTTTAAATACTGATAGATGAATAACCTGTACAACTTCAGTGTGTGTTGAAAGCCATTCGGAAATTTCCCATTCAGCTGAAAATTGAACTCTGGCATGCAAAGATGTGCCCAGCTTTGAATGTTTACGTTGCTGCATAATGCAGTAGTTGTACTCAGCTGGCTTTAACCTTGACCTGCAGGCAACGCATTTTATATCATAACCATCTGTGTGTGGTGCAATGCGAAAAGTGTGTATAGCAGTTGTGTGTTTTCTGTAACGTATGAAGAGACAGATGTTTACTTTTATCAGATTAGTTGTATTGAAATCTGGAGGGGAAATCAGCAGTTAAAAATTGAGCTCAGTCAGTTCTCTACAGCCTTGAAACTCTCAGTGGAACAGAAACCAAGACAGACTGAAAGTCCTCGTTACAGAGACCCAGACAGAGCTGGAAAGCACGACAGGACACGGAGTCTCAGCCTGGATGATTACAAACACTTAGATTGTCCAGGGACCCAGTAAAGATAGGGGTGAAAATTGAACAAGTGAAGAGAAGTAAAGAGTGTGTGTGTGTGTGTGTGTGTCTGTGTTGGAAAGGATAGTTGGTAGCGGGGCTGCCCCTCAAAGACTTGACAAATTAAGAGTGAAGCAAAACTCTGACCAAGCCACCAGCTTGTCCTTTAACAAGAGCTTCTTTAGGGTTTCTGAGAACATGGTGGATTCAGCTGAGTCAGGTTATACAAATATATTTAACCTTTTACAAGAAGCCAGTCAGAAAGTTGGTGCTGTTACCTTTGCAACACGCTGCCTAATTGTTAAGTTAAAAATAAAAACAAAATAAAAGCATGAGACCAGAAGCAGGTGGGACAGAATCATGACTTCAAGACCCCATAGAGATCCTAAAAGTAGTGCAAATACACTAAAAACAAGTACAGTTTATCTGATACACAACAGTTTTGTACTTGGTAAATAGCTTTATAATTCTGGTCATTCTGATTTCAAGCATTAAGCTACTCAGAACCAGTATTAAAATCTTTGTAACAAGTTATATTAAGATAATTAAAGTCAAAAAATCTTGAAGCAAGAGAAGTGTCTTAACATAAACCTGCCTGGTAAGAAGAAATATCTTGGCAGACCAAAAAACAGCATATTTTACATTAAAATATATCACCTTATATAGATTTTACTTTTTGCAGTGTAACCAGGGACATCCTAGGACTATGTTGGCAAGCAAACTAAATATGTAATACTGTCATTTTCTTTAGCGACTGCTGTGAAAAAGCAATTGAATAAGGGCACATAGACCTCACTGCCCCGTAACCCCAACTGCTCCAGTAAGACTGTTCAATGACACCAGTACCAGACCAGTGGTTGTACGTGGCAACTCCCAGATGTGTAATCATTGACAAAATGCATGCGCCTTCTGGTCACTTTCCATGGTTAAATATGGAATAAAAACAGATCTACTGTTGTCCAACATATGGCTACTGCCAGACATGAGGATTTGCTGAGACATGAAGTTAAAAAAACACTACAGCTCCTCACATCTTAGCTCAAAGCTGAGAGCACTTTGAAAACGGCACCGGGCTGCTTTACACTCATCAGTAATAAATCGATAAATCAAACGCAACCTTCAGCGTTTGTAGTGCATCATGTGACTATTTACAAACTTCCTCTGCTGAGACAGTTTTGACTGAACTACAGGAATGTACAGTACGTGGCTGGATTAGGTCCAACAGGTAGTATTTCTACTAGGATCCAAAACTATAAACGGGCTCCACCTGTCGAGGAAATAAAAAATAAGCAGAGACATTCAGGACGTGAATAAATCCACAGGTGTTCATTGCTGTCCAGAGAGCACAGTTAACAAACGTCACTCATAAAGGCAAGTGATGTTCAGTAAATTAGAGGAGTGATAAAAGAAGGAAGGTGTTGTGTTCATCTGTGGTTGATGTCATTCGTAAATTCAGTTGCTGTTATCGTTGTCCAAAAAAGACTAAATTAATTAAACTGATCCTAAAAAGGCAATAAAACAAAAGGCTCAGGTTTCTGCACCTGGTGGTCCTCTTCGCACACAGTTTGATGGCCCAGCCTTTAAAGCATATTAACCCCGTGTGTCAATAAGTTTAATGGATAAACCCTGAGCCCCTCCACATGCTCGCTCACCGTTTTGTACATCTCTCTGCAGGGGAGCATCATAAGCTTCATATGGAAACAGGTCTTGTTGCTGTTTGGTATGCCATCACACAGTCGTGTTTGATTTAGCATCTCTTCCTGGATGTAACACGGAGAGACTGAGGCGTTGATGAGTCGATCCAGCAGCTCAGCCCGTCTCTCAGGTGCTGTCTGATTACCTTACAGCTGCCACTGCTGCTCTTGTCAGTATCTGCAGCAAATCCCTCATTAATTTGGCAGATCTAAGAAGTATCTGCTTGTTTCCTCAGCCGGCAGTTAGACAAGCACCCACTGCTTTAGAAGAACAATGAGAAGAGGCAATTTCCTCCCTTCTTACCTCTGAGGTTTTTATCTCCACTATTTGGTATGACTGCTCATTCAAACTTCTGAAGGCAGAAAATAAAGTTTTTAACTCCCAAGTTGTGCGTTACATGTATTTAGATTGAAAAGTAAATGATATGTGAATATGTCATACCACTGGGATAATAAAGCAGCTTTGTTTCTTCATTCGTTTCAGTTGTCAAATTGAAGCAGCGAGTAGCTCTCAAAGTGTCCATCACTTTAATTGTGACTTGTGTACGCTGTCAAAACCAAATGTCCGTATTTCTGAATTCCAGCATCAGTGTACTCTGATGCTGCTGGTTTGTCTTGCTGTCCCTTATTACTGCAAAGACAGGAAATGTTTTTCTTATTTGGCAGCTTGTATTTATTATGAATCGGATCTGACATGAACACAGCGTGACCATCCGCTGAGAGCGTCTCTGTACGCAGAATCACGCCTGTCTTCAGCTCTGCCTGCCGCACGCTTTGTTCCTTTCACTCTGCTATTACCTTTATTTATCTTCTATGACATTATGTTTTGGGTTTATCAGTAAAACAGCTTTAACCTTCATGGAGATCCCATAGGTTCATGAAAGCCAGTTATGATTTTGCATGTGAAATAAATCATGTGCAGGAGGCAAAGGTCTCTTGTGTGCTCCTCTTCCATTATGGTGTGCGTGGTGTGTTGTTCCAGGCTGAGCAGCCATTGCATGTGTTTCTGAATTTCTGTGATATTGGGACCAGACAAAAAGCTTCCTAACATTTCTCCACTGTAATGTGAAGGCGCCTTAACACAGTAAAGGGAAAGTCGGTGAGTGGGCTGATTGAGGGATGATGTTTTCTTCTGGTCTGACTGACCTCTCAGAACAGCACAGAGCAAAGTGGGACTCCTACCAAACTACAGTATTATTTAACCAAAACATTTGAATATTCTCACCTCAGCACATGAGTCAATGCAGTGGGCAACAAAGGTTCCTTTTAGCTTTTAGCTTGTCCACTGTCCAGTCCATCTGATAAAACGCTACGTAAGCAGGGAAACTTTTGAAACTTTATCTGATGTTTGCACATACGTGCCTCTGTGTCTGTGTGCATTGCAGAGCCCTACAGCCCGGCGGTGTGGGTGATGATGTTTGTGATGTGCCTGTCGGTGGTGGCTGTCACTGTCTTCATCTTTGAGTTCTTCAGCCCCGTGGGATACAACCGCAGCCTGCAGAGCGCCAAGAGTAAGAGACGCAGTCACTCCAGCGTCAGCCTGCCAATCAACCCGCCGTCAATGCTCGTTTCACAACATTATTACCGACTTGTCACTTTGTCAGTTATGTAAGCGAGGGGGTGGGGGGCTGATTTGAGGAGGCCGTTTAGTAAAATTATGCAAAGCATCCCACTTTTTTTTGGACTGCACACGAGTCAAAACAATCAGTGTGCACCCACGATCTGGCTTATTTATTTTTAATGAAACACACAGCGATGGTGTGGTGGTGTCTGAGTTTGACACTTTTACAGCACTTGTCAGTTCAT
>NW_018128045.1:416884-422847 GCF_001952655.1 Monopterus albus
GAGTGGAATTATACTGAATTGGAGTGACACATAGGTGTTTCTTCATCACTAGCTGTCAGTTCTGTAGCCGCTGTCACTTTTTGCTTCAGCACACTGATTTGATCGGTATGGCAAACGCCCCCTCCCTTAAAGCTGTGCACAGACGCTTCTCTGCACTTTTCTATGGAACCATCCAGGACTGGCTGCCCCGCAGTGAATAGGACCATTCAAAACAAGGCTAGGCTTGCTAATGTGACAGTCTGCATCCCTGTGAACTCGGCCTATTCCAGCACCTTTGAGATGAACTGGACCGCTGACTGCGAGCCAGACCTTATCACCAGGCTCAGTGTTGGAGCTTGTTAATGCTCCTGTGGCTGAACAGGAGAAAATCTCTGCTCAGGTCCACCATCTGCTGGGAAGTCTGAACCCAGAAGAGTGCAGGCTGTTACAGAAGCAATGCCAGTGGTTTTGGAATGACACATTCACCGATCAAATACAGAATGGGTGTAATAACGGGGTGTCCTCTGTCTTTTCTCTCAGAGTCAGGGGGATCAAAGTTTACCATAGGGAAGTCAGTTTGGCTGCTGTGGGCACTAGTCTTCAACAACTCTGTGCCTGTGGAGAATCCCAGAGGGACAACCAGCAAGATCATGGTAAACACACAACCTACATCAGTCTGACTGAGTGATAGTCTGCTCAGTAGCTGGATGACTCAACACCAGTAAGCAGTGATCTGATGCTTTTCATGTCCAGTGGTTTTACATGTCTGAGCTTCTTATACTTTTGTTTCTAATATATTTAAATGACTATTTTTTCTCTGTGTAGTAAACAGCCATGTTTTGACATCTAGGTTTGTTTTGGCCAAATATTCAACCCATCAGTGCTTAATGAAGAACAATAATTCTATTAAGTTACATTTTCAGTTTAGCAACTTAACTATTTAACAGTTTGAGGCCTCGATTGATTAGTTTGCTCTTTCATAATCCTTCTTGAACTTATTGACAGGAAAAAATGCAAACTCTGCTTTGATTTTGTATTTTCCAGTGTTTTCATTGCAGATTACACACTTCCCTGATTTGCTTTTCAAAGAAAAACACTAAAACCTATGAACTTTATTAGCTGGTGCAATCACTGCGAGTGTTCGTTGACTTGTTTCACCATGTCTTTTACTCTCTGTGACACACAGAGAAAAATCAGTCCAAGGATTGTTCCCTCTTCTGCAGAGTAAAAAGCTACAGCAGGGGAAAACTCAGTTGTCTGCCCGAGTGCTTTAAACAACAACCCAATCATCTCAAGAGCTTATTAGCTGCTCAACAGGGGAGTCAGAGCAGAGGGCCTATCATTTTTAGACCTCCTCCTTTGCAAGTGTTGTAGTTTTTAAACTGCAGGTTTGCTGTACTTCAACCTGCAGGTAGAACAAGGCTGAAGTTCTGTAGCCCATCAGAACCCATCCTTTCATTCTTTTAAAAATATACTGGAGACAACTGTGTTTTTAAGAAAAAATATCCTCTGAAAGCAGCATCACTCAGAGCTGATCTATGTTCACAACATAAGATTACAAGATGAAATTTTAATCTTTAATGAAGGCTTAGTTTCTAAATGGCTTCCATCTGTTTGTAAATATTTTACCTGCTTAAGCTGATTCAGGGTCATCAGTGAGTATCCCAGCATGCACTGGATGGATAGACATCTATGTATTATTGATACAGTACGATAACATTAAAGCTTTAATAGTTTTCACATGAAACTCTGTCAACCTTCCTGTTAGGACAAGTTCCTGCAGAAGTGTCCTTGAGCAAAGAACTTCATCTTCTCCATTTTTATAATTATGCCTTTGTTGGCAAAGAAAAGAGTCTGTTCTTCATCTTATTCATTAAGAAAGTATGCAAATGAACTAATGGCATTAACTGGAAGTTGCCTCATTTGTCCCGTGGTAGCAAATACTGTAGCTCTGTTCACTACCCGACTGCAAAGGCAAATTTAGTGCTGCATTTAATCCATATCTCCCACTTGGTTCCTGGCAGAATGACAGCAGTGCAGCACTTCTGAACAGCCAAATGTTTTTATACCAAGTCCTTAAAGCACCTGTAAAGCAATCATTTGGACCAGCTTCTTTTATGTACAAGTGAAATTTGTAGTTTATTTTGAGTCAATCGCACACATCATACTGCTGCTGGAGAAAGTCACCAGTATTAATCCACCACTGAAAATATTCTCCCACTCTGTTGAGTAACTCTTGTTATAGTTGTTGTTCTCCATATACTTCATTAAATTCCACCCAACGTGGTCAACAAATAAAGATTTAGGTACAAAGTTCCTACATACGACTGTGACAAACGTACTTAGACATGTTGAGGGATGTCCAGAGAAAGAGGGTTTCCTCACAGGAACCCACAAAGTGTCACTTTATTGTCATTCCAAATTTAAGTTTGAGTACCAAAAAAAAAAGACAAATGCTGAGGTTGCAGTGACATGTTTGGAGGCCAGCGTGTCCGTGCTGACAAATACAGCTCTGCCCTACAGGTGAGACGGAGCTTCAGCTGTGGGTTTAGCAATAAAATACCAAGGAGTGAAAATAGTGTCACTCGAATCTTAAAATACCTCCCTACCTGTCAGAGTCAGCTCTCACTGATCCTACTCCTCTCGTCCCTCAGGTGCTGGTGTGGGCCTTCTTCGCTGTCATCTTCCTGGCCTCATACACTGCCAACCTGGCTGCCTTCATGATCCAGGAGGAGTATATCGACACAGTGTCGGGGCTGTCAGATAAGAAGGTACAGGCTGGGCTGGACAAATAGATAGGTGGTTTGATAAATGAGGTGATTGGATGGGTTCATGAACAGATGGACAGCCAAGGATTGATCTGATTGACTGGTACTTTGCATAGTCGAGGATTTAAAATGATGTGTACATTTACATAATGTGAAACTTAACAAAATAAGAGCATTAAAGGTTTTGGTTCATCTTTCAAAGTAAACAGATGAGCGTGGGAGAACAAAATGAAATCATCCTACGGTGGTTTTATTCTTTCCTTCCTATAAAAACGGGTGGGCAACTTGAGAATAACTTGAGTCCACAGAAAAAGTAAAATACTGTATAATATTCTCTCTCCCTGGTGTCTGCTCTTATTTTCTCAGTGCAGCTTCAGCGGAGCCCACAGTTTCCTGTTGCTCTGACACTTTAAAACCTCATCAGTTTATCTTTTTCCCCCTCAGCGCTTCAGAGAGCTATAACAGGCCTTTCTTTGAAAGTGAAGACTTTGAGTCTTGGTACCCGAGTTCATCTCCTCTCCCGCTTCTCGCCTACCTCCCTTTAACTTCCTCCGTTCAATCCTTTAATCTCCACCCCCTTTTTTTTTTTCCTTCACACAGTTCCAGCAGCCGACGGACCAGTACCCGCCATTGCGTTTTGGCACGGTGCCCAATGGCAGCACTGAGGAGAACATCCACTCTAACTATCCCAGCATGCATCAGTATATGGTCCGCCACAACCAGAAGGGAGTGGAGGAGGCCATCGACAACCTGAAGACTGGGTAAGGAGAGCAAAAGATGATCAAGATATGGAGATGTTCATTGCATGTATGAAGAAATCTTTAATGCCTCATCTTCATAGTGAACTGACCTAGTCACCATTCTCAGCGACTAAATCAGTAGTGGAGCTGAGAGCAGCTGTGGTTAACAGTTACGTTACTTCCTCATTAAAAGACGATTAAGAAGTGAAAGCAGCACTCACAATCTGATAAGTCAACCAATTCATTATGTACAGTGCTTGAATAGTTTGCTGTTAAACTAAATGTGACAACTTAAACTTGCAACAGACTGAACTATCCCTGAAGTGAGTACAGAAGACGGAATCAGAGGTGAATGTTGCTGCTGTATAATTGGTGATAGATGCACACACTATTGTTTGAACTACAGTAAAGTGCGTTTGGACCATGATGTGACCAATAGAGAATGTGAAGGTACATCACATCGTGTCGAGTGTCGGGATAGGGGCGTCACTGTTGGAGGTAATCATTGTATTTACCTGCACATTCTTGTTTTGTTTGGCTAAAATTCGGCTTAAATCATTGAGATCTTGCTTTACTGACTGTGGTACAGTAATTCAAGCTGGATAACCTTAGCTGACTGCAGCTAACTTTGAGTCCTAGACGATCCCATCTATGAGAGCAACACACTGAAAAATGACTCTGCACCCTGGGGAAAATACTATTACTCTACTTTTGTGTGTTACTGTTTTAATGCTTTGTTGCCTTTATGTAACTTTTTTTTATTTTAATACCACGTGTTCTTTCTGGCCTTTGACTCCTTACCTGACTCCAAAGGAGAGCTGCACAAGAATTCCTATATGCTGTCTGTTTATGCATAAATGGCAAATAAAAATCTTGACTTGACTTGACTTGATCTCAGCTCTAGGTTTGGGTACCAACTCTAGCTAGCAGCGGGTGGCAGATGAACACTGCAGATGAATCTGTTTCTGTCCCATCTGGGCTCAGACCAAACACTGAAAAATGCACGTTTAGATGTAGTTGAAGCATCCACTGCTGTTTGTAGCTGTATGGGACAATATTTATTTTTTTTCAAATTAACCTAAAGATGTGTGTAGTGTATCTGTATGATGGATAACGAGTGTGGTGCTCCTGGCATGGCATATTTGCCCAAACTTCAACATAGCATGATGGCAACTTCAATCTCTATTAGCTTAGAAAACAGGGAACAAAGTACTGTACATAGTGACTACGAATCTTTGAAATGAACTGAACAGCAGTAGCAGCGAAAAGTAGAACATGGGAATTTAAATGATGCACTACAGTCATTATCAGTTTAGTAGGAACAAAGCAGCATTTGCTTACATTTTTTAAAGTGTGATTTGCTGTAAAATTTTGTTTTCTGCTATTATTTAATTTCCTTATACTGTTATTCTTATTTCATATCTACTTTCAAACCTTTTTCTCATGTTGTGTCAGAGACAGGGGTTTTATTCATCACACACCCATCGATCACCCACACAGGTTGTTTTCACATCATTCACCTGATTGTCCTGAACCACCTGATGTCTACCCTGCCTCATCGGAACCTCCTCGACTCTCCCTTTAGTTTAGTTGTAGCTTGTATGGCAGCACAACTCACATTCTTATCAGCTGTGGAGTTTCAGAGACTATCGAGGAGCGCTGAGCTGCTCTGGAGGATTGTGGTGGTCTAACATTTTAATAACCACCTCATATCACACATCTCATCAGATTGTTGTTCTCCATGAGTCTATAAATAAATGGATGTGTGGATTGCCCACTGGGAAAAAATGGAAAACAGGCTCAAGTGGAATAAAGAGAAATGTATTACTTTACAGTCTGGGTGGAAACGGCAGAATGGGTCTACAAGGAGTGTGGAGTAAAAGAAGGCAGGCACTGGTTGGAAGCAACCAGACTGTATCCATGGAAGTTTTGATCCTTGAAATACACTTCTACTGTCACCCACTTTGTCTTAACAACTCAGCCTTCTGCTATTTTCTTCCTGTAATCCCCAAGTCCAGACTGCACGTTTTCCACAGCAGCTTGATTTGATTTTTTTTTATTTGATTTATTCTTTCAAGCATGTAAAGACAGTTGATATGACAACACATATAATTGTACACATATCCAACAAATGCTAATCCAATATCAATTTGCTTATACCTAGTACATGCTTGAATGGAGTAGGAAGAAGTCAGACCTATCCAGTCCTACCCCATGACATCATCTTACCATCATTGGTTTGCAAGCAGTATCTCTACATAGATAATTCTCTTCTACACCACACAAGTAATATACTAAAAAAATTATAACAGTGTTAGCATCCTTACATAATTATATTCTTAAATAATTATCTTCTACACCACACAAGTAATATATTAAAGAATTATTACAGACTATTAACATTCTTACACCACACCCACAATGTTCCATCTAATTAATCATTAAGCCTGTTTTTGCATATATCTTGATTGACACA
>NW_018128045.1:423622-431018 GCF_001952655.1 Monopterus albus
TCCACATACAATATCCAGCTCACTCGATTGGTATTCACCCAACTTCACAAAAGCTTGTACTTTAAACAGATACCACTCTGTATATATATATATTGTATTTAACTTGAGGCAACACTGTCCACACCTTGTTTCAATTACCGGACCTTCTTGTCTGACTCGACCTGTTAGTGCATTGATCGCACTCGCCTTGGGAGCCTCAGCTAACTGTTGCAACTTATGCACCTGCATCAGGATCATGGCTGCTAAATGAGGCCGGAGAAGGAGACAGAAAAAACTAGCACTTAAATAATACATGCTAGCAGCAGCAGCAGCCGCAGTGCAGTGGGAGAAGCCTGCCGTCTCAGCACCGACCGCCACTCAGGTGCCTCATGTCTTCAACAGGGGTGCAGGGAGGAGGGGATTATTATCGCCTGTGGGGAAGCTAAGTACACAAAGCATTTGCCATAAAATATACACTTGCTCATTGTGTTTGAAATGGGAGGGAGGTGAGGAGAAGGGGGAGTGATGTTAGTCGATGCAGATGAGGGTTCAAATGTTTAATTGGACAAGGGAGCGTATACACACACACACACACACTCATGCCAACAGGCAGCGGCTGCAGTACTTGGCAGATTTGACATACTGTTTTATTTAAATGATGCATTCCTTTTCATGATCCTTACTCCTCCTCCTCCTTCTACATCAGCTGTCTCACTTCAGTCCTCCAGTCTCTCCACCGTCTCTCATTATCCTCTTTCATTTTCTTTGCCTCTCATCCTCACAATATTTTCAGAGGAAACAGTTTATACAGTGCTTTGAAGATTCCTGTTTGATTTGGCTGTCAATGCACAGAACATCACCTCTCCATCTCTGTCTCGTTTGACCCTCCTCCCTTAACCCCCTCGTTCTCTCCCTAATCCTTTCTCTCTTTGTCCTCCTTCATTAACTCCTTGTGTCGAGCTCATCACCTCCCTTTGCTTCTGCCTTGCACTTCAATCCTGTCCTCCTTTCTCCATTCAACCATTATCCCTAGCTTCGTTTCTCCTCCTCCTCCTGTCACCCACTTCCTCCCCTACTGCACCATCTACCTTCCTAATATTCTGAGCTCCTCATGCATGTAGCTCAAGAGGACAAAAACATAGACAGCTCTGAATATAATGTAGTCCAGTACAACGTCATCTTTAACTATAACCTCAATAATAAACATATAATTGAATTTATACATTTGACATTTTCACCAAAAACTGACGTTAAGGTGAAGTGCTGCCCTGTGGTGCACACAATTGTACAGGTGTACCTAATAAAGTGGCTGGAGAGCGTATAGTTCACTAGCTTTGTGCGTTACACTCCAGTGTGTGAAGAGTGGCCACTGCCAGGAACATATTGGAGTCCTCTTGTATCAGACCTTTACAGGGCAAATACCAAACATCCTGCCACAGATTACACTGACTTCTTCTCCCTCATGTTGTTCGATGTGGAGTGGAGCTCCTCTAACCCTGGCCTTATGGTGCATGCTCATAAAATATGCTCCTTAAATCTTTCCACTGACACAAATGCATCTTACTCAAGGTAGCAATTCTAATGAGGAAAAATAAAATGTATATTAAAAATTAATGTTTTTAATATACATTTTAAAAGGCTGTGGTGATCTCTTTATGTAGAAATGCCTTATGACACATTGAAAACCAGGAAAAAGGCATTTTCATCAGTTTGACAGCACTCAGTTCAGACCTGAGCTGTGTGTGAATGGTCACAGAAAGGTCATCGGGTTCGGCGGTAAGGAGTCTTGGGGGAATTCACCGACATGACACAGACACTTGAACAACACATTTCCATATGAAGATGCATCTCTGACAGCAGCTGCAGATTGAGATCACACCTCTTACTGTGCTGCCGTATTGTGTTCTGTTCTATTGAGGCTGTTGTAGGAGGAGAATTGACATCCTTGCCTCTGCTATGATGAATATCTCTCCGTGTGATTGTGTGTGACGTTAGTGCAAAATGGTGTCGAGAAAGAAGTCCATTCTGCTTTGTGTTTGGTTTCCTTTTAGACACTGACAGTCTCAGCACTGCTTTATCCATCATCTGTCATTTGGTTCACCTGTTACACTTCCTCTGTTGTCATTTAGCTCAGGTCAGTGATTTGCATTTCTTGGTTGTAACTTTCCTCCTCCTCTTTCTTCCTTACAGGAAACTAGATGCCTTCATTTATGACGCTGCAGTGCTGAACTACATGGCCAGGAAGGACGAGGGCTGCAAGGTAAAAAAAAAAAATAGATCCGTTGCTCCATGGCTCTGCACAGCAGAAGCCGCTGGTGAAGTCCCCTTTCACAGGATCTTTGATTGTGCTCTGCCTCCAGTTGTGGGAAGAACAAGCAGTATGCCAAATGAGAATTTTTACAAGAGCAACATCTATAGTGAATAAATCAGACCCATTCGTTGCATTTATGTTTTACTCGTCTTGGCCTGTAGCTAGATAATATTGTCATTTTTGAACAACTCTGCTGTTGATTTATTTATAAGTTTGCATTTAATAAAGATCCCACAGGGCGAATGAAACTCCTGCCCAGTAATCATTTGTAATGAGGTCTGTGGGAGGCCTGAGCTCCCAGCAGCCTCTCACAACAGCCACTGCTGCAGTAATTATTACATGTGATGTGGATCTGTATTAATTCCTCCACTGAAACAATATCCCACACACCAGCCAACTGTTTTGCATTCAAGTGACATTAACAGTAGACAAAATACGTATATATCAGCAGAAATTAAGTTAATTTTCATGTGCTCATTGACATTTGTCCCTGTCGGTCAGACTCGGCGTGTGTACGTGTGGATGTTTACAGGTTTGTTTTATCCCACAAGGTGATGACCATTGGCTCTGGGAAGGTGTTTGCCACCACAGGCTATGGCATCGCCCTGCACAAGAACTCCCGCTGGAAACGGCCACTGGACCTGGCACTGCTGCAGCTGGTTGGAGACGGTAGGGCGGAAGGGGATGTGATGACTAAGGAGGGTTCTGAGGCCATTCAAAAAAACACACACATGACCTGTTTTTTGAAATGGTCATATGTCATGTTTGGGCATTAGGACCTACTGACTACTTTTGGTGTCAGCAAAATGTTTCTCCTTTGCATTTACGCAGGAAGCAACAGATGTTGAGCTTATTTCATAAAACCTATCTCACACTAGGAAGCAACAGTTTCAGATGTTCAGCTTATTTCATAAAACCTATCTCACACCGTGTTCACACTGGAGATTTGAAATGAAAATGAATTTATTGATCCATGAAAATGGAATCTTATTTCAGGAAAACTATTCTAATTGGATACATTTGAAAACAGCGGTTGTGTTTTGCTTTGTGAATAGAGAAATGTTTGTAAGAGGAAAGAAATCTGGTTTAAGGTTTTTGTTGGTAAACTTCATTTTTAATTGTCAGGGTGGTGTCAGAGAAACTGTTCAAAGATAGGGATGGAGTGAAAGGCACAAGGAAGAAGGCTGGAAGAACTCACGAGGGGTGAGGTGGAGAGAGGTGTGATGGGATGGGTGAGAGTGCAGACATGAAAGAGGAGGGAGAGAGAAGATAGAAGGTAAACAGGAGGAAGAGGAAGGGAGGTGTGATCTGTGTTAAACCTGTCAGAAAACATACAAACTCTTTGTGTTCACGCACTCGGTAGCACATCACATCTGTTTCATCTCACTGATCACACACACACACACACACACACACACACACACACACACACACTTCTATCTTTGTGAGGACACTCATTTACATAATGCATTCCCCAGCCCCCTACCCTAACACTTAACCACCAGAACTAAATGCCAAACTGTGACTCTAAATCTCATTAAGGTCTCAAAAAGTGAGGACTGGACAAAATGTCCTCACTCTGTAGCAAAAAATATTCTTTTGTTCCTGACTATGTACTAAGTACAAGAACACACAAACTCCCTCTGAATGCATTTTTCTTATTTATTATTTATACGTGTTGTTTTTGTGTACCAGTCACCTTCTTTAGAGACTTCACCTCTGTCTCTTTCTCCTCTTCTTTTTGTCTAAAGCCCACAGCATATTTTTAAAAGTTCCTCGGAGGTTGTTTTTGTCTAACCTACACACTTTTCTTTTTCTCTCATCTTATTATTTGAACATGCTAATGCTTTCACACATTTGTCTTGCTTGTGTGTTTCACTGCTAATGCAAAATTTGCTAATTTGTCAAATTTTTTATGTAGATTTGCAATTTGAATCCCTTTATTTTAACTGTGCTTAGTCATTTGTTGAGATGTTTTTGCAGGTGTTTATGATATTTTAATATTGTTCTTCAAAAGCAGTCCATTAAACTGTTGTTGAGGAGTTGTGGCAGGTCAGCACGGATCATGGCTGAATGCATTTCTGCCACTAGTCATCTAATGAACATAGAATTCAGATTTTTATACAATTCTTGGAAAAGTTTGGAACAAAAACTGAAATGTGCAGTAATGTTTCTGTTGATCCTGAAGATAAATGAAACAGTCCTACCTTGGCTCTGCATGCTACACTATCTTAAAAGGTAAAGGTCATTGATAGATGCACATCTTGTTAGCCTTTTATGAGTATGTAGATGTAGAAAATACAAAAAAATAAGGTCTGTTCTGACATTTTCCAAAAAATTTAAATTTAAAAATGATGCACTGAACATAAAGTCATATTTTGTGTCTAATGTAGCATGATGACAATAACCCCCTTGGTCCCTAAAGAGCTACTTATCACCCTGTTTGAACCTGGCACACTGCTTTCCCAAATTTATAACATGCACTGAAACCCAGACTTTCTCCTCGACAATATACAACATCTTTCAGTCAGTTTTTGGCCGTTTTACTGCAGAGATGTTATGTCTCATGGTTGTCCATGCTTCAAAGAACCATAGTTGCATATGTAACTTTCATTTTAACCACATTCGGTGCAAAGTCTTTAATTCAGAAAAGCACTGCTGAAAATAGAGAAGAAGGTGGCTCAGATCCGTCGTAGAAAATGATAGAACATTAGGAGCAGGATGTGTAACAGAGAGATGTGTGGAAAGATGGAGGTGCAGAGGCACAATTAATTGGCTGGCATTGGTATCTAGTCTGTTTGTGTCTAATTGTGAAGCTGGTTTCACAGCCATGCTTCTGATGTGTGTGGAAGAGGAGGAAAAGCTCAGAGGGAGAAGAGAGAGATGGAACAGGAGAGAAAATGTTATTGGAACCAACTTGAATTTGTTGAGTTGTCCATTTTAACAGGCCCCATCAATGTCTACTAAACTCCACAGACTGGTGGACATTATTTCTGTTACACCTGGGATCAGTTTTTGGGTTTGCAGAAAGCAAACTGAACCACGAGAGACGGCTCTGAACATCTGAAATATGTCAAAATAAAAGTGACTTAAAAATGTGTACTTTGTTTCTTCAGTTGATGTGGTTCAAAGCATTGTGTCTTATGTTACTGTTGGACTTCTACACCAATTTTAATGCTCAGATTTCTTTTTGATTGACTTAAATATTCCTGCTATTATTGCTTTTCTCTGTTCATGCCAGTGGCGCTTTTTGAATAGAACAGGAGTGAGAGAAGAGGTGCACAGCGAGAGAGATTGGGAATGACTTTTACACAGCAACCTCAACAATTTCTAGTAATTTGGTTTGCAGTAGAACTCCTGGTATTAAAATAATAACCCTTCATTTGTATTTTCATAATGGCTGAGAAGCCATTTAGCTTCTGCCGCAAGCACTCAGGAAAGAACATACTGTTTCAGTACATCTTTGTACAAGATTACCAGTTTTTATCTTTTGGAGATTTAGCAACACTAATGCACAAAAGCTGTAAATAACAAGAAGCTAAATTATTTAAAAAGTGTACATTCATGCACGTCTGTGTTTACATGTACACTAGCAAGGCCATGTCTGGACATTGTAGGAGACGGGTGCTAAAGCTGAGGAAATGGGCACCCCTCTTCCTGACAGTCACAATGAAATATGGCACCAACAGGACCAACATTTCTGATATCAGAGCAGATGGTAATATATTTAACTTGTCAAAAATGTAGCTCACAGGCCTCATTCATCTTTGTTTGCCTTATTGCCTAACTGGCAGAAAGGGCACTGAATTGTCCAACTGGCTGTTGCACACTTTTATTACCTGCCAGGTGAGGAAGGTGTGTGGATGCTGCTCCACAGGGTACTTAAGCTGTGTAGGCTACAGTGGCTGCTGTACCCTGGGAAGTCGAAGGGAGAGGACAGGGACTCGAGTGGCAGCCTGTAACTGCAAGTGTCGGCATAGTTACTGTACACGTCGAGTTAATATTTGATGTCATGAGCTAAAATAAAAATGGTCTAAAAGGCTAAACATAAAATTAAAAAGGGGAAAAAAACTATCCTGCAGAAAGGGCACTTTTCAGGTCAGAGAGAAAAGGGGCGGTGCTTGAGCATCACCTGGGGTTTATCTGTGCACATGCCTTCAAACTAGTATTGCTGATGTGTTCATGCATATAGACATCATGCACTTGTTTAAGAAAATGGATACTCCTGGTTTCTGGTCTCTGTGAAGGAAACAAATAGATTCTGTTTAAAAATGATGGTCTCCTGATGCCGATCTTTCAAAACTACAGTTAGACACAGCACACTAAAGGAAGAAATATGTGAAAAGAAGGGAAAGAAAAAAAATGAAACCATAAATAACACTGAAAAGGAGGCAAAGCAAAAAAGTGTATTAGATGATACTATTTCCACAAAGCTTAAATTTCACTGATTTATGTGAGCATGTACACGGTGAAATTGAAATTCTGATACTGGTTAAGACTGAGTATCATTCATTTTGCTCATACTGTTAGAAAAGTAAAATCCAGCAAATGCAGCAGCCTTCAAGAGTCTTAAATCAAAGCTGGTTCATCCTGAACTGTAGCAATAAATCAGTGGCACAGAAATGATAAAGTGGAGAAACACACCTGTACTGACAGCAGACTGGGATGATGTGCTGATCATTTACTCAGGGTGTGAATAGCCAGAAACTCAGCACTGAACCACAGCGACCCCACGGCCTCAGATCCAGGGATATTCATTACTCACCACAAATGCATGTGGCTCTGAACAGTTCTAGTAATTGTCCCTGGTTAAACCTCTCTGTGTTAGAGCTCTGCCATTTTTTTTAACACGTGATTGGTCAGCCATCAAACTAGATTAATATTAATATATCATATTTTTCCTGAACTTGAAGTTATTGTTTATTATTCCACATCATTAGAAGTGTTTATGGTAATTCGGGAAGTGCCATCAGAATTTGGGTTAGTGTTGTCAAACGACATTAAAGGGTTAAAACAGTTGGCAAGTCTGTCTTTTGTAGGTTAACGGAAGATTATGTCTGTGACTCGAGAGTCACAAGTTGGGGCTACATGTTTCCTTAGGTTGCT
>NW_018128045.1:431030-444087 GCF_001952655.1 Monopterus albus
CTGAACTCTGTCTTCGGAGCACTGCTGACTCCCCTTTTGCTAAAACAAAGGAGAGAGGCAGTTGCAGAGCAGACTCACTGCAGTACTTTTGATAAAGAAAGCCTTTTGAAGCTGAGACTGCGGTGAGTCAAGTCCCACTTGGCTCCAACAGACTTCCATGAAATAAACTATTGTCAAAGCGATACTGCAAAGGGCTGCGATGCGGGAAAGTGTCCTGTTACAGCAACGGACTTTACACCTGGACTCAATTCCCACCATGGCACGTATCCAAAGTTTGCCTCCTCTCCACTGTGCCACTCACACTGATTGATGCTGACTGAGCAATAAAAAAACCTTCTCATTTACAAAAGAAGAAGAAAATGTAAATGTTTTGACACTGAGGATGAAACTTACTGCAGCAGCATTTTACACCCTTGGGAAATGTATTTATTTTTCTTCAGAGGGCTTTGAGTCTTCAGGGACTCGGATGTTTTTAATTTTCTAGTCTGAGAACAGGGCCGCCGTCATTCTACTGAACCTGCAATTCATCATTTTATGTTTAGTTTGGTTCCACAGTCGAACAAAACCTGCAGATCATTTGGGATCACTATCTAGAAACAAATAAACACAATAAGTGCCACAGATGTCTATTTATTGGACTCTTAGCCCTGATACAGTTTTGACAGAATCTCAAAAACATTTTTACACCCTGCTAAGACCTTCAAAACCCTTCACCTCAGCTGGTTTGTTTGAGATAATGTTCCTCTGAGAAATATATATTTCAATAAATCATCAGCGTTTAGTCACCTTGGCGGCAGCAGACAGCCATCCCCTCAGTGTGTGAAGAGCAGGTAGACAGGGTGGTTGTAAAGGCTGAAATTACGCTGGTAGTTGGACAGAGTATTTTGGCACTGGCTTATTTGATATGTGATAATCCCCATAACTTCAAGTGCCCTCAAAAAATGAATGTTCTTAGGGATCCATTCCCTTATAGATGAATTGGACTAAACTACCTTTCCATCTCTCCCACCCTGAAAACACCTTCTCTCATCTAATTATTATTTGTGCTTTTACAGTTTGACTGATAAATGCACTTTGGATTTGACAGAATGGCTCAACAGCAGGGACAACTGCAGCTCAAACTATTTAATTCTGTTCCTCACAAAGTAGCAGTTCTGAGAACTTAAACTGATTTACTGTTTTCTGACCCAGCCCACATTACTCTTGCAGCAAAGTTCCCTGTTTCTTCACCATGGCTCTTTATTTAGCGAGTATTGCTGCTGTCCTGAGTGTTGCTGGGAATAAAATGTAGTCCAGTCTAAATACGCCAGGCTAAAAAAATTAAATGAAATATGAAACTAAACACATTTGAAATATGAAATAAGACCAGACCAAAGCAATCTCTTTGCTTAACAAGCTGCCTTCTATTTCCATTAGAGAGAAAAATCCGTTTTCAGTACCTTAATAGCTTGCACCCAATCACTGCTGTTTCTAGATTGTGTATCATGCTTGACACAAAATGCATGAAATTAGTCTGGTATAACTGAAATGGAAACGACTCCCTGCTAATGACTGATGCTCTGTTTGTAAAGGTGTTTGACTTCAGGATCATTTTTTGCTGCCAATTGTGACACAAATTACACATTTGAGTTTTGAGTTGAAGGTCAGCACTTACTAAACTGGGGCACTCTGTCGGAAACATGGGGTCATGTTCATTAATGAGAGTAAACTGGAGCTTAACAGGGTCTGTAGTTCAGTATTAGCAGTAATGTGGACGAAGCTCTCGTTTTTCCAGGGTTTGTCAAAATAACCCATATGACTGGGTGACTTCTTAGTATGTTACTTAAAGGTGCATTAACTAATTTCTTTTCAGCTTCTAGACGGCTCTAGTGAAACGCAAACAGCGTTTCCTAGCAGTAATGAAAACTACGGACGCCTGGTTGGGACAAACTGTACGGCTCTACGGCAGTATTGCAGCATCACAATGTCAGGTGACGAGGCTGACAGTGAGGAGACAGTCCCAACTGGAGCCCACAAAGCACTAATATTACACACAGCTCAAATGTCCCCAAAATTAAAATCATATTAATTTAGTACAAAGGTAAAATCACGAGGGGGTTATATCTGAGAGACATCACGTCCTGTCCCATTGTCACTTATTTAATGCACCTTTAAGCAACTTGGTAGTATTTTCTGATCTGCCACTTAGGTGGTTAAGATTTGCCTAAAAGCAGCCAACTAAAGACCTCTTTGGTAAGATTTGGGAAAGATCACAATCCCAGTTAAAGATGGTCATCAGCTGTTAGTTCAATGCATGAACCAGGTTTCATGGCCAAGCACTGACCTTTATCTGCCTGCTAAGATGTTCTTACAGTGGTTTAACAGCTTCACACTGCTACTGCTTTTGTAATAACTGTGAGAGCTCACTTGCCATGAGACTTTAAACAGCTCATTTGAAGAGTCTGAATGATGCTGTTTTGTTTCCTGTGGAGGACAGTCTGAAAATAAGATTGTGAATTCAAGCATCAAAAATACATTTCCTTGGCTTTTCTGAGTTCACTGTTATGGCCATCGCACCGTTGGCATCTGACGCATGTCAAAACACCCATACTCACGGTTTTGTTTTGATGTGCATCAGCTCGATATGCCAGTGTCCCTTTTCCCACTTTGGACGCGTGCCAGTTTTTCAAAACAGCCACAACCATGTCACATTTGCTCCTCCCATCAACAAATCAGTGTGCCTTGACTTTGGCAACCTTTAGACTTTTGCTGTGAATATCAGATGGCATGAGTTGGTGAATGATGCACTTACAGGACAGGGTAGAAAGCTCACATACAGTACTATAACTGTTGATTTGCACTGAAAGAGAGTGCACCTAGCATTTGTTTATTATGTTTGCCACATAGTGAAGCAATACCAGGTGGCAGTATACAACTGCTCCAGGGTATAATGCCATTTCCCTAAATGCGTTCTTCTGCACTGATTGGATAAAGGAGATTATGTGTAATGCCACTAAGGGGACTGAAGATTTGAGGAACTTAAATCCTCGTACCTGACCACCGGAAATCCTCTAAAGAATTGAAACTGAATGCAACTGAATTGAATTTTTTCCTAATCTGCTAAACTGTCAAAAATCAACAGAATGAAACATGAATTCTAATTTCAGCGCTGGCCTTTGCCCTCTGTGTTCACATGTCTGCTCCTCTCATTTGTGCAGATGACTCTCCCTTTCCACTCAATGTAATTTTTCTCCACAGAGCAGGTGAGGGAGGATGCACCTGAAATTCTCCCTGACTGTTCGCTCTTTGTGAGGCAGATTTCTCCCAAAGAGCAGCATTATAAGCCACTGACTGCCATGATTAACGTAGTTACAGGGAGATAAAGAGAGAGAGGCAGTGAGCCAGACAGGGAGAACGAAATCAGCCGAGCACTTGCTGAAACTTGATGAATTAGATCATCGAAGTGAGCACAGAATGAACATGGCTATTAGCATCTATTGTCAGGATCTGTGCAGGGAGCGGAGTGAGATGAGGCAGGGTCGAACGAGTTGAGCACAGTTTAATTCAGCTGTCAAGAAAGGTTTGAATTCCCACACATGACTGCTGGGGCAGTGAAGTGTGGCACACAGTGCTACATGTGAAACTTATGCTTTGTCTGAGTGGATTTGACATTTCAGTCAACATGGCTGAATTTTGATGGTCTAAATCGTGTCTGGATTTCCAGACGTTAATTAACCCAGAGGTCTTAATATTGTAATTGTGACCATTGGGAATTGAAGCTTCCCTTGACTGGGATGTCTTCAGTGCTTCCGATCACAGATTCTGAATGTGTGCACATCCTGGTGTACCTCTCATGTCACTTATAAGATAATTCCTATGTCCTATGTCGGTTGACTGAAGACATAGGGTGATCTATGTCTGTTATATCAGCTTTGAGGATGGCGCTGGAGGAGCCATGACACTGAGGATACATGAGATCATCCTTTGCCATGTTTCCTTGAGTCCTTTTTCCTCCCCCTCTCTCTGTAAATGTGGTCCTGATTTTCCTTTCCACTGCCTCATTCAGAATCAGAATTGGTATCGGCTTTATTGGCCAGGTGTGTTGGACACACGAGGAATTCGACTCTGGTACTCTTTGTGATTAATACGTTAATAGCCAGTGCTGAGATTGCTGTAACACTGGGGCTACACGTTTGCATGTTCCTGACAGTTTGAGCAGGAAGTGTAATGTTTGTGTGTGTGTTTTCCCTCCTCCATTTCCTGTGCGCTGTTGCGTCATTCTGCCCACAGTGTGCCCGGTTTAGATGCCCGACCATTTCACAACCCGCTTCAAAGGGCTGGTCTCTTTCAGTTGTAGTGTGTTCCCAGTTTCTCTATTTGATTTCAAATACATTGTAGTTCTTTCTGTTGCTACCCTTTCCTCTCCCCAGTGTTCTCATTTTCACTTCTATTCATGCTTTATAGTTCTGTGCCACATCTGTAACATAACTCAAATGTACTTTTCTATGGCCTTTATGAATCACCTCTCATTTCTAACATGGTACTTTCCTTTTCAATGCATACCTGGCACTGTGGGCACAAAACTCCCATCTTTCTCATCTTATCTTTCCTTGGTTTCCTTACTACCATCAGTCTCATTTTCTCTTCTCACCATCCTACTGACAAGGTGTCTCAGTCTCTCCTCTGATTCCTCTCTTATGCTGCATGTCATCACCTGTCCCTCTTTTTTTGCTCTCATAACAAAGGGGCTGTAATCCCTCTTTTTAAAATGTTTTCCTCTTATTTTGGCCTCTGTTTTAACTACATCTCCCTTGTTTTTCCTTCTCTCATCCATCATCTTCCTTTTTCCTTTTCTCACCTTGCCTTTTTTCCTTCCTACCACACAGCTCTTTCTCTTTCTTCTGAAACTCAAACCTGCCTTTCTTTTCCTTGTTTCTTCCCTTATTTATTTTCCTCTCCATTTTAGCTCTTCTTAACGTTCTTGTTTTCCCTCCACCTTCTCTGTTGCAGATGAGATTGATATGCTGGAGCGTCTCTGGCTGTCGGGTATCTGCCACAACGATAAGATCGAGGTATGACGTTTTTTCTCTGTCATCCTAAAACACGTTCATGGTGTAGCCTTTATCCTTATCAGCTGGTCAGTAAGATATTAAATGGGACAGTTGTTCAGGTGACCTGTTGTCACAGACTTAGACAACTTAAAACAAACTTGGTATATTTGATACTGATATACAGTGATTTTTTACATACATGTACTTCTTTTTGTTCTTCCAGTTTGAGCTACTTGATAGAAAAGAAAGTGGAAAACATTGTTGGATGGTTAAAGATGTCACAAAATATATAATTTCTGATCCTCTAATCTGAAGTTACATGTAACTAAAAGCAGTTTGTTTATTGGGCGGAGATTCTGTAAACTGTCATCAGCTTTGAGATTTGTTTTGGTTCTGCATGATTACTGTTCAGTTCTTTTTTGTTTTGTTGTCAGATGTCATTCTGCATGTTGTGGTTGTTTTTCTGTAGTTGGTTTAGTTGCCTCACAGAGAAATGCAGAGGCCTTCAGTTTCAGTGTTGTATAATATCAGTTATTTGGTTCAAATTATGTTGTTTTCACCTCTCCAAACAACCCAAACAAAAGATGATACAGCCCTGAAGAAATGACTGCACTCATAGTGGGTGCAAATGCCCCAACAGGGACCACAAAAGCTGAAGTAAAGGATTAATATTTTCTTATTCAGATTCAGTGCAGTGTGGTTGCAGAAAGCTGTGAATGTGAATAAATTAAAATTGCCTAAAAATCTCCTTGTTTGATGTGCCCCAGATATTTTGTGGTGACTGACATATTTTGCTCTTTGCATCAGTGTTCTGAGTGTAGGGGCTCTAAAATATCACAGATGGGTACTTTGACATGCAGTGATAGCAAAGGATTCTCCATTGTACTGCTAGCTGTAATTAACTTTTTATCTGCTGTCTGGAAGACAAATTGGCTCTGGCTAGTCTCATTTCTGCACCTCCCTTTGCCTGTGCTTTCTATCACCCTTTCTGCCTTTCTCTTCTCTTTCATTTCACCTCCTATAATGTTTCTCTCTTCCTTTCCCCATCTTTACCTTTTCTCTCCAGGTGATGAGCAGTAAACTGGACATCGACAACATGGCAGGAGTCTTCTACATGCTACTGGTGGCAATGGGCCTCAGTCTTCTGGTATTCGCGTGGGAGCATCTGGTGTACTGGAAACTGCGGCACTGTGTGAGGCGATCTGGTGGAATGGACTTCCTCCTAGCTCTCAGCAGGGTGAGAATAGGCAGCAAAGACCCCCCCATATAACCCAACAAGGTTTACTGGCTCACAGTTGTATAACTCATCAAAGAATGACATAGGCAAACAATGTATTTCTTGATTTGATGATCTAACTAGCCACAAGACGTGGTCAGACACAGATCCATCCACATTAACAAAAATGTATGGCCTAGTAATACTATAATATTAATTAATAAAAACTGCAATTCAATGTTTTGTGTTTAATAGACAATATCAGGCAAGACAAAAATAAAACCTTCAAATAAAGCGCTCACTTTTGATCTTTAACCAATAATCATACTGTTTTCTGTCCTACTCTGTTAAAGATGTAACAAACCAACCAAACACTGTCTTCTGACATGCAGTCAACAGGGCAGTCAAGCAAATATGAAGAAAAAATATAGGATTGCCTGCTGTCTTCATAACAACAGAAACCAACACCAAATGTAAGAGTTTCAGTCAGAAAACAACAGGGCCAAAGAATGAGCCCTGGGGCTCACCACAAGAAATTTGTTTCCCCAAGGTGTTTCCAGTTTGTCATTAAGAAGACTGCGATTGAATGTAATGAATGTAGTGATCAAGAATTATGTTCTGGGAAACCCAAGTATACCATCTCACCTTCCTGGATTTGTGCAGCCATACCTCATTGGTGTGGATATTGGATGGCAAGATTTCAAATTAGGTCATACATCACTTGGAGAAATTGATGGTTTGGGATAATATTTACTTTATGTTAGATGCATTTATCTTCAAGACAGATGAAAGAACACCAGACATACATTTCAAGAAGAGATATAAATAATGTATATCTCTACCAGATATAAAAACCAGTTCACTGAGATTTTGCATTTTCATTTCAGCAAACACTACAACAACCAATCTTACTAATTTGCACACCTTCAACCTGAGAAGGACAAATTAATCAGTGAAATAAGCTGCAGATTTGTAATACAGTGCTGGAGGAGCATTGGTTAATGATTTATGAACAGATGTTGTGATAAATAGGTAGAAACTTTTAGGATCTCCTGCTTAATCAGCTTTATTGGTCAAGTACAGTGACTCTCAATGAGCTTTGGTAAGGCAGCAAGAAAATGTGTATTCAAATAGGAAAATATGTACAGTCAAATAAGAAAATCTATAATTTTCTATATATGCACTTCACGACAGAAGAGCTTTCAGGTAAATATGTACAATTGTTATATTTAGAAATTATTGCACTGGTGGAGTTTGCTGTATTTTTTTATATAGACAAATATTAACTCAGGCATTGAACAAGGATTAAATTAGATCAAGATATAGTTTTCACAACATGTCACTTGGTACTGGTGCTCGTTTCTGGCAATCAGCAGGGACAAGGAGGTAAAACCAGAAAGAGGAACATCAATAGTATTTATCTTGGCACAATGCCAAGGGGAGATTTAAAGGGCAGAGTGATCACTTGGTTGTCATACGAGCATTTTCTTTTAGAGCCAGCAGAGTTTCTGTAAGTTCAGCTCAGGTCTTGGAAATAATTAGTAGAGGATCTAAGAAAGACTTAAAGAAAAGGAGAGTAGGAAGGGAAAATTGGTAAAGATTGGGGGGGCGACAGTGGTGTGGTGGGTAGAGCAGTCGTCTCTCAACTGGAAGGTTGAGGTTTTGCGTCTCGGTGCCTGCAGTCCACATGTCGAAGTGTCTTTGGGCAAGACACTGAACCCCCCAAGTTGCCCATGGCAGCGCGTATGCACACAGTGGCCCAGGGCCCTTGGCTCCAAACAAAATTTTGTTGTACGTGCCACAATGACAATAAAATAAAGTAATGAAGAGACTGAATGAAAGAAGGGAACAAGGTAAGGCATCAAGGGAGAAATGGATGGTTGGTGTTGTTGATGAGGGAGAGTGAAAGAAGTGGGGAGGGAGGAGAGGGACACTTTTAGATAAGAAGAGAAAGAATTCAGCTGAGGAGGAAGCTGGTGTTTTTGGTGGTAGATGCAGTGGAGTATAGCAGATGTAGAGGTGAGGCCAGAAGGAGGTGTGGGGGGTGTGAGGCTATGACGGGGGCAGAAAGGATAAGGGAGGTGAGATGGAGGGGAGACTGTTGAAGTGAGAAACAGGCTTTATAGAGCGCCCAAGAGACATTCTTGTTCGTCAGAAGATGCTGTGGTAGGATGCATTGTGTGTTAAGTGCTACTGGTTGTAGGAGTGACAGCACCTTGTTGGAGTGCCTACAAGAGGTTGTGATTTATCACCTCCTCCTGGCTAACATGGCGGAGAAAATGGCTATTTTATGCACAGTGGAAGTGTTCTAATTGCACCATGAAAAGGAGGGAGAGGACATAACATTACAGCTCTTACTTCGGACATTGTGCTTCCAGTGTAACAGGAGAGGACTCTAGTCCAACTAAATCAAAATTCTAATTTTAAATCTACAAAAACAGATTTATTGATTTTGCACATAAAAATCAACTACTCAAACTCTGCACTCTAGAGTACCTCAGATGACATCTTAAAGCACATTCTAATGTTTTAATTGGTTTAATAGTTAATCATATAAACATGGATTTTAGAAAAGGTTAATACAATTATGAGATAAAGCACAAGACATTTGTAGACATACCCAGATGTGGCACAGAGTAGGACTTAATATAAAACCTTAAGTCAGAGAAGAATGGTAAAGGAGGGTTTAAGCCATGATACAAGTTATGCACTACATAACTTGTATCACATGCATTACACTGGCATATGTGCATTCAAATCAGTGACAATCAATGATGAAATAGACAACACCAGCACCATAGCTGAGTATATCTATGAACAGTCAAACAAGTCAGCTGGCATGTTGCTGCCTACTGCCATAAAGCCTGTTAACATGTTACATATGTGTAGTCTCAATGCAATGCACTGATTTATTAAGGCAGAAGTGCCATTTATCAAGCCTACTCTATTGCTCTGATAATTTACAGTTTTATTAGAGCTTTACAATCGATAATTTCAGTACAATATACTGACCATGCATCATCCATGATGTCCCCTGAGGCCTGCAGGTGTTCCCTGCTGGGCTTCTCTGCAGGCTATTTGGGGAGCAATTTCACCTCTCTTCATACATTCAGAATATGCTAGCATATTTTCTTTGCATGAACAAACTCTACTATCTATAGCAGTTCTCATTCTGAAAAAAAAAGCCATTCCATGCAAAGGGCACTCCCAAGACCAGTTAGCTACTATCTCCCAAGCTATATGCTGCACTTGTTTTAAAACCTCTGCAGCTGGCCTCTGTGGCTTGCTTTAACTCAATCAGTGGCTCACCCAAGTTTCAATTTCACAGTGTGCTGCACCCCATGCTCAAGGGACTGTGATAGCGCTGCTGCTAGGACTGCTGATTCATGTGGCCGGAAGGGCTATTATTACAGTCTCCTCATCTGATCTGTGTCCCAGAGGGGAAGAGAGATTTACACTAGCCTCCACATGTTTTGTCATTAAGATGTGACAGATATCAATAGATATTATGAATCACCTTTAGGTATGAAGAATAATAGTTTTTACATGATTTACATGGCCCTCCTCAGTGCTGCTAATTGAGTCCCATCCATCTGCAGCAAGGTGTACACAGGTAGAGTGGCCAGACACGGTAAAGTTAGTGTTGCCCATCTTACAAGGTTTGATTGATTATGTTCAAGCTTTAAAATGTAAACAGATGTTGTGAGGAGCTAATGGTTTACGTAGGGTGGCTGTGGCTCAGGAGGTAGAGCAGTTGTCCCCCAGCCAGAAGGTCTGAGGTGTGATTCCGGTTCTCCCTAGTCCACATGTCGAAGTGTCCTTAGGCAAGACACTGAACCCCACGTTGCTCCCGATGGCTGGGACAGCGCTGCCATCAGTGCTGCCTCAGTTCTTACTGGAGAAAAAGTCATTATCATTATTATGTAGTTCTGATTCTTTTATTTCATGTTTTATTCATATCAAGATTTGCAGAATGTTACTGCTGATTTAGAAAAAGTCAAACTGGTGATTTAAAGGGTGTTCTCAACAGGCATGTTAGAAACATGTCTCATCAAAACTGAGAATCACTGTTGCCAAGTGGCAAAAAATAACACCAAGACATATGAAAATGAACATCTTTGTCCTTGTATGTCCCATTCAGGAGCAACTACATGACCACAAAATGTATCATTTAATGTGAATGATAAGTAACAGCAATCAAGTCTGTTTCTGAGATAGGAGAAATTGAATTTTATTTCGGATCAAAAGAAATAAGCATTTTAATCTTTGTGTGCTGTGAAAAGACAGACTAAGGGTGCATGAAGTTTGCTTTTGTTTCCGTCGCCACTAAGCAGCCTGGCAACTGAGAGGAAATGTCATTCTTTTTCTGTAAAATGCAGCGTCTGCCACCATTTGTGTTGTTTGCACAATGACAAAATGGGTTTTGTTGCTTTTGCTCTCATCCACTGTTGTGACTCCTCTCCAAAAGTTGTATACTCTTTGCACACACATGATGCTACAGTTGTTTTTCACAGTGCTTTTGGAGAAACCCCAGTCCTGTTCCAGCTGACCTTGCTCTGTTTGCTGAAAGCTTTGTTTGGTTTGACAGTGTGGAAATTGTCACTCCAAGAATCTTGGTAAACTCAGTCTAGAGTTTCTCCAAAAATCTGATGGATATTTAATGGTTAGCACTCCCTGTTGCCTGCCTTTATGGACGATGTGGTGACACAGAGAACCTGGGGGAATGGGAAATCACCTAGAGTGATTTCCCAGCATGCTGACAGAAAGAATAAAGAAAGCTTTTCTTTTCTTCAAAATGGAGTCTGTCTTTGTGAAAGGTGTTGAACTGAAAAAGTTTATGGTTATGCAATGCACTGAATAGTGCTAAGAAAAATAGGATGGATAGAGGATCAATGAAACACATAATTTGTAGGCCAAGTTATTTTCTTCTCCAAAAGCATTTTCTGACCTGGCAATTTTACATGTAGACCTTGCTTTTCCTGTAAACTGTGGGGATAAATGTTTGTTTTCAAAGGAATTATATCAATGTTTACATATGCAGGAACATAAAATCAAATAAATAGCTCTGCTACTTAAAAGGATCTGGGCATTTATTGTGACTAAAGTACAGAACAATAAGCTGTAGGTGTTGTACTCTATAAGCTAGCAGTCTTCTGAAGCTTGCTTTCTTTTGATTTGTGTGCATAATAGGTATAAAAGCCACTCTTCAAATTTGGTGATATCAGGCTCTGTCTTTCAGTGTCACCATCTCTGACACATACACACAGTTCTTCCTTATCATACTTGGCAGCCTCCTGGTCTAATTACAATCTCACTTTTTTCTCTCCGCCCAGGGGATGTACAGTTGCTGCCAGTTTGAGGATGAGACGGCACCGGGAGGCAGAAAAAGCTCTTTGCCTCAGTTCCACACTGTGACGGCCATGCCTAGTCTACCCCAACAGCACCTTGTTACAGCCACGGTAAACAACACCACTGCTATTGCCATGGTGCAGCAGCAAACACAGCAAAAGCACCACCAGCAACAGCAACAGGGGCAGACCTATACAACCATGCTTCCCGGAACGCCGCCAACTACAGGACACTCTGCAATGGCTCTGGGTCCTTCAAACAGCCCCTTGCTGGAAGGCCCCATGCCTTGCTCCACCTTCTTGCCTCGTCATGACCGCAGACTTGCTGTGGTCGAACGCTGGAGCAGACCAAAGCCAGAGAAAATCGTAAGCGGAGGCAGTGGTGGCGTGGGCATTGGGGGGATAGCAGGAGGGATCACTGAACTCCAGGCCCAGCAGCAGTATCAACAGAATCTTGCACAGCACTGGAACCTGCAAGGAGGAGTTGCAAGTGGAGCAGGCGTCGTAGGTGACACGGGGCTGGATGAATATAAGCGCTATTACGGGCCAATAGATCCAGAGTTGGGAGCTAACTCAGACCAACAAGCAGGGGGCACCCAGCAGACTCCTAAATCTAATCCTCGAGGTCCCAAAGCCTCAGGGATGCCACGGGTGCCTTTTAAAGGTCACCAACAAGGTCCAGGGCATTTAATCTCCAAGCCCCCTCCACCAATCCCATCTTCTCCACGGAGACCTCCCTTCTGGCGACGAGGAAGCTTAGCTCAGACAAGGAGAAAAGGCTCAGGAGGTCCCTTGTATGAGAATATATTCCCTCTGGGTAGGCGAGGAGGTGGGAGGTATGGAGCAAGCGATGGAGGTGGAAGGAGAGGGCGTCGTCCTCCTCCACCCCCTCCACTGCCTGTACCCCTTTCCTCCCCAACACACACCCCTACCACCCCATCCTCCCCATGCCATTTTTACTCCTCCTGCTCCAGTGCCTCATCTTCTTCTTCTTCCTCCACATCATCTTCATCATCTTCTTCAGCCTCTGTCTCGCTCTCTCGATCAAATTCTCCCTCTTCTTGCTCCAGTGACAGCTCCTACAACTCCTCGCTGAGTTTCCGGTATAGAGCAGGTGATCGGGATTTTATGGTAGATGAAGATTATGACTCAGATCAGCTGACAGAGGAGTCCAGCCTCCTCCTAGGGTCACGAAGAAAGTCTCGTTCTCGACGCATGTCATCCCGCTCTCTTCCATGCAGTCCGCCACCTCCACCAATACCGCCAAGGAAGCCACGTCTTCAAAGGGATTATGGCAGAGAGAGGACTGGCAGCCAGCTGGCCCAATTACAGGAGTGGTGGACATCGTGGGGTGACAGAGAACGAGGAAAGGGAGGGACAGCAAGCCAGAGAGATGGAGTGGGTAGAGAAGAGAAGAGGCACCACAAAGAGAGGGAGCATGAGAGGAAGAGGAGGAAGAAGGG
>NW_018128045.1:444238-470462 GCF_001952655.1 Monopterus albus
AAGAAAGAAGATAAAATAAGGAAGAGAGAACGAAAGAGGTCAGAGCAGGATGCAGAAGAGCCTGAAAAAAGAGAGGACCTCAAATCAGGGACACCAGACTACCCGTCATATCCACCCCTGAGGCGGGAGTCCTTTCTGAAAAAGAGTGAAAGCTCAATTAGGAGCTATGGATGGAACATCCCTGGTGAAGAGGAGAGGAAGGAAAGAGAAGAGAAAGAGAGGGATGATGGGGAAGACAGCAGAGGAAAGGAAAAACACCACTGGCGAAGGAACAGCAAGCACTTCCACAGCTCCATCAGTAAGCCTTCAACATCTGTCAAGTTCTGGGGAGGGGGCAACCCATCTTCTGATGCCATTCCATCTGCCTTCCTGCCCTTGTTGCCTGTCTCCTCTAAAAGGAGGAAGAGTAAAAGTTCGGACAAGGATGCCGTAGGAATGGAAGGAGAGAGAAGGCCATTGCTGGGACGGAATGGAAGAAGTGAGATGCAGACCAAGGAGGGGCTGTCCTTCCACGAGTGGGAGTCCCAAGTTGAAGATGAGGAAGAAGATTCTGAGCAGGAGAGGAGGAAAGGTGAGCATGGGAAGCGACATGGAGAAGGAGGAAGGATGATGTCGGATGAAGAGCGGGAGCGTGATAAAGTAGTTGGGATATATTCTGATGATGATGGTTCTTCGGGGGAGTTTGGGAAGTTTGAGAGGTACTGGGAGGATCGTGAAGGAAGGGCAGTAGGGGGGATTGGAGGGGGAGGGTGGTTTTTTAGTACCTACCCCTCCAGGGACAAAGCTGGCAGCATCAACAGTAGAGATGACCTGTTCTTGGAGCGAGGACAGAGATGCGTAGCAGCAGATGGTGTGTGGGGGTCTAGTGGAGGTGGTGGAAGAGGAGGAGATGAAGAGAGAGGGTGGGGATCAGGATCACACTGGCCACCACCTCCCCTAACACCCCCACCTCCTCGACGATACTGGTCAGTGGACAAACTTCACATACAGGATGAGAAGAAGAGTAAACGCAAGTCAAAGGACAAAGGAAGAGGGCATGCAGCTTGTGCCTCCTGTCATTCTCCCCGACACCCTCCAAACTCTCATTCATCCAAATGGGCCAGCTTGACCTCACGAAGTCAGGAAGAGCTGTACCACCATTGCCAGAGTATTAGTGGTCGCCTGAAGCCCAAACATGACTCCTCATCCTCGTCCAAACCCGATCGCTCACAGAATCCGTCCAAATCTGGCAGCCAGTTAAACCTTAGTATCCAGCAGCGGGCGCAAAGAACTGACAGGGATCGAGATCGAGGAAGACAACCATCTCCGCCTTCAACCCTCATACCTAACTTGCCACCCCCACTCCCTGCCCTTCCAGCTCCTTCGTCCTCATCTCATCCTATCCATGTTCCTCCCACTACCTCTTCCTCTTCTGTATCCTCTCCCTCTGTGGTCTCATCCACCCCAGGGGCAACCCAGCCCTCATCCATGGCTTCGGCAAGTGCCAAACTGCAGTACCAGAGATTGCGCTCTGTACCCCAGACCCAGAGGTTTCCTCAGTCTCCTCACTTACCACTCAAAGCCAAGAGTCTTTGCTCACGAAGGGGTTCAGCCCATTTCTCCAGTGTGGAGAGTGAGGTCTGAAGTAGGTATGAACAGTCATGAGAGCCCTGCAAGGCTGATACTAAGCAGGTGATCTGGATTTGAATTTGCCCAGCAGCTAACATGACTGCTCAGCCAAGTCAGTACAGTATATACACACACTGAGCCCTTCCCTGAAGTTCTGCACAAACAAAGAAACCAGAAAGCCAAACAAACCCAGTGGGGTAGGTCAAAGGACAACAGGAGCCATTTTGTGCTTACTGTTGTTTCCTTTCTTTCCTCTCAGTATGTGAAAGACTATAACCACAGCAACAACTGACATTCTTAACTGGGTTAACCATTATACTAGCAGCAAATCAGACAATAAAGAGGTACAACTGAAGGACACCCCTTTGCTTTAGTCGGTAAAGGGCTTGGATGTTGAAGCTGAGCAGTAGTTTGTATTCAGAAGATTCTTAATGCTTACTGAGGGCTCAGGACCTTTGTAGTACTGTATGCCTGCTGCTCTTGGAAGCCTTTAATATAGAACAGTGTTCTTATTTTTCCCTTAATCAAATTGCTTACCCCTACTTTCCTTTTTCCTTAACAAACAGTTTACACCCCCGCAGAACTGTGACGCCAGCCCGATGCACCTTTGTTGTCTATGATCAATACCTTCTTGTTTAGAGGGAGAGGAAGCTGATAACCACCTTCCTGTTATCCATGCACCCTCTATTGTCCTTTTCTGTTTTCTCTCTCACCTTTTCCTCTTCTCACCTCCACTATCCCCGTTCTGTTCTCTTTCTCTTTTTCTCTGCTTTATGTCCGTTCTCACCTTATTCACGTTTCTATCTCGTCCTCATCTCTCTTGTCATCTCCTGTCTGTCCTGCCCTCTTGGCTCCTCTCCTTGCTGTGATTATTCTGTGCGTCTGTGCTTTTCTGTGTTTGTATTCTTGACAACAGGGTAAGTCAACTGTGACTGATATTCTACTGGCTTAATGAAAAGCTGAGTGCCAAACTTACATAGAGCTTGACATCAATCTGTACAACCTTAGCTGCCATGTTTCCTTTTATCTCGCAGAGTATTCCACCATCTCCCAAACATGTGCACATGCAATGACACACCCACACACAAAAAAGTGCACACAAACACTTGCAAACATGCACATGCAAGTGCACATGCTCCTAAACAAGTCATTCATCTTTTCTCTTTCTTGAGCAATACATTATTCACTTTGTTCATGTTAGTTTTTTTACTTTGAAACTTTTATTTTACCTCTGTGTTGTAGTTGTTGTTGTTATTGATGGTGTTTTATGTATCAAGACATGTATTAAGTCTAATCCAATGTAAGCACTGTGCCATACTACTCAAGCTTGGGTGCACATGAAATGTTTTGACTACCTAACTACGACAATGGAGGCAGTGTCTGTTTCCTCCCTATATTTGACTGAATGTAAAGTCAGCCACTAACAAGTGTGCTGCACCAACAATTAAGACACTTGAAGATGGAACTTGTAGCATTTCTGATGGTTAGTGTGTGACTAAAGAGTAAGAATAGAGTTGAATTTATTACATTGTTGATATAACCCGAAATAAACAACAGTATGCTAACCTTGCAGGGTAAGTCTCCAGTAGCTGCTGAAAGATTAGATCTGCAGTGGGTTAACCTTTCTGTTAGATGTTTTTACCTGCTAGAGATCAAGCTGGTGCCTTTGTGAATGTTTGCAGTGTAGAACGCTACAAACATTCACAAAGGTAATCAACCCAGGTTTGTTTACCATCAAGCAGCAGATATTTTAACATGCTACTGTAATTGGAGCTACACAGTGTTGTTAGTCAAGGTGACAGATGGTTGCAGGGAAATCTACTTATAGCTTTATGTTAATTACCCCTGCCATATGTTTTGTGTGGAGTGAGAGCATGACGGTAGGTATTTTAATTAACATGTCTGTGGTTAGCCTTGTGCTATGAAGACAGTAAGATCGAATGGGGAGGATAGTGATGGGTATGGAATTAAATCTCAACTGTGCCTGTGTTGGATGCTTCAGAATGGATGAGACGGTTTTGAAGAAGTGTTGGACTGACTGATAGTATATCGAGGACCCCACAGCACCTCATGCAATTTTGACTTTTAAAAAGTATTTCTCATCTTGTAAATCTGTAACAAAGAGCTATAGCTTTTAAATCCATGACCGAGCTGACACCAGCAGTTACACTCCGATGTCAAGCACTTGGGTAGAGTCCAAATAGACAGCTATATCCATCAACATTACAATTTCACATCAGGACACTGGATATCAGTGGAGTTTTAGCGAAGAGGCTAGAGCCACTGGCACAACCTTGTTTGTCTTTTTCGGTCAGTCATAATGCCTGAGCCAACTTTCCCATAATGGTCTGGTCAGCTCATGTTGTTTGCCTGGAACTGCATCTGAGCCATGATTTACTTCAGATGAAGAAAACAAAAAGAAAACTTGCATTTTTAACATTGTTGTTGTTTGTCTGACTTTCTTTAAGAAAAAAATCTCTCTCTCTCTCTCTCTATACATATACATATATATATATATCTCATACAGTATATATATTTGTGGCGGTGGGTAGTATTAGAGAAAATTGTTGTTCAGCATCTTGATATTTGGAGATATTGTTTCTCATTCCAAGTCCATTACAATAACAATATAAATATTGTGTTATAAACACATATTCCCTCATATTCAGTGACAACAAGGAAATTATTTGTTGCTTTCATCAACAAAGACGGACTGGTTTAAGCCAAGTTGGAGATACTTCAGTGTATTGCTTATTACAATCACCAATAAACAGTTTATACTAATTTAAATGAAACAGGACAAGTGTGAAGTGAATGTGACATGTGCATTCACACTGTGAACAATTCAAGTCTTTTTCCCTAGATGCAAACAAACAATCTATGATCTGAGAAAATTCTGCTTACTTTTACTAGTTAAAGGGGCTGCACTTAAACACTTTGGGCTCAGTGGCCTTGCTGTGTGTACAACCTGTTCCTGAAACACTACAGCATCAGTGAGCTGAAAAGCTAATTGTACATTAGCACAGCACAGCAGCTGCTTGCGATGTGAACACAAAGCTTGAGTGTGTGTTCAAAGAAATGAGCCACTGATCTTTCCTCCTCTCCCCTCGCCTCTTTCCTCATGTCTATCTGTTGTGTTGGTGCGTCTGCAACTGTAAAGCTGGTTTGTTTATAAAAAAGAAGAGCATCTGTGGATATATTTAATTCATCTAAAAATAGCATTTCTAAGTATATATGATGATATATTTCAAATTCTAAGATCTATGTTATATAAGTTTGTCTACTAAATTTATGGTATTATCTCAGCGAATGTCTTTTTTGTCTGTCTGTCTGTCTCTCCTTGTCTCAGACCTGCCCAGCTCCATACCACCCAGCGTAAACAGAGACCAGTATGTAACTGTGTTTTTGCTCACTTAAAATCAACCATCCGCCTCCACTAGCTATCTACTGTAGCTAACGCTAAGACTTCAACAAAGTGATGAACTGGAGGGGTGCACGAGTGTCTTATGACCGTGTCACTGTAGCAGTGGTGGTGTGTGTGTGTGTTTACTCAGAGGGGCCTTTATTTTTGGTTTGGGCTACAGAGTAATGACTAATAAAAACTTTTATGGATACAGCAGCTTTTATCACAACTCTCACTTGTGCAGGGGTCACAATCTTGACCCTGTTTTGGGTTCATGTCAGACCCTGGAGTTTATACTGCAGTGTACATCCAGGTGACCTCTTTGAAACACAATGTAGCGAGCAGCACAGGCTTTTCCCCCTTTTTGCATCTCTTAGTAGCTGTATTACTAAAACAAAACCATGCACAGCTACCCCTGCCTACCAACCTATACGGTTTATGTAAGGACTTTGATATACGTACATAGTGTGTTGTATCTACCAAGCTGCTGTGCTGTAAAACTAAAGAGAAAAAAGGATTATACACCACAAACACACTGTAATTTTACAAAACTGATAAAGCTAATATGACATTATGTTGGGGGCAGGGCTAAGTCTGCTCGCTAATGTGTTTTCCACTAAGGCCAAAAGTGGCCAAACCAGGGCTTGTTTTGATAATCACATCTTCGGGAAACGGTCAGAATTTCCACATTTTGCCCGCTGGCATGGATTCCTAAATGGCCAAGTGCGATCTTGCGTGATGGGTAGAACATGGAAACAACACTGCCAGAGTGTCGCTTCTGGCCAACTTGTACTTTCACGTGCTTATGTTACGTTAATGTCAGTTTGGTCAAAGTCGATTCAGTTTTTAACATTGCGTTCACAAATATTTGAAGCATTTACTGGCCCTGAACCCTGCCAAGGTCAGTTTTAGCCTACAGTGGAAACACATCCAGTTTCTGTCTGTGCACCTCTGAACAATGTTTCAAGGCCTTGTATCAATACTACTGTATTGACTGACTGTATGGGGTCATGCCTAGTTGTGCTGCACTTTATTGTCAGTACCTCACACACAGACCCACACACGCACATACTTTCAGATTCATGAGAGCACATACTGTACACACACACACACACTCACAGCATGTGAGGTGGTTAGATGCGGCCACCACTCTGCTTCAGCTACATCTGACATCAGTGGGGACAATGACAATAATGTGCTGTACTGAAAGTAGGACAGAATTAAAAAAGATGATTTTAATAAAGAACTGAAACAAATGTCTGAGTTTTATTTTCCTAGAATTTGTTTGGTTAATTTTTTATGCCTCTGCGCCGGCAACTGTTGTGGTCATAAAGAGAAAGATAAGTTCAAACTAAAAATTCCTCTCCAGAGTCATTTTAATGCATATATAGTAGTCTGCTGTAAACAATTTGTATAATGCCTTAGAGTCTTAACTCAAAAAAAGTTTACTACAGCTCTGTAAAGGGCCTGAACACACATCTGGTTATTGCCCCTTATTGTGAATTCCAGGATTCCCATTGCTGCTTCCCCCACATAGGTCATGGGTATGTCTCATGTCTCTTATAAGATCAGTCCTCTGTTAAACCAGAAGTTGTTCTGGTCGAATGAGGATGTAGGACAGTCCAAGTCTCTTATATCAGCTCTGAGGCCCAAGGACGGTGCTGCTGCAGCAAGGATCAAGGATACACGAGACCATTCTTTGCAAAAGTTTTTTGTGAACTGACACACCCCTTTATCAGAAATCAGTTGGTGATTGAACACTTCCAATGAAGTATCTGAGGAAAGGATGTCTCGTTAATGGTACGTTTCCTCGAGTCCTTTCTCATGTTTTCCTTGCATCTTACGTGGGTGGGACTAAGACACAAGGAAAACGTGCAAGTGAGGGAACCAGTGTTTGTAAGAGACATGAGATGTAGCCACTATACCACATGGTCTTATATTGCACTTTTCTTCACATTGATGTGCATGCAAGAACTTTGCACTAGTTCCCATTCACGCATACTGTGGAATTTTAATTGCCTTATTTTATTGTTCCTCGGTTCTTGATCCTTGCATGACCTGGACGTTGCCAGTCCACTATAATGACGTCCCAAAGCTCTTATTTTTTCTCTGAGGAGTGAGGAGGCTGCTGGTAGGAGCTATAGCCAAGGATACATGAGTGCTTCCTTTGCAGAAGTCTGTTATGACATGACATGCCCCTTTTTCAGTTTGTGATTGGATGCTTAAGGATTGGGGGGACGTCCGTCTCATGTCAGTTGAAACGTTTCCTCAGTTCCCTTCCTCGCAGTTTCTCCTTAGCATCTTACGTGGGCAAGGAAAAGACACACATGAGGGAAACATGGATGTAGTTAGTGAATATTGGGATTCACCAAAATGTTCTGTCACCCACACTCTGACATCACTGAGAGTGATGTTGAGTTCAGTGTCTTGCCTCAGGGTACTTTAACATGTGGACTGGAGAAGCCCGGGATCGAATCCTATGGTTAGGGGATGACCTGGTCCACCTCCTGAGCCACAGTCACCCCCATGTCACCTAACTTACTCCTTTGCTTGTGTCAATTACTACAGTCACTAAATTATAACCCAGCTGTTGGTCATAAACCTGCTGGCACAAACAATAAGAGAGGACAGTCTCCACTTTTTGGACCTGACTAATGTGCTTATGACTGAATGGGAGCAAATCCCTGCAGCCAAAAATTGGGTAGAAAGCCTGAAGCCAGAAGAGTGCAGGCTGTTAGAGGAGCAGATTAACGGCCGTGGTTCTGACCATATACAGTAAACTTTGCTTCAGTTACAAAAGTTTATGCTGTATGTAAACTTGCATGACGGCAACGTGCTGTACACAAACACGTGATCGTCCTGTATCAATCTTTTTGCACCACATACACAAACTCAGAGAGAACATTTTTCCCATCAACCATCAGTGCCAGGAGGGTCAGTCATCCCAGAGTCAGTTAAAGTTAAGAATGATCACATGAACTCTAATACTGAAGACACATTCTCAGAAATGGCTTCACACACAAACACACTACCCTGATGGAAAGTCGTTAGCAGGCTTGTACAAGTCTGAGTTATGAGGGAGAGCTCTGGGTCATATTGATTTACTACTGGGGGTGAGTTTAGGTTTAGTTTAGCACATGCCCATCTGACCTGAACCTACAGCCCCATTATGCAATTAGTAGGGCTATGTTGTTACAATGTTAAATCTGGAAAGTTTTAGATTAATAGGAGCTTTATAATGAATAGACTCTGGCAGAAAATGAAGATGAATCATCCCTGCCTTGTGCTTTTGCACAGTTCATGGCCAGTCTGGAGCTCCTCAACATAGAGGCTGCATTCCCCTTAATCCCTGCTCTCAAAACGAAGTAGCTATGTACAAGACACTTGTCCTCCACCTTACAAAAATAACTCTTTGAGCATCTATAGCCTAACTTTCCTCTCTTTAAACAATGGGAAAACATTATGTAAACTGCACCCTGCAGCCTGTACTGCAGCTTCAGTTTTGGTCAGGCTGATTATCAGGCAGCAACAAGGAAAGTAACCATGTCTGTTACACAGCTATAGAAATGTGCAACAGAATAATCATCTGAAACCAGCTGCTGGTGTCAGAATAGGTCGATAAAATATTCAGACTCAGCTGTGAAACCAATTTTAGATGTGGAGCGACTGCATGAAAAGACAAACAAATTGAGGTAATGAGGCATCCACGCTCTTGAGGAAACCCAAGCAAGTGCTAATTCTGAAGCTGTGAGACATATGCATATTTTTTAAGATTACTATCATTCATGTGCACATGCTGTTAATCATCCAGATCTTAAATGCATATCACTGAAACACACTCGTAGCAAAAACTATTACTATTACAGAATAAAACCACACACCTGCAATAAATCCCTTGTTTTTGTGTTCATTTTTTGTTTTAGTTATCTATTTATATTTTAGTTGTATAGAAGTGTTGAATCAGCTGCATGGTTGGATGTGTTTTGTGCTGCTGTTTGAACTATCAGCACAGGTTTTAGCCAAATGTTTGCTATTTTATGTAGGTGGAAAAGGTGCTTTTACTAATGGTTTTAATAAACTGTCCAGATGCAGTGTCCTGATTATTGACTGAGAACTCACACAGTTGTCCAGATTTACTGTTGCTTAGTCAAACTGGTGCTGGCCTGGTCTGTGCCAGTCACCAGCGTCTCAGTTTTAGGAGCATGTAATTATGTGACATCCAGTTTTTCACTACAGAAAAACAAGCCTCTGATTTAATCATTTAAAAAGGGTGATTTGCTTTACAGGCACATACAGCTGAGCATCATCAACACACCAGTGGAGATGAAATCATCTGTACTAGACAAATGTATGTACCAAATGTTGTGGCAGTCTGTCATTTAGTGAGACATTTCACTTAAAGGCAAAAAAACAAGAAAAAGGTTTGCACACGGTGTTGAGCTCCCAAATATTTAATTCAGTAGCAGCAATGTTTTGATGTCTGCAGGATCTTCGTCAGCTCTCATCAAACAGGCATCACACTGAGAGGCGCATTTTTATGTGCACCTGTTAAGACGCCACTCAGGTGTTTTCAGTCTGACTAATCTCTCTTTGTGGGGAGATTTTGTCCTGATTGTTTCCTTTTAGAAGCAGATTGGCTTCAAATTAGTCCGACTGAAAACACCTGAGTAGCATCTTAGCCTGTTAGATAAGGGCTGACAAAGATCGCGCATAAATCAAAATGTTGCTGCGACTGAGTTAAGTTATCGGGAGCTCAACACAGTGTGCAAACATTTTTTGTTTGTTTTTCACCTTTAAGATGTTGTTGGTTCAACACCTGTATACGTTTTTTCAGATGCGCATGTCCTATGTCTTCTGATATTTCACTTAAAACAATAAATGGAAATAATGGAGAAAAAGGAGTTGGGGGTTACCAAAGCCATTAGGATTCATTATGTGGAATGTTTTTTCTCACAATACATCTAATAGATGTCAAAACTTCCCCGCATAAGTAAAAATCATGACCCACACGGGTTTACCTAGAATGTTGAAACATTTCAGCCTGTACCAAAGCACTGGAGAGATCACCAGACCATCATCGCCATCCTGAGATCCGAGCTGATAGCGTGGGTATACATTTTAAAATTATAGTTCAACAAGAATAGCAACCCAAGACCTCACCACTAGCTTTTTCAGACTCCTTTGTGCTGATGAAGACTGAGATGCAGGTGAAAGCCCCAGAAACAAAATAGTAGGTTGATCTTAGAATATTTTAGTAAATTAAGGTTATTTGAAAATGATTATAGTGAAAAATTAGGAACAATTGGATAAGGGGACATGTCTATGGTTTATTTCACAAAATCAAACTGATCAGCATGGACCAAACCAGAAAAATAATCAGGTAAATGGTCTCTTCTTTGTTTCCGCTTCTCCCCTCACACTGGGAGACTAGTAAATCTTCAGGTTGTAAATATAAAAAAATAAAACCACTAGAAGCTGAGGACGTTTTCATGTTTATTTACTCATACAAACATGTATTATTATTGTGGTAATGATTAGTTAATGTAAAAAAAACAAAGCAACTTAAAAAAAGTCTTTGCTCTCTCTTCTCCGTTTCATTGGCATCTCCCTTCTCATCCCCAAATGGCTTTAAACTGCCATCTTCTCTTAATTGGCACAGTCACAATAAAAGCACACTTTGATCATCGGTTTGATGGAAACAGCATATTACGTTTCACTGCCATATTACTGTTTTACTGGATGCGCACCCATCTCATTAAATGTTTGCTTTCATAACCTTTTATTTTCTTCTTTGCAGGTCCTCATTGACACCCATGATGATAATTTAAATGCCTCTATGTAGTTCCTCCATGTCTACTACATACTGTCTAAGCATGTATTTATAGACTTTGTATTTTATTGTGTCGATCCATCATTTTCATAGTTTGCCTATTTTCACGGACTGGTCCATTCAGACTTGTTGAGGTTGTGTGTTTGTTTAGTGACTTGTTTGAATCCCATGTATTCATGTTTTGGCCTTTTGGTGGTCACAGTAGTGCTGTGTGGTGTATTGACATACACATACTTTATCCTCATCTGAATTAGCTTCAGTGTTTTCAGTCACAACAGGGGATGTCATCTTTTCTGATGCAACAACCTGACAGTCTTAGAACTGTGTGTGTGTGTGTGTGTGTGTGTGTGCGCGCGTGCGCGTGCGTGATGTCCCTCTTCGGTTTGTGTTTGTTTCATGCCAGTGTTTGTAAAAGTGTCTCACATGGTTCTGTCTTCATTTGTAACTCTTCTTTCATTGTGTTTGTGTTTGCACGCCCTTGACTCTCTCACACGCGCTCCTGGCTGCGTGCCTGGAATACAAGGCAGAGCATTATGGGACGAGAAGAAAAGAGGTCTTTGCTGTATCCAGGGGCAACACAGGTGACAGGAGGATAAGCGGCGATGTCTTGGAGGACACCTTTGTGCTGCGTTCCATGCGCCTCAGGCTCGCGTGAAGACTTTCACAGCCCTGACAGGTTTTTGAGAACACATTGCATCACACACATAATGAAGAGGTTTATCTGTCTGTCGGGTTTACACACAACCAGAAGGAAGCAGCAGCCAGTGCCTGCACCGAGTTTCTGCTGATTTCCATTCCAGCCACACACACAGCATCTGATTTCACTGATTACTTCGTCCTGTCTGGTTGATGGTGCATTAATCAGTGAAATCACCTGGAGTCCTGATTGGCTGGCATTTAAACCTGCAGATTTTTGGTGCTCCATGACACATGATTGCCCCCGTATGCAACCTGGTAATATTCTACCTAAAGTCTTCCTTCCTGTAAGATTGACAGGTATGCTGTAAGCAATCGTTTTGTAACTGGCAGGTCAAAAGATGTTCTTGAAACATGACTATGAAGTGAAATTTTCACTGTTACTGTGTAAACAGATACCAAGGGTCTTGACAAATATGTACGATTTGTTATATTGGGCTATATAAAATTTGACATGACCAAACTATACTAGAAAAACTTAGGGGAAACTCTTACTAGGCACGGTTGTCTCGTATCATGCATGAATATGATTCTCCCCACTCACATGCCGGCCTACGCTCACTCTGCATTTTAAACGATCTGTGCCATCACCGCTATCCAACTGAAGAGATGTGCTCTTTCACAGGACATAGCATTCGAATCCCATGCTCAGGTCTTTTTCTTTCCTCCTATCCTTGATCTGAAGTATCCATCACCAGCTGATTTCTCATAAAGGGAGAAGTTCATACAAACTGTGATGGTCTCATGTCTCCTAATTCATGGCTCCTCCAGCAGCTCCTTGCTCCCCAGAGACGATATGAGACTTTATGTGAATCCCAGTTCCCTTATTTTATGGTTCCTCTGTCCTGGCTTGACCTGAAAGTTGTTCCAGTGTGCCATGATGAAGGACATCCTGGGGCTCTTATTTCTGCTCTGAGGAGCGAGGAGGTTGCCTGCAGGAGCTATAACTGAGGATTCATGAGTGCATCCTTCATGGAAGTCTCTTACGGATTGACACGCCCCTTTATTGGAAATCAGTTGGTGATTGGAGGCTTCACATGAAGGATCAGAGAAAAGCTTGTCTCAGGTAACAGTTTCCTCACTTCCTCTCTCCTCGCAGTTTGTCCTTGCATCTTTTCCTTGCAAATTATGTAGGTGGGACTAAGACACAAAGAAAAGACATGAGTGAGGGAAACACGAATACAATTAGAAGAACTGTGACTCACCTTTGGAATGTTCTTAATCCTTGGTCGGCCAGAACGACTTCTGGGTGAAGTGAGGCTCATATAAGAGTTGAGAAACACCCCCTGTCTGAGGCTTCTTTGGGTTTATGGGTTGCATAGTGGCAGTGTTTATGAGGGGTGTCTATCTTTGTAGGTTTCAGTAACAACTTTAGCAATGTAACTTTGAAGATCTTCTCTAACAAATATACAGTATATCTGTTTTAATAACACTTCATTCTGCCTAAATATTTCTCCACACATACTATATATTTGATGTAACAACATTTATCTCAGTAAACCCCTGAAAAATCGGACAGTTTTGACACGTACACTGAGAAAACAGACTCCGGCTGCTGTGACTCTGCCGACCACTAAAAACAGCCGACAGGTGCTGTGCTGCTCTTTTTTCTCTGACTGTATGAAGGTTTTTTTGAGATTGTATTCCTAGTGAAAATATATTTATGTGTTCTTTGGATATGGTTTGGTGGAACAGTGAAGAATCAAACACAAAGAAAACATGCTGCACTTTGATGCTATCGCTGGCAGACAAAGTGGAGGGGAAATCAGGCCAGAGAGGAGACGGAGACGGTGAGATCGGCAGAGAGTGAAGAGAGAAAAGTAAAAAAAAAAACAGCAGAGGCTGAGATAAACCCAGAGAGTGAGGGGAATGAGACAAGAGAGTTTTGATTGTGAAGAATGGCTGATAGATAGGCTGACAGACAAGTAGAGGATAAGAGAACAAACACAAAAAGGAAGAGGACTGAAGATTAAAACCTATGTTCTCTCATTGCCTGTTACAGCTCTTTCCCACTGTTGATGTTATTTGTTTATATTCTTGCCCTTCTTCACCTTGTGTACTACCTGCATTACTGTGTTCATCGTTGTTTTATCCCTTAGATGGCTGTTTATAATTTTTTTATGTGTGTGACCCAAACCAAATGGCTGACCTCTCCTGATAATGTTATTGATGCCTGGAGAGCACTTTAGTCTGTGCAGCCTCTACCCGAGGTTATTAGTACTGGAAAATTATGTAGGGAGGCGTTCACTTTATGTATGTCCAACAGACGGTGATTTGTACTGATGCACAGAGAATCATCAGGGCAATAAGCTGCAGTGATGTGTGGTACAAATCTACAAACTCCAGAGACAGCGGCAAACAGAACAACCACAACAGGAGGTCTTTCACCCGCTGTTGGCTGTTTAATCAGCTTTCAGTCAAATCTCAACATGGAGTGCTGAAGAATTAGCACAAAGGAAACACCAGTGACTCTGGAGGTGGTTTTAAATTGTGAAAAAACAGAAAATGATGAATATGAAAGATCTGGCAACCAGAAATGTGTTTTAACTCTGTTTAGGGTTTGCAAAAGTGCCTTTACTGAAATGTTAAGTGATTTATTGTGACCTGTTTCAGTTATGCACCACTTTTTCACTTCACTAACATCTCAGCCAGTTTCCAGCAACTCCTGTTCTTTTAGTCGGGTCCCAGCAGTCCCAGTCAGCAACACCCGATTCCACCCCACCTGGACACCTGCACCTTTTTCTCTCATTGGCCCTATAGTGAACTACCCGCCCTATTTTTCTAGGTCCTTAACCAATCAGTTATTTTGACTTTTGTTGTTCCAACCTCTCTCCTTGCCTGTTATTTTCTGCCTGTTTCCTCAATAGATTTGTTTTTCTCTGATTGCCTGTATGTTTGATGACCTCTGCCTTAAATCTACACCCCAAGTGTACACACACCCGTTTATGATCCAAACCCTCTCTGCCCCCAAGTCTCACTTTTGAGTCCAAACAAAATGTTATTTAAGGGGGCAGCAACTAAATTAAAAGGTATTACAGAAATGTGGGGCTCTCACAGCTTTGTTTGGAAAGTTTGAAAAGCACAACCTAGAGGTTGTATTTTCAAAACACATCTGGGATAAAAAAAAAATCAGAGCTGCTGTTGTTCAGATGTCCTTTATTATATATCAAGAAACAAATCCAACAGGTCCAGAGATCCAACAGGAACATATTCAGAAATTTCAAAACAGCAGTTTGGTTTTTGTTCTACTATACAAGGCAGTTTGAAAAACAGAACCTAGTGAATCATTTGTATGGATCAATAAACCAAGTTCTTGCAGATGTAGTGTGATGGTGGTTGTGAGCTGCAGTGCAATAAACACTTTATTTACTGCCCCATCAGCTGGGCAGTCTAGATGATAGTCCCCCCACTGACCAGCGGAGGGCAGCCTGGTAAGAGCTCACGCTCCCCATCACCTCGTGGCTGGACTCTGGGTGACCGCACACAGCTGCAGGCAGAGATGCAAAATGCCACACAGCATCTAGTGTCACACATCATTTAGCACATGCACACACCCGCACATCTATTGTTTATGATCCAAACCCTCACACTGTATGTGACATCTACCTACAAATACTGACACACCTGGAAGTGATCTCCTGTAATGATATACTTCCATACACTCATCTCGCACACACACACACACACACTTATCTCACATGACTGAAAATCTCATATTACGCTGAGCTCAGTTTGACTCTGGACCCCTCTCGCTCTTGTGAAAACTGGGAGCTCGTCTAATGTTGATTGAAGTATCATACAGCCGATGGAGTGCACTGGTCTGAGATGTACTGCAAATGTACCATGAATGATCCATCTCTAGTTACAGTGAGGCAAAGTAAAGGGAATGTGTGACGAGGGACAGGCAAAAAAAAACTGAAGGCAGAGGGTGTTGGCAAGTGCATGAAAGAGCTGCTGTAAGGGCCTTCACTCTTCTGCTTTCAGGCTTTCCACCAGATGCTGGAACCTGGCTGCAAGGATTTGCTCCAACAGTGATGCTGGATGATAAGATGCAGCTCACAGTCAGCATCCCAGTTCACCCCACAGGTGCTGAATGAGATCAGAGTTCTGTATCAGCGAGTCAAATCCTGAATTAAGTCCCCAAAATCACTGCTTTTAGAAGTGAACATAGAAACAACTGATAACTTAAAGGACACACCTGAATAAACGAGTGTTCTCTTCCAGGATGAGAGTGCCCCCTCCCATGGGGCATAAGGGGTCACTGAATGGTCCAAGTATGACAGCGCTGAAGACATGGAGAAGAGGATGCCAAATTACACTAGGACAAGTCATGCAAAGGTGAGATACCCCTGAATGGGAGATTTGTACAGATGTTTAGTTATTTTGTTCACTTTTATCATGACCACACGCTCTCTGTTAAAGCTACAGTATGTAACTTAAGGTAGCACCTGCATGAAACTCCACATCAACCCACCAGGTTCTGCCCAGCACTCCCTCTCCCTGCTCCACTCCGCTCCACCGCTCTCTGCTCAACTCTTCATATGTACGTGTTTAGGAAATTGTAAGAAATGAGAATGCAACAAAACTTAGTGATCAATCAGAAATAACTGATTGGTCAGAGAGGTCAGTCTGGCTCAAAGCCTGTAGAGGTTTCCAAAGATTTCTACAACAGTGTTTGAAAGAAATTACATACTGTAGCTTTAAGTAGTGTTTGGTGTAGAAGGAGTGATACATTTTAAATAAAGTAACACATACACTGAACAACAATAGTTTCCACTGACATCTGATTTACATCTGCCAACCTCTTCTCGTCTTGTCTATCAGACACTGACGTCCTAAAAAAAAATCGGAAGAGGCAGCAGAGGCTGTTGACTGCTCATGAAGCTTCACTTTTACTGCACACAGCCTGATTTCGCTTGTGCAGTTTACATTTTCTTTGTGGTGTATGTGTTTTTAAAACATGGCTTACAGACCAGGTATATTGTTTACTTCAGCATTACAGAAAGTCACTGCTAAGAATTCCTCATGTGCCTGCTTGGCAGCACTTGTTTCTGCAAATGTGTGTAGACAATTGTTTGTAGAAAACAAACTTCTGTAACTACACAAAGCCATGTAGAGATGGCTGTCTGCCTACGTATGGTGAATCCAGCTCGACTGGATGTGAGATGTCTCTCCTAAGAGAGGAGGAGCAAACGTACAACTGTTTGTTCTAGCAGTCTGTTTAGTCTTTGCCAGAACTGGCTGGTTGTGATGTGTTATTCCTGCACTGATTTTCATGGCTTCCTACTCATTCTCGCCATAGCAAATTGTGGAGAATAATCTTTGGAAGGTGTTTTCCACATTTGTATTTGTGATAGATTGCTTTCTCGACATCTAAAATTGTTACTGCTGTTAGAGTTTGTCTGTTATCTGAAAATCTCATGATTTGTTTTCATCAAATCATCGTCTCTTGCCTGGAAAGAATTTGTCATCATCATCTAAGAGTTGACAACACTTCATGTTTTGTCTTTCGATAACAATAGGGGGAAGTGACTAACATATTTTGGCAGGAGCAAATCTTGTCAGTTTTATTAGTTTAAGATGCAGTCTCTGAGAGCCGCAGAATAAAACATGCATCTGGTATCAAAGCCAGAACATGACTCGGGTCCTCATGGGGTGGTTGGTGACATCTGTAAGAAATTGTTGCATATACAAAACACTGTCGACCTGCTGCTCTGCAGTGGTTCATTTTCTTTAACCTCTGATGAGTTCTGTGGTGCTTACTGATGCAAGGACTCATCACATTCACTCAGATCAGTAATCAGAAAGCTCTATCATCAAAACTTAGAGTCTATATCTCAGCTGCCGCAGATGTATATGTTCTGCCTGCAACGTCCAGTACTGCAGCACAGCGTGCACTTCAGTGTTGTCCTCACTAGAGGGGGCCAGACGCAGCGACTTTCTCAGTCAGGGAAGGAGGGAGGGGACTCCATTCTGGCTACCTGCCTGAGTGATTTACTGCTTCAGCCTGACCTAATAAATCACATTACTGGGGCCACCAGTGAAATTACTGACCAGCTGTTGCACCTCTGTTTTAACTCTGGGCTGGACACTGTGGATTGGACTGGTCTGCCAGAGAGTCAGCAGAGTGGAATGGACAGAGTTCCAGTGGGGCGGACTGAACCAGACTCGGGTGACTTATCATGACGCGAGAACGAGATGGGAAGTGCCGCAGTCTCTACTGTGCTGTCACTTTCTGTTAGGTCTCATTTCTGTTCTGGTGTATCTGCAGCACCAAAGTTCACCTGTGGTAGAAAACATGCCTTTTATATTACACATAGATCTGTTGCTCACATTTAAGATTGAGAAAATGTGTTTAACACAGCAGATGTCAGCTTTAGCAAGTGTGATTAGCTTTAATTTTACTGTGATTTACTGCAGAGTCTGTGGAACTTAACAGCTTTTTTGACATTATTCTGAGATTCCAAAAGACAACTCACAAATGTGCAGTTAAGTAATTGTGTGTTTGCCAGATAATGAATCCACAGTTGGTGGATGACTCTAGTGAGTCATTTGTGCATCAGGACAGTGTACTTGAGTCAAAATAAACCACAGTGTGTAGTTTCACTGTCACCCAGTGCAGCAGTGTGGCTCACTGATTTGTTTTTAACAGTTTCTGTACGGAACCATTAGGTTCTAAATACAGATGCGATGCTCTGTCTGCAGTACCAAGAGAGGCGAGTGTTCTTGCTGCAGTACATTGACAGTGGTATTATTATAAAAAAATCCTTTGATGCTTATTTCCACTACAAAAATAAACATAGGTGGAACGGCAGCAGCTGAACCCAGAATCATGTGTAGTTCGAAAAACAAGCAGAGACGATGTTATGGAACCTGTGACTTGGCATTAAAATAAACCCAAACTCCCTGAGTGCCATGAGCTCTTTACACTAGATATAACATAAAGCACTATTCTCCTGCTGCATATTTTACTTCCAGTTTATTCAGTGACCTTTAAATATGAAGAAAGTCACCTAGAAGCAGAAAGTTCGGTTCCGCTGCTTCCTGTCGGACTTTTATTTTGACCTTACTTCCTATTTTTGTTTCACCTTAGTTTCGGTCTTTTTACGTTCTTCATCACTCACATTAGTTTCACCTGCTTCGTTATTGTTTGCACCTGACTTTCCAGCATTTTCTTCGGTTTTGGTATTTTGTGTTTCTGACCCGAACTGTTTCCTTGGATTAATCTGTTCTGCCTTGCCCTCTTATTTCGGACTGCTTCTGTGTATGAATTATCGGACTTTCCCTTTGGACAACGAACTTTGGATTCCCCTGGGTGTATGTGTTTGCTGGTTCTGATCTCAGACTGTTATACCGTGAGTTTTGTGTTACACTGTGTCTTGTATGGTTTTTGTTTAGCGTGAGTTCTTTTAGTAAAGAGACGGTTTTGTTTTCATTTCCTCGTCTGGCCATTTAATCGAGTTCACTAAACACTTTTCGGCAGCATCGCGCGCCGTTCATGACACAGATATCCCAAACTGAAGAGAACACTTTGAATGTGATGGCACAGACAAAACACCCTTCTTTTTACTGATTGGATAATTATCCAGAAACTGATGCTGGTACAACATCTATGTTCACTTTTCACTCTCTTGGTGTGTAAATGTAGAACGAAGACCAATGAGAGCCAAGTGAGTTCTGCATTCGTCCAGTCACATGGAGGGTTTTGCTGATGTCTCCCTGTTAGAACAGAGCTCTCTGTCAAGGTATCTGAAGTGACATCAGGAGGAAGCAGCTGCCCGCTGACCCTCGTCTTGTTGAGTGAAGTGTGTTTGCAGTTGCAGCGCCTGGAGCTACTGTCATTTTGGAATTCACTTTTATCCACAGCTGATGCTAAACTATGCAGACACTTCAGACTGAGATCAGGGCTGTAAAACCTTGAAGGACAATGAGCTTCCTTTTCTGGTGTAGTAGTAAGGTCTGAGCTGGCATCTGGGTGGATGGAGGGTGAGAGAAAGTGTGTGTGTGTGTGTGTGTGTGTGTAGGTGAAGCGTTGGCTGGTGATAGCCAACAGGAGACCTAGCACCCCCTCTGAGCTCGACTCCATCACACAGGAGATGAGGACAACACAGGGTGGTGAAAATGTGATGCTGTGATAGTCAGTGTGTCTGTGTGAGACTCAGAGCAGATGAAAAGAGATTAAATGGGTTTTGTCTGTGCATGTTTGACCAGACTGTCTCATAAGACAAGAACGAGTTGTCCAAATTCAGGCTTCATCCCAAATGTCTTATTAGTTCCAACATTTCACTCACTTGAATCTTTTCCTTGCATCCTAGTCCCGCCCTCGTAACATGTACTGACATGAGATGTCCTTGATTCTGATCCTTCATCTGAAGCATGCGGTCACCAAATAACTTCTGATAAAGCGGCCTGTTGACCCATAAAGCACTCCAGCAAACAATGCTTTCTATGTTTTCTGACCTGACCCTAAGGATAAGGTCTGGCTTAAGTATGAATATTATTTGGTTAATGATAGAAATGCTTTATTTTGGTTAAAATAAGTAATTGGTTAAGGTTGGAGAGCGATCATGTCATGATTAAGAGAAGCCAGTAACTTTCAGTAGGAGTAAGGAAGCAGAACTGTACCATCATGTGCAGGAAGAGGTCATGATTTTAAGCATAACTCCAGTTACTGAAGACTTGGTATTCTTGCTTTTGTAGTTTTGGCCCTCATCTCGATTGGTTTTGAGAACATTATACACACCAAGTTAATTGCTGAGATCTGGGAGGAGATTGTTGCAACAAAGTCCAGCACTTCATCCAGATAATCTAGTCAACTTCACATGATTAAATGAAACAGTGAGATGAAATGGAAAGTGAAAGGACTGGAGGTCCGAGTTTGACATGCAGAAGCAGATGACCAGCTTCTGTGTCCTGTTACCATGAGGGACAAAAATGAGAAAAACGGAGGTAAGTATGGGAAACAAACTTTAAGATCTGTTTGTCCTTGAAAATAAATGCAATCGAACTGAAGTGGGCAGGCACAGATAATACCACAGCAGGAGTAATAATCACAGGCATAGTCACGTAAGCTTTCTTCATGGCTATGGGTAAACAAATCTTTATAAACATGGACAGTTTCCTTAAAATTCTTAACACATTTTCCACATCCAAACATTTTATTGACAGATACAATTATAGCAGGATAAAGAATCATTTAATCAATAGCATTTTGAGTTTGCCCTAATGTTGTGTTGTACAAAGCTGCATAACAACATGTTGCCTCTCCTTAATCAGCCCAGTTTGTTTACTCTTCTGTGAACACAAAGACGCCAGATTTAAGCAACACAATAGCAGTGGTAACACTCTGTGACAGAGGAGACTCCTCATTACTTACCTTCAGTTTAACAACTTTAACTATTTAATGTTACCCTAAAAGTGAATAATCTTAATGTGCACGTCTGCCTTTTAACTGTGACACTGGCTTACATCACTGCAGCAATTAAAACACATTATTAGTGAACTAGTTAACAAGTTTCATCACAGGATCGTGAAAAGGCCCCAGTGTGGCCGGCGATGACACACGGACCAAATGCGTCCCTGGTTCATCTGCGTGTGCGTGTGTGTGTGTGTGTGTGTGTGTGTGTGTGTGTGTGTTATCTTGTATCACCATGAGTGTGAGGACCAGCTTGACTCCTAAACCACTGGAGTGAGGGCATTAGGTAAATATTAGCTTTTTCTTTCTGATTTAATACCAAGTTCAAACTAAGCCCGACAACAAAAATGGACCATTTTATCTTATATAGTGTCACAGTCACATTTGGGACCATGTCCTGATACAAAGCACAGTACTTTCAAATACCAGTGTACCTATATACGTAATTTGAATTCTATCAGTAGGGAGATAAAAAAAATCAGGTTCACAATCAGCTTTATTGGCCAGGTGTGTTGGGCACACGAGGAATCTGACTCTGGTGCAGCGGCTCTGTGTGTACGTACGATGCTCTTCTATAAAGTAAGTGGACAATTAAATGATATAAGACTGAGAGAACAAGAAAGAAAAAGGAATACACCTTAAGAGAATAAAAATAAAGCAGAGAGGAGTTCTAACCTTTTGTGTCCAGGGTCTGAGGGGTCTGCAGAAATCTTCTCAAGGTTCAAAGCTGAAATTGAAGAGAGATTAGAAAGTGATCCCACCACCATGACCTTTTGTAGCCATCCTGGAGCTTTTCACCTGATCACGGAATCTTCAGAAGATGCACATTTGTGCTGGAAAACCATCGGATAAAACCCTTAAAGAAGACAAAACATATTTGTGCCGTTTTTGAATTCTCAAATATAATTACAAAATAAGTTAAAGGGCTGCATTTTCATTATATAAAAAAATAATATGGGATGTTAATATATATGGCAACATGTGGCTGACGGCCTTATCATTACTATAATAACTGTGTTATTCTGTGATCTGACTTTTTGCTTTGCTTGTGCTGTGAAGTCAGAGGCTCCACACTAAATTACTCCAGTGCACTACTGCTGCAGATGACACGTGTGCTTTGTCTTAATATGAGACAGAATACCGCACAAAACTAGTCCAAAGTTTGGACACACTTTCCCATTGAACTGAATGGGAATGTTTGTCCAAACGTTTTACTAGCAGTGTGCATGATAAGTGCATTAATATAAAGATGTGGTTTGCTGCCAGCTAGTGGTAGCACACCATCACTACAGCTTTAATTTATTACATTCTCTTAATACTTGTGTTCATGTGTATGTTGAATGACAATACTTGTTTGTCATTGCAAATCAGACACACACACACTTTCTCAGGTGAGGTATCCATACATGAAGTCTGGGCTCGTCAGTTATCTAAACAAGCGGCGACAATGTAAGATACAAGATCACTTTCACCAATAAAAATCATTTATGCATTTACATAAGTCACAGGTTCACACAGCTTTAAGCTCCGATCATGACCACACACACACAGACCTGAGGTCCAGGCTCCAGTCCAGCAGTCTGTCACGGGCGCCTGAGCTGAGTGGCCGAAGGCTAAAAAACATTCTGCTGCTCTGACTTTCAGTTTCTCATCTGAGTGAGCAGGAGGCCCTAAATGGGTCAGAGGAATCATAAACCTGAATACACACATTCAGTGAGGCAGCCATATTTTAATATTCATAGGTCGCATTTCAGAAATTTTCTTTTGCAGGAATCCCAGGAGAAGCCGTCTTATTAATTCTGACAGTATGTGCAGCATCATATTATGAACCAAAACTTAATTTTAACTCATAATGTGCTGTTGTGGCTGTTGGCATTAGCAAGCATATTTTTCTTCTGTTAATGTGTCTGAATGAACATGTGAATAAGATTATGTATTTTGTGTGTGTGTGTGTGTGTGTGTGCATGTGAGACAGAGAGAGAGAGCAAGGTAAATGCAGACGGTGTGGAGAGGAGTCAGCTCAGAGCTCCAGGTCCCTTCAGCCCTCGGCAGTGTTTGCCAGCTCACGGTGGCTCGTGGCGTTGCTCTCACAGGAAGCAGTGACGAAATGAAAACTTCTGTTATCAGGCATCTATTTTCATGCAAGTTGAAACACAATAAACACAAGGACATCTGTTCACAGCTTGCTTCTATGGGCTTGTCGGTCAGTTTAACCTTGGGCCTGTGTGTGTTGGGGGGGGTAAAAGTAATCAATTTGACATGGATTACTTATCTTTAGCATTTTCTTCATGTAATATGTCACTAGATTTCTTTAAATGTGTATTTGAGATAAGCAACTGTGTACCTGACTGTTTAGCAATACTTAAGTTCAAAAGTACTTAAGTAAAAAAGAAACATGCTGCTGCAGTAAATGCCCATTAGGTATTGTAGGATGTTTTGGATCTGATGGAGTTGAGGTCTTGGTCAGGACAGCTGATGTTTGAGAAGTTTGACCCTGGATCACCAGGCTACAGACACTGTTACTGTTTCTACACTACTGGGCACATTCAACTTCTTCATTTGCAGCTTCTTGCCCTTTTTCTTCTATTACGATCACCATAATTTTTGTTCTCACTGCTTTATCAGTCAGGCTGTAAGGTTCTGTAATAGGAGGCCCCAGTGCTATAGTAGGAATAAATTAAGAGGAGCCTCGCTGTTGCTTCTGCAGAGACCTTCCCTGCTGTGATACAGTGCGTGGACGTGAGGAGGAGTAAGAGAAAGATAAAGGCCTTAGCCTGTGTGAAATCCTCCACAGCCCCTGCATACAGCTAATTTCCCCCTCTACTTAAATCCACCCTCTGTCTTCCTCTCTCTCTCTGCTCCTTTCTCTTCTCCCTGTCTCCCTTTCTCCCATGGCGAGTCCATTTCTTTGCCTTCCTGTCTCTTTGCGTGCTCCTCAGTGCTTCATCATGTTGACATCTTGTGTTTGTGCTCCTGTAACGAAGCAGGTTGATTTAAAAAAAAAAAGTTCTGCTCAGTGAATCGTTCCCTTGACGTCTGTGCAGAAGCAGACATAATGACAGCTAAGACTTATTAACATATTAGCCCATTTAATGCAATTATCCCTTAAAAATGTTCATATCATAAAGACTTTTTTAGGCACATATAGAAATGAGACAAGGCCGTTTCCAGCTCATCTGTGCGTCCCGGTGCCCTGGCACTTGGCAGCCAGTCTGCTGTCTGTTCTGGTTGTTCTCTCTGTCCTTCTCTCTCTCCTCCAGTTCACCTCTCCTTCATCTTCCTCCTCTGCCGTGCTCTCCTTGGCTTTGTAGCAACATTCATAATTGGTGCAGAGATACAGTATTGACAGCGCATGCAGCAGTAATAATGCACATGCTGACACATATTTTTCAAGGACAGCTTCACACCAGTAGCCCTGTGTCTGACACCAGTAAAGGAGCAGTACATAAGGCCGGCCTACATTTCATAGGGTGCAAGTGGCTGTGAAGAAAAACTGATTTATTATTGATTTATAACCAGTTCTTTAATTTCTACTGGCCATTAAAGAAACAAACTACTTAACTGTCTTTAAAGACTATTAATCAAATATTTGGCTATATTCTTGACTAATATTCCTAATCGCGTTACAGTTTTTGTGTGTTCTTGTTAACACGGTCAGGTACAGTCTGCTTAATGCCACTGAAGTCTTCCTATGAACCTCTGTTCTTCTCTCCATCCTCATCTTTTTTTCATTTTTCTCGACATCCTTCAAAGGTGCCGACCTTCCTGTTGAGACTGTCGAAGCAGCAGAATCACTTTCCTTTCTCCATCAGTCAATCTGCCTCGTTCACTGGAGCATCCTTCTCTGTCCTGTAGCTTAGCCCAGTTCATAAGGTGCAATACAAGAGTATGTCTGATTTTAGAAGGAGGGTGATATGAATCCTTTAGAACACCAGTGTCTTATTACCACAGTCTAATCTGGAGCCTCACGCCAACGGATCAAACGGCCACAGTAACAAAAGGCTGCTGTCAAACAGGTTATAAATTAAAGATGTTCTTCTTCAGTCCTCGTTGTTTCCTGTTGAGAAGAGATTGATAAACTCTCACTCAGAGGCAGTCGTCACTGGGAACCGATGTGATCGAAATTTGTCTTACTGTGAACCATTATTTTTTTTTAGTACTAGCATTTAACCTTTTCTCTTGTTTTTCCTGTTGTTTAGAGCCCAGTTTCTCTCCCCGTTTCTCCGTCAGCCAGCCTGAGTCATGTCTAATAAACATAATTAATTTGTCTGTCTGTATTCAGCTCACGCTGTCATAGTAGTGTTTTGTGGAACATTTATTCTCTTCCTTCCCGCTGATCCTCTCTCAGCTCCGACTGTTCCTCATCAACCTCCTCTTGTCTTTGCTTCAACCCAGCTTCCTTTCATTTGTTCATGTTTTCCTGATTTTGTTTCTTCCCTCCATCCTTCCACCTCTTTCCTTAATTATTTATCTTCCCTTTTCTCTTCCTATCCTTTTCTTGGCCTTTATCGCTCGCTCCTTCGCTCCTTCAGTTTTTCTCCTTTCCATCTCTCTCATATCCTTCCTATTTTCCATCACTCCATCTTCATTCTTTCACTTCCTCACCTCCCTCTTTGATCTCTTCTTCTTCTGTTCCTCCTTTCCTTGCATCCCCCCCATCCTAATCACATCAGCATCTCGTTTTCTCACAGTCAGACCTCTCCTCTGATTTAAATACAATTTTTATAGTCTCTCCCTTGCTGCTTCCTTCCCTCCGGCCTTCACCTTTCTCATATTATTTTCCTGCTGGAATTTCTCTTAAATCAACATTATCACAGCAACCAGATAATGACACAGAAGCTAGAGGCTGAGTTTATTGTTGTTCTTGCACTTATTGTAAATGCAGCAGCAGACAGAGAAACCATCAATCATTATCTTTATTGCCAAGTATGTTAAAATTACAAGGAATTTGACTCCAGTACATGATCTTTTCTACAGTCCTGACTGTCCACTGGAGTCTGTTCCTGTCCTATTTGGTTGTGAGCCAAACCAGATGGTGATTGAGCAGAGAACAGACTCGATGATTCCTCTGTAGAACTGTATCAGCAGCTCCTGGGGCAGGTTGAACTTCCTGAGCTGATATTCTGTGCTGATTATCCGGGTGCTGGATGTGGTTTTCCCCAGCCTCATCTGCTGCTTCCTGCCTGTCACGAAGCTGGTGATCCACTGACAGGTGGGGGCAGGCACAGTGAGTTGGGTCAGTTTGGAGTGGAGGGTGTCTGGGATGATAGTG
>NW_018128045.1:470513-477418 GCF_001952655.1 Monopterus albus
TTCAGGGCCATGTTCACTGCATCGTCCACCGACCTGATTGCCCAGTAGGCGAGCGGCAGGGGGTCTAACAGGGGGTCTAGGGTGTCCTTCAGGTGGGCCGACACCAGTCTTTCAAAGCACTTCATAACTACAGAGGTCAGGGCGACAGGTCTGTAGTCATTCAGTCCACTGGTGGGGGTTTTCTTGGGGACTGGGATGATGGTGGAGCCTTTGAAGCAGGAGGAGACTTCACACAATTCCAGTGACCTGTTGAAGATAAGCGTGAAGATGGGGGCCAGCTGATCAGTGCACGCTTTCAAGCTGGAGGGGGTCACAGGTGTCCTTCCTCAGTAGCTGCTCGATGTTTTCCTTTCTTTCCCAGCTAGACTAACTTTGTCTTTGCCTGCAGTGGATTTCCTGTGCATTTTAGCTAAAAACAGCCTTGTGCTGGTCCTGAACAGAGTGCTGAGACTAAATCCACAGTAAATGTGTTGTGAAACCAAAACAATTAACGTAAAAAGGGTAAAAAGCTCTTTAGAGCTATGTAATCACATCACTCTCTAATTTTATTTGGTTTTCACAAGCAGCACCTTTCATATGTACAAGTCAGTTATTGTTAATGTGAAAGCATGGATTAGGAGAGCCCTAAGGTTTTAGAATGTGATAATCTGAAAAACAATCAACTGGAGCAAAGGCAGAGAGACAAATTTCAACCCCTCGATAGACCAGAATGCAATGCAGTCACAGGTCAGGGTGGATTTTCTATGAAGGGTTTGTCTTATCTCTTCATCACCAAATAAAGCAACTAATGCATGTTCAAAACCTGTTTTCTTTGTCATACAACGCTTGCAGACACAGAGATTCGAACCTTCAACTTTCAGGTTGGGAGACGTCTGCTCTACCCACCGCACCCCTGTCGCCCCCAGTAGTTTGTTTTTCTCCTGAGCTTGTGTTGCACAGGAAACCTTGTTTTTCCTGCTCATCACAATTTCCAATTTAAAAAGCACCTTGCAAAATGATTAAAGCATTCTCACTTAAAATGAAATGTATTAATGAGTAATCTTTGTTGAAGTCAAACTAAATTAGCTCATATTTTGTATATTTAACTTAGAAATAAAACATTTTGAAGTAAAACTCCTTGAGTTTGTTGCAGCTTAACCGCACCAATGCACCGCCCCTCCTTACCACAACACCAGCGTCTGCAGTCCATTGATGCACAAATCCCTCATTTCAATACAGTGCTCACATGTGTAGATCAGTGTACAGCTGGCTATATATAGCTGCGCTCTTGGATTGGATTTCCCAGGCAGGGAGCTAAAAATAGAGCGAGGGGCGAGGAAAGAGGGGACGAGAGAGATCCCAAAGGAATAAGACAAACACAGAAGGATAAAGGGAGGAGGAGGCTCGGTGCGGACTCTGCTGCTGTACATGATCTGCATCTTTTATTTTACCTTTTACCCCCATGTCAAGTTTTACCCTCATCACTTTTCGGTGCCCAAGTCAAATAACGCCACAGTCACCTATTTTATCATCTCGGCATTACAGTTTTTTTTTTTTGCTACTTTGTCATTGATGTTTCTGTGTAAGAAGACAGACAGTTGTGGATCAGTGCCCACTTATCCCTTATGCACCTTGGTGCCAAGGGAGTTTTCCTTCACTTACTTCACAGTGCAGCTCTTTACGGATGCCTCAGGCACAAGTAGTAGATTTCCGTGTCCACTGGGAGGTTTTTACAAGCTGTGCTAAGCAAAAGTTTGTGTTCTGTGCTGATCGAGCAGCTGCTGCTGCACAAAGGCTTCGGGTCTGCCAGCTAAGGCACACACAACCATTCAGCCTCACTGTGTCCGAATATCAGGTCGGTTAGGATTCAGGGCAGGCGATCATCCTCTGACCATTTCATTCAGATGAAGTGATGGGTGTTGGGACTAGTCTCTCTGTTATACTAGCTTTCTGTTATACTAGAAAGGAATGATAGGTGATCTTATTTCCAAAGGACCAGTGAAAGAGTCTGTGCCATTCCAACAAACAATAAGACATGTTGGAGTACTTTGCATCTTGTCTCTGAATGAGGCACATTTTAAAAATCTGATTCAATTGATTTATTGCACAAAAAATGCATTTATGTGCAACCAATACATGAGAGGTTAAAGCATTTATTTGTTCCTGTTTATTATTACTTAGGATGTTGCATTTATTTCTCTCTGTAAGTGGAGGAAGACACTGCAAACATTCACCACTCTGCATCGGCCTTGTGTCAGCACTGCACCGGTCACAGTGCATCAGAACAACGTTACACAGCAAAATACATTCAGTATGGTTAGTTAGTGGAGTTTGGATGTCACAATGCATTAGAATCGATTACATTTTAAACTAGGAAAGACTTCATCCACAGACTGTAAAATGGTTCTTTGACCTTAAAGCACTTATTAATTTGAAGTCTGTATAGTAACAGGTAAAACATTTGTCACACTTCACAAGTGTGCCAAGTCCAGAGACAAACAATCCCCAACAAGATCAGAATGGTGTGTGAAATTTTCTATAAAGATCTAGAGCAGCTGTGAAACTGTAACAGTGCAGCAACATCAGTAGTTAGTTTTTGCCTGATCTGTGCAGCAGCAGCAGAAGGCTGGTTGACTCGGGACCAGTTAGTCTGACTCGGGAATAACCAGTAAAATAGGCCATGTGCTCCCTCGCTATTACTGTGTTTATGATTATGATTCACACATTAGTCCCTAAATGGCAGAAGGATCCTCAGCCCTCTGCTGTTCTGGGCCTCATTAGAAGGGTTTTCACGAGGAAGCTGAGTTTCACTTCTTATTCAAATAGTTTTCACTGTGCTGAAGCAAAAATTAACCACAATTTAAGACACTTTACATCGTTTGAAATTGTAATTTCTGATGCAGTTTTTCTGAACAACTGCTAGTGACAGCACAATAAGGCTTTAGCCAATATTAGAGACCAAAAAACTGGTCTAAGAATGTAATATAAAAAATGCATTTTGCATTGTACACTGTTGCATTAGATACCAGTAGTTTAGGAGTTAGAACTGCACATTTTGATCATTGTGTTGTACACATTTAGATCATTTATAAAGAGAAATCTTGAAAAATCCACGAATGGGCTAATGTCATGACCTCAGTCTAAGTCTCTCTCAGTGAAAACTTTTTTTTTAACCACCCAACATTTAACTTCCTCATAGTGATCAACCAAAGCCCAAAAATGTTTGCATCCCCACATTTCAAAGGAAGGTACACTAGAGTATCATCAGCATAGTAATGATGTTATGCTTTATAAAAAGAGAGAACAGTGATTAAAGAAACAAGACTTAAAACTGAAGCTTGTGCTACTGTAGTCCACAGCAATGGATGTTTGTTAGTGTCCAATTCAAGAAAACTATGAGCGTTGTGTCAACAGCACAAGAGAAAGTTATGACACAAGGTCTAAAGAGACCAACAAAATCACTGGTCATAGAAAATAAATCACATGACACTTTCCATACAGCTTGGGTTTTGTAAATGGTGATGCCATCATGCCATAACCACCATGTTTCCCTAACCTTAACTATAGTGCTATGTTTTAGAAAGTGGATTTTTTTTAAACATTGGAATTTAATATGTGGTCTTACAGAACTGTCCAGCATCCATGTTCTTGTTTTGCCATAAGGTGAATATATGTGTGTGTGTGTTTAGTGTTGGCAGGTTGGATGACTTTCTGTGTTACCCTCATGCATTTGGACACAGACAAACACAGACAGTGAGTCACAGGACAACGCAGCCTACTGTATCAGTCTGTGGGTCGCCAGGGGCTGATGGGGCCACTCAACCATGAGAGACTATGGAGACATAACAGGCACACAGTCACAAAATCACATGCATATCCCCGGGAGATAAATGCATGCATCTTCTTTTTTCACAAGCAAATGTGACGTATTATCCCCTCCCTCACTTTCTTTCGCCATCATCCCACTTCTAAAAGAAACCGTCCTGTCCTCAGGCCAGCTGGCCGACTTTTGGCCCCACCTGTCTGGCCACAATACATGTTTGTGTTTCCATTGCACAGCGTGAACGTTACTCCTGCAGAATATGTCACTGTGCAGTCAGGAAAGAATGCTAAAAGTAGACACGCAACAGAGCAAACATGGAGTCAGCAGATGTAGCTGCTGTATTGGCTTCCTTTTCTTTCTTGGTAATGCACTGCCATCTCCTCTTTATTTCTTTTGTTTTAGTTGAAGAGGGTGGGTCTACTAATTCATCTGAGACGCTTCCGTTTGTTCAGTCAGAATGTAGTGATGTAGATGGCTGGGTTTGTGAGAGAGGAATGTTTTAGAGACATCCTTCCCTCCAATCATTTCATCTGAAGTGTCCAGTCACCAACTGTTTTCCAATAAAGAGGTGTGTTGGTCCATAAATGCCTTCTCTGAAGGCCTTGTGTATCCTTGTTCATGGCTCCTCTAACAGCCTCCTCAATCCTCAGAGCAGGAAGAAGAAGGTAAATCCCAATTTTATTTTTACTCATTCCTCGCTCATCCCGGAAGGCATTCCAATCATGATGAAGGACATCCCAAAGCTCTTATTTCTACTCTGAGTAATGAGGACCGAGGAGCACGGAGGCTGCCTGGAGGGGTTATAACCAAGGACAACACGAGTGGATCCTTCACGGAAGTCTGTAATGGATTGGCACATTTCTTTATTGGAAATCATCTTGTGATTGGACGCGTCACAAGAAGGATTGGAGGAAAGGATGTCACGTCAGTTCAAGTATTTCCTCGGTTCCCCCCTGTAAGTTTTTCCTTACATCCTTTTCTTGCTTCTTATGTGAGCGGGACTAAGTTGCAAGAGAGGGAAACATGGATGCAAACAGGTGAACCTGGATTCATCTACTTTCTTGGGACATCCTCCATCCTCGCTCAATTGGAATGACTTCTGGGTTGATCGAGTAATAATCGAAAGACTTGGGATTTACCCAAGACAGGATGTGCTACCACTGCTAAACCTAACCCTCGGTAATCCAGCTTTTCCTCCTCCACTTCCACCATGAGGCACTTTCACTTTCTTACATGGGTCAGGAGGCAGAACAGCAACTAATAATGTGGTGACTTCAGAGTCATAACTTTTCAAGATTACAAAATATACTTTGTTGCATTGGAAGGCCCTTCTATTTCAGATAATGTAGTTATGTAAAATGTATTCATATAGACTTCATTCAAACTATAATCTTGACATCCTCTAATGTGATGGATAACATTTTGTCTGCTGTTTTGATAATTCAGACACTAATTTGACTGTCCCCTTCAGTTAGACGATAGCAGCGTACTGCGAACCAGCCAAAACACTGGTATTAACGTCTCCAAATTCTCAACTAACTCTTAATAATAATAATATTTAGCATTAGTCAAAGTTTTTACATTATTCCTTAGGATCAGCAGTTTTAAATAGCTGGTCATTTTCCTTGTATCATCACAGCTGATGTGACAGTCTGAACATTTATAATACAAATCTGTTTTATTTTATTTTATTTTAGTGCCTGCAGAAGGACATTTTCTAACATTGTGACAAGTTCTGACTTTAGTGTCTCCATGCAGACACAAAATCAAACCAAACAGCAAGGGTTCCTTTCCTAAGGCTCTCTACTGGAGAATCTTCACTGCTGTCAGTCATTTTCTTTAGTTATTATGGAGAAGGAGTGCTGCTCAAACTTTAGATCCATGCTTGGCTCTTTGGTCATTAATGAGTTAGATGATGATAATTGTTGCTGTGTTTGAATCAGTTACACTATCAGCTCGTGGGATGTGTCCTCAATTCCAGCCAGCACGATCCTATGCCATGCTGTCTTTGCGCGTGTGTGTGCGCGTCTTTTTCCTCCCTCTAGCCTACATCACAGTATCCACACCCCCTCGCACATATACATTCACCAGTCCCACCTCCCCCAAACTACAGTGGAACCCATTCAAGTGATTCTCCGCAGTGCTGAAAGAGCAGAGTGAAGTAAAGAAGAGGGAGTGAGAGGGGAGAAAAGAGAGGCGAGGAGGGGAGATACGGGGAAACACGACAGAGAGGGAGAGAGAGACAGAGAAAAGGGAGAAACCGCAAATTTGGTGCCCAGGTTTTCAGTGCGCATAGATCTCTCGTCGGCTGCACCGTCCGACCAGTTCTCCGCGCTGCAGGGTGAGTAAAGCTTCTGCTGCTTCATTTCTAGCTGCGCCTTTTCAAACCCTTCATTCCACCCATGCGTCCCCTCATCATTTCACTTCCCCTCTCTCACACAGCTCTTTTAAAGCCCCGCAACTCTTTGGACTCGTTGAGGTGAGCTTCACTTTGGTGGCGCACGTCAAGACTTCTGTTTCGGTTTCATGCATAAAAATGATGCTGTCAAAATGTTAGCCTCCCTCGCCCTCCGAAAATAATCCAGGGATGTTGTATAAGAGAAGCGCCTCAAGTCTTTGCTGCTCACCTGTGGTTGAAGGGAGATGTGAGCTGTTGTGATGAGTGTGTTTGCACGGCTCTTTTCTGTTATGGGAAGAATGTACAGTACAGTGACTAGAGTGGCGCATTAGGAAGGAGCGCGCTGAAACACTGCACAGTCAGAAAACAGTGTGGAGCAGAGCGGCTCCGCTTCCAGCGGCAGGTAGAGGACGGAGGGATGGTATCGCTATGTGTGTGTGTGACAGGGGGAGGGAGGAGAGATCAGGAGTGAGACAAACGTGTGATGGTGAGACTATGTGCACTTCTGTATGTGTGCGCGTGCGCGCGAGCTCTAAAAAGTCTTGACTCCTTGGGAAACCCATCCTGTGATACTGTTCCAGCAGACTGCAGCACTTCTTACTAGGTCTCTCTCTCTCTCTCTCCCTCTCTCTCTCTCTCTCGCTCTCTCCCCCACCTTACATACAAATGCATAATTTGTGCATCGTAGCGGAGGATGGAGAGCAG
>NW_018128045.1:477447-489512 GCF_001952655.1 Monopterus albus
CATTTCCAATCTGCATTATGCTAATTACGTGAACCACCATATACTGCCACTCTGTTACAAAAAAGTATGTACTGCAATTTTATGAGAACTTGGGATTTTGGTGTCAGAGTAGACCTTATAATATGTTTATAAATGTAATAATCAAACCAACTGTAAACCTCAGGGACTGGCCGAGGGGTTCAGAATACTGCCGCCATTTTGCAGCAGTCTAAGTCTTAGCAGAGGAAACAGACATCAGTTTGAGGTCAGTTTCTTTTTGTTGACAAAGGAAACTCTTATTGTCCTTCTGTCCATTATTAGTGTGACCTTTCCCTGCTACACAATGACTGAATGTTCAGTGCACATACATATGCTTTTAGTATGCCATAGAGTGAGGTAGAATTCTGCAATGTGAGTTTGCTCTTCAGATCCGTGCTTTTCCTGTCGTAGTAAATGCCTTGATTTAAATCAGAAGTTCCTCTCGAAAACATGCTGCATTGTTACCAGTTAAAATGGATTGCAGGGTGACTAAGAAGATCGGGGATATTCTACAGCCATTTGGTTCACTGCAGACACGTTTACAGACGTTTAAACTGCTTGTTTACGATGTGAAGTATCATCGCTGTCAGTTGGCGTGCTGCTCTCTGAGGTGAAGGGAGATGAATCACTTGTTTAAACTGCTGATTGATGGTGTGAGTCACTGACAACGGCTGTGTCAGTGCTTCATTTCCCACCAGGGTTACTCAAGGTACTGCAAAGTGCTTCATTTGTTGGACAGACAATAAGCAGGCACTGCTGTCCTGTTAATATCTCTGACTCCAGATTTTATCAGCAGGGTTAGGCTACAAACTCATTTGTTGGTTGTAACTAAACGAGGCGGATAAATGGAAAATGAAAGTTCTGTATAGCCACGCTGGAAGCCAGTGAAGCTTCTTTCAACTATCCAGGAGCTGTGTCCTCTGCATCTTTACACATTTAATCCTACAAAGTGTGATTACAGCTCACCTTTCATAAACTAGATTCATGGTGCTGCGCTTGTTTGAACACAAGAAAGTAATGACAAAAGAGGGCTTAAGTAAAAAAAAAAAAGTATTCTGCATAACTTCTGTCTGCGCACTTGGTCCTTTGTTCCCTCTCCGAGTTCTGTTGCTGGAATGGTGTGACTAGATGGATCCTGGCCGCGGTAAGATTTCACTGTCTGACCATTTGTCACAAGTAACCATTAATCTCTTTGCTTTAATGTAATCTGGCCTAAACTCGGGTCTTTTCAGATTCATGCTGAGAACCTACAGCAAACCAAACAAAGTCAGTGTTGGGCAGGTGGAAGTGCAAGGCGTCTTCCCAGATAATCATACAGTTTGAACATGCCACAGTAGCTTTCCACCCAACAGCAATCATACACGTTTAGTGTTTCACTCACTGTTAAGGTGGATTCATGCACGAGCATGTAGGATGTGTCCTGGTGCACGTCTGTGGGACGTACAGCATGTAGAGCAAGGACTTTCCTGTGGGTTTGGCCCAAGGTCTTTTCCTAGCAGCTCTTTCCTTTTCTTCTCCCTTCTCTGTATCTGTGCTTATCTCTCCATCTCCTTATCCACCTCTCCTCAGCACATTTAAGTCTCTCACAGGCCCTCATCATTTTCTCCAGTGTGTGTGTGTGTGTGTGTGTGTGTGTGTGTGTGGGAGTGTGTATGTGTTTTCTTACCCGCTACATAAGCTAATTATCTTTATCAGTCCAGCAGGCATTCCACAGACCGCAGGACGAGGGTTGTTTCCCAAAGCTTTCATCGTCTAAGTACTGCTTTGAGAAATGAGTCTTCTTCTAGCTCCCAGAGACTTTACCGTGCTTCAGCACTGTTCCTAGAAATGTCTCATCTGGAGAATTGTGATGCTATTTTTACAATATAAGTAATTTTTTAAATTAGTTTTTTTTTCTTGAATAGCACTTACTTCCTCCTTCTCTCCCATTTCCTCTCTCCCAGTTCATTTCTCCATTTCAATCTATTTTTCTCTGCATAATCACTTTGACCACTTCCTGTTTCTGACACCTCTTTATTCCTGTTTACAAATTCATTTGTAGATCTTTCATCCCAATGATGCATCTGACCTTCTGCCCCTCTCCATGCTTTGTTTTATTTCTTTCTTTCTCTACGCTCTCCTCCTCCTCCCTTTCATCATCATCATCCTGCATGACTCCTTTCCTCATCTTGTCTTCCAGTCTTCCCAACCTTAAATATCAGTCTCTCTTCCTGCCAGTTGGCACAAGCTTCTAACTGCTGACAGAGGGACATATTGCCTTCTCACCGGAAACCCACCCCCCCCCCCCCCCCCCATCTGTGGAGCCCCGCCTGGCACCATGGGATGTGTAGTTTGTTGGTGCTCAGCACTTACTTTGCCCTGCTCAATAACAAACCACCATCGCTGCACAGCCTGTGGTTTCTGTTTCATCTCTGTCTTTTGTTGATTTCTTTACCACATTGTAGTTTTGGAAGCCAAGCTTGGGACAGTGTTTAGGAGCCAGTACTCAAAATTGTATTTTATAAGTAACATTTTCAAATACTAGCTAATGGTCTAGTTAACCCTCTCAAATGTATGTATTTATTTTTAACTATTGAAGCAGAGCTGTGGTCAGGAAAGGAAATTTAAGGAAATGTTTAAGAAAGTTGATGAAATTTTTATTAACCACCAAATAAGTATTTTATCTTAAGCAAGATGGTAAATTGTCAACACATTCATAACACAATCACCAATAAAGACATGTTGATAGTAGATAGAAACATCCCTCTGACTGTACAGCACGACGGGCTCTTTATTTAATAAGTGGCCTATTCACAGAATTAATTCATACATACAAAGCTCCCGATTACTAGAACCTATTACCACGTCTACGCTGACAACCCTACTTAAATTTCTTAATTAGACACACATCCTCATTCATTAAGCTGGCCTTCAGTGATGATGCCTCTAAGCCTCCAATAAAGTTAAACAGAATTAATAATGAATCCAAATACATATTTAAATTCTGCTGGGATGTGGAACTTGTTGCATTGCAATAGAGAAGCAACAGGATTAGATTTAACGCTGGGCAGTTTTCCTTTACGCTGGGATCTGTGCTGAAGGGACACAGCTGACCGGTTAAGAGTGTTTCAGATCGGTGATATTATGAAGAGTTTTGTTAGGAGAAAGTAGACATGCACAGACATCACTTCAAATTTAACATCTGGATTAAATATGGGAACACTCTGATTTAGCAAGGACAACAACACAGAGTGTTGTATGGTCACATCCCTATGTAGGCATCTCCCAGTGTGGGCTCATGTGACAACAACATTCTTACGTACACAGGTACACACATCTTTTAAGGAAAAGGACATAATGCAGGGATGCAGACAGGAGAAAATGTCTGGAATAGCTTTGGAGTCCTCACATCTGTGTGAGCATCCCATGTTTAGGTTTAGATTATTCACATCAGCTAGTATGATCAGACAGAAAAACACCCCCCACCAAATCTATGGAAAATGAAATATAGTATACATCTCACATCTAATGAGATGCAAGGATATATGCACACTCTCAAAGGTTATATGGAGGAATTGAAAATATTAAATGCTCAGCAAATGTTAGTCAATCACACAACATCTTTTGTTATGATTTTTACACTCGGTTTAAGTAGAAGACAGACAAATATTCAGACGCTTGCCATGCAATAAGTTGGCAGTGAGGAGGGACAATAAAGATGTAGAAAGTAGAGGAACGACAGTGAGCATTTGCTCTGGTAAAGGCCCCTTGAGCAAGAAAAGCTCCATCTTCTCCTCTGTGCTGTCGCCTCTCGACTCTCTGAAGCTGATCTAGTGAGGGGAAACCGGAGAAGTGCATATCCAACAAATAAGACTGTGAATAATAGATGTTTACATCTAAAAATATATAGTTTGTATTGGGAACTGTGTAGCGGACAGTGGACCGATGTATGTATGTTTTCACATGAAGGAATCAGCACTGACAGATGGCAGGTGACAGGATGCTAACAAACAGTCCCTCAGCTTCCATCTAAGAGGATTTCCAGCACAGCAACAACATCCTGCTACTTCTCAGCTAGAAAGGAGAAGGCGTCCTTGTCAGGTGAAGGTAACCATACAAGCAAAGCCAGTCTAAGTGCTGTACAGAAAATAGGTCATGGTGTTGTCAAGAGGGCACTTATTTAAAGCTGATGTATTTAATTTCCAGAATCAAAAGTAGAGCTCAGATTGCTGCCATTTGGCTTCTCTGGTTTGAAGCAAAATTGAAACTAAGTTCAGGTGGTCTGAAGAGCAGAGCATGTCTGGCCCTGGGACACAGATGGAGAGAGGAGATGAATGGGTGGAAGAGACGGCGAACGTTTTGCCAGGGGAGAGGAGAATGAGGACGGTGGAGTGTAGCCAGGACTTCAGCACCACAGGGGTGGACAGCTCCCCGCCCTGCTGCTCGCTGCTGCGCTGAACACGCTCCTTCATGCACACGTTTAGAGATTTTAGTTTTTTCTTTTATCCCCTGCTCTCTGTTTGCCTTTTCCTTCCTTTCACTTTCCATCCTTTCCACCTTTGCCCTCTTCCTCTCCCCCTCTGACTTTCAGTTGTTCTCCTTCTACCACTTTAGTCTTTCTTCAGTTTCCCCCTCATTACTCACTCATTCCCTGCTTCTGGTGCGAACTTCCAATCTACTATCTGTCCTCCTTTTTACCTCCTATCATCTTTTCTGCCCACATCTCCTCTTCTGCCTTTCCTTCTCCACTATCTGTCCTCCATCCTTCCTTACAAAAATCCACCTTCCCTCACTCCTTCCCAACATCATTGCCTCTGTTTTTGACTAAGCCCCACTGCTCCAGCCATCTGTAATTCATTACAGGCACAGTTAGCAGCTGGTGTAACCTGGGACCTGTGGTAAATTCTCTTGGCTTAAACTGTAAAGGAAACCTCATGGCTATCAGCTCAAGTGTGTGTGTGTGTGTGTGTGTGTGTGTGTGCACTGACCCATCACAACAGTCCTGTCCTCCAAACCCACATTTTCACCATAGCTTCTCTCTTTATAGATTTAAAGCCACTGTTGGGAAAAAAACCGTGCAAAGCACTAACACAACCAGAATTGGACATTAGATTATTTATTATCTTTACTATCAGGATGTCCCAATAATTCTCTAAAAAGCCTCCAGTTAATCCTTAAGACGTTCCTTTTTGATAAAGCTTATAGTTAGGGCTGGATCAGGTGACCCTGAGCCTTCCCTTAGTTATGCTGCTATAGGCCTAGACTGCTGGGGGGCCCATGATGCTCTGAGTTTCTCTCCCCTCCCCTCCTCTCTCTCCTTTCCTCTCTCTCCCTATGCTTCTATATGTCACCATTACACATTACTAACTTTGTGTCTCCTCTCTCCCGTAGTGTGTCCTCTCTCTCTCCCTGTACCTTTTGTTGCTTTTCTTCTTTTGTCTCTCCTCTATCCACTCACCCCAACCGGTCGAGGCAGAAGGCCGCCCACCAAGAGCCGGGGTCTGTCGGAGGTTTCTTCCGTTAAAGGGAGTTTTTCCTCCCCACTGTCGCCAAGTGCTGCTCAAGGGGGATTTGTTGGGTTTTCCCTATGTAATAATATTGATAACAGTAAGGTCTAGACCTTAGACCTTACTTTGTAAAGTGTCCTGAGATGACTTTTGTTGTGATTTGGTGCTATGCAAATAAAATTTGATTTGATTTGATTTATTTGTGCAGGTTTTACTGTAGATGCAGATGCTGTGTTCATCCATCCAAAGGTCAAATCATTTTTCAATTACAGTAATGCAGTTCCACAGTTTCTGGATTTTTGAAATTACCAAACTGAATGAAGCATCTGAAAGTTCTCGGCTGGATCAGTGTGTTTTGTCTCAGCAGCACTGAGCGTTTGACGCCTCTCATGTTGAGCCTGACATTTCCAGCACGAAGACCGATGCTTATTTACATGAGACAAACAGAAACCACCTTTGCCTTATTCAGAGAAGGCGATCAGCCAGGATCGCCTTCTCCTCTGTTCACTCTTCTGACTCACTGCATGTTGTGCTGTGGGTTTGATATATTTTAGGAATGTGTATTTAGTTGTAGACCCTGCTTTAAAATTCATGTGTTGCCTGAGAAAAATAATAAAGGCTGCACAGTCTGACTCCCACCACAAACACACACATAAGCTTATTATGCATTTAAAAAATTCATGACTTATTCACAAGCTCAAGCGAGTTTTCGTGTTGTTTGATGTCATCCCAGCAGTCGGAAACCAGAACGCTGTGTGTTTGTGTGGTTATACACTTATGTATGTGATATATCTACTGTATATGCTTGTGCACACCACATGCCTGCCGTCATCCCTGCAGGGCATTTCTGATTGGCTGCGCACACTCAAGGTGAGGGCTGTTTTGCCATATCAAATATTTGTAGCAGGTGACTCATGTCTGAGTGTGCAGAACCTCTCTCATGCCACTGGATGTGATTGGCGATGTCTTGCTTGAGTGATGAGGTCACTCCTCTCCCTCTTCTTGCCTGACAGCAGCTTCCTTTTTGTTGCTTATCTGTTTGGTTCTGATCTTGTCTGCTGAGTCCGTTCTCGGCTGTTCTCTTATCAGCTTCTCCTCAGCCTCGTAAACATTTTAACAGATACCGAGCTGCCTTCAACAACTTGTTTCGAATGTCATTTATCTTTAGCAATACATTAAAAAATAGTTTAATTGCGAGGATCGTCTTAAAACAGGCCACTGTAGAGACATTTTCATTAAAATGTAAATTGCTATATAAAGGGAAACTCTAGAGGAAATGAGTTCATACATAAATAGCAAGCTTTGTAAACTTTGTAAATGCAGGACCTGAAGCCCCGAGGAGCTGGAGTTTATTCAAATTCTGCTTCAGTTCAGCAAGTTGACCTGTTCTCTGACTGGTACTCTGAGGGTATTAAAATGGGAAATAAATTAAAATGAGTTTGTTTTTGCAGTTTGCTTTTTAAGCTCCAGATCTAAAAATATTTATCATTACTCTCCATTTTAACAACAATAAGAGTGTTATTGTAGAGCCAAAAAGCTAAACAAAGAACATACAAATGATCCCTTTTGAAAAACAAAGAGTACTGTAATAAATCTTTTAAATGGCAAAAATACTTAACAGATGCAGAGCCTGTAAAGTCGCAAACTCCCCTAAGCCCAGAAACAAACAGGCTGAACGACACAAAACTGTGTATGAGGCAAAGAGAGGCAAAAGACCAAAAAATGGCTGTGCCATCACAGCTCAGCTTTGGCATGAACAAGGATATTGATAATATTGTGTCCAGTGCTGCCAGATAGATTGAGTACTTTATTAATGCCCAGAGGAAGCTTCTGCAATGCTCGTCATGTTGTTTACTGACAGCTCTGCACACTATCTGTATTTTATAAATGCCCACAGCTTGTTTTATTGAATTACTGAATTCTTTCATTGAATTGTCTATAATCTACAACAAGGATGGTGTGAGAGATATATGGGGACCGATGATTGTTGTTGCTCAGAGTCCCCAAAGTGTCCCAGTCTTCCTCTGTGTTGGAGCAGAGCTGCAGCTTGTCTCCAGCAGCAGCCCACGATGCTTCAGACCACAGCACGGTGAATGTGACCTCCATTCTGACTGGTTGGATCAGTGGCTGTGTGTGTGTGTGTGTGTGAGAAAGAGATGTTTCTCGTTGTGTCCACAGCTGAGATGATGAACAGCAGAGGCAGCGTCTCTGCCACCTAGTGAGTCTCAGCCTGCACTGCATGTTATTTCAGCCTGACACACTCAGCAGTAGGTCCCATGAGGTTTCAACACAGATGTTACAGCTGTGACCATGGACAAAACTGGTATTTATGTAATCTGGGAACAAGAACAAAACCAAGACTCGACACTCTACACCATATCATAATAGTTTTTACTTAACATTATGACTTCTACATCATGTGGGTTTTTTTTTTTACCTCCTAGGAAACAATTAGCATTTTGATTTACATTCAAGTCTGAGAATTGAAACCTGAAATGTCATTTCTCTCTGGATTACACTGGTTTATGATTATGATTCTCCCGGCAAAAGATGATTAATTATTTATCAGTGACTGCACCCAGAGTTCACACTGCTCTTGCTGCAGGCACCAATAAACTGAACATCTCTGTGTTTGGATACCTGTTATTCCAGAAAGGAAAGTATTAGAGTCATTTGTCCCCCTTGTCCCAGAAGGACTAGCGTTCAGTGTAGGTTTAAGGCAGATAATCATTCTGATACCATTACTGTGCTCTCCCTTTAAAAACTGTGATGATGAGAACCGCTTTGTTCTGTTGCTACTGAACTGAATTTTTATATTTTCAATATAAAAGTGGTTTAGTTCATCTGGGGTTGTTCTTCACTCCATGGGTCTCCTCCCCTCCCATCTTTCATCTCTCTGCTGTCCAATATTACATATTTAACAGCTGAAGTCCATGAAAGTCAAGACGGATTCAAATCAGAACCCTTCATTTTCATACGTCCCTGCTCTGTGCGTGCATATTTTAACATTCAAAATGAATAAGTTAAATAAATCTCTGTTCTCCTGTCACCTCTTCTTTCTCAGGGTGTTTTGGTTTTTATTCCTCTACATGTCTAACCATTAAATTATCTGAATGCTTCCCTCTGTTCTGATGTCCATTTCTCCCCCTGTGTTCAGGCTGGTCCCTGCTGGAACAATCGCCACCACCTCTGATCAGTGTGATTGTTTTCTCCTCCTCCTCCTCAGATGAGTTCCTTCAGTACAAGGGCTCTGACGTTGCTCTCGTCGGTTTTCGGGGCCTGTGGTTTGCTGCTGGTGGGCGTTGCTGTGTCAACAGACTACTGGCTTCTGATGGAGGAGGGAATCGTCCTGCAGCAGAACCAGACCACCGAGGTCAAGATGGCGCTGCACTCTGGCCTCTGGAGGGTCTGCTTTGTGGCAGGTCAGTGATTAAAAACATCATGACATGAGCAATGAATTCACTTCAGTGTGAACATCTTGCATCCGGACCGCAGAAATACCGCTGGAGACTGGAACCAGTGAGATCATGTCATACTGAAACACTCACTGAGTTCATATTAACACATATTTGGTAAAATGCTCCTGAAACTTGACTCAGTCTTTGTGTTTTTATTGCTGACTGACATACAGTATCAGTGGTATTTACCAGTCCATGGTGTTGAGCTGTCAAACTTGCTGACATTAGAGGACCATTATGGTCCTAACCTGACATCAGATGGGATTATTTATAGCCAAAGATCATATTCAGATTTGTGCACTGACAATGAGAGTGTCTGTGAGGAAGTGTGTCAGTTCTTGTTGAATTTTGGCCCCCCCCCGATACAAACAGCGGTGCTTAGTGCAGCAGCCGTCTCTGTGTTTTGGGTCACGGTGGTGTTGCTCTAGGGAGACGTCCGTCTTTGTGTTTCCCTGTTGTCTGACGCCTGGTACAAAAGGTCAAAAGAGGAAAATGCTGCTGGCATTTGGAACAATTGTGTGTGTGTGTGTGTGTGTGTGTCTTCTCTCCCTGAGCCTACAGTCTGAGGTTAATCAGGGTCATTATTCAGCTCTTCTCTCTCTCTAGACTCAGACTTTTTCTCCTGAACCTTCTGACCTTCTTCTGTCTCTGCCTCTAACACTGTTTAAAATCACAGGCCTTAATGCTCAATTTGACTTTTTTGCCAGATTCAGTTTTTTTTTTTCTGTTCATGGTTCACATTCACATGTGTCAGTGCCGTGTACCCAGCTCTGGTGTGAACACCGCTGAGCTCCTAAACTACTACACATGCACAGGTGTAACTGAAATGTGAGCCACGTACACACAGGAATAACAACCAGGTCGTGTGTGCAACGGTCAAACGGCCCGGTTTTCTCCCAAACCACTGGGTTACGATATGTTCCTTCCAGTTTGGCCTGATCAGAAGCTTCTCCATAAACATCCACCACATATGAAACATCCTGGTCTCTCCACTGACCCTGTCGCTGTCGTCACTCTCCTCCATGTGTATCGTTACCAGTTTGTGAGGGGCCAACACCGAATGATGACGACAGGCCGTATGTGCAGAGGAGGAGATGTTAAAAAGACCACATGGATTCTGATCTGACTGTTCTGATGGCGCTGCACAGTCAGAGAGGAATCGAGTCTAGGAGCACATATGCAGGTGGCCCAGATCGGGTCTGAGGACATCTGGTCTGGTCTGTTCACACTGCTATGGACACACCAGATCTGAGCCGCTGGGAAGGAAAAAAACAACTAGATTGGAGACACTTGTTGTCTGAATGTGGCATATTTCGCTTTTCCCTCACTTCCATTCTCTGCCTTCCTGGTTTGCTTTTTCCATCATCTCCTTTGGTGTTACTTTACCTCCTCTCACCTCTCTTTACATTCAACCTCTAAATCTCTTTGTCCCCTTTGTTGTTCAGTCTCTAATGCATTTTTTAACCTCTGCTGTTTTTTTACTGTAGTTTAATTACCATATGCAAATATTTCCACCTTTATGACCCAACCAAACAACAGAATCCTCTCACTTTCTCTCTTCATTCTTTTCTTCTCACTTTGTAATTTATTTTCTCCCTCAGGACCAGAGAAGGGCAGATGTGTGGCGTCAGAGTATTTCACTGAGCCAGAGATAGACATCACAACTGAAAATACAGCAAACATCCTCAGTAAGTCGCATTTATACAAAATATTATGAGAAGTACACAAAGTTGTTAATGAAGGTTGAACTCCTCTAATCAAAAATGTGCACGTCAGCTGTCTAGACAATTTGCTGGTGTTTAGTGATAACAGCACTAATCCCTGTAACATATTTGTGCGAGTTGAACCAGATTTACCTGAAATAAACAGCTGCAAACAGTGTCATTGATTGTCTCATCAGGTCACCGTCTCCATCTGCCAACAAACGCTCCAAACCTGATGCACAGCCAAGCAGAATGCAGAAACACGACCATGAACACAGAGCACACGGGTCAATTGTACCAGCACCATATATTTCTGAAGAACTGTAGTGAGCTTATGTTTTTCAGTCAAACAGAAAACAAATGTCAAGAACTCTCTGATGCTCCACACGAAGCAATTTTGTTTCACAGCTGTTGCAGTGATTTATGATGACAGTGTGAACCAGCTTCAAAGTAACACCCCCTCAGTACACACACAGTTTGTCCTGTGTCTTTGAAGTAATGCTCCCGTTGTGCTAGGAGACACCAGGGGGGAGACATGAGGTCTGTAATGCTAGAAAAATGTCCTCAGGTAGATGCACCAGTCATAACAGTGTAGAGGCTCCGTGTGAGAAGTTGTTGAATAAATCATACAGCGGCATATTCAACATAACCCCGAGTGCACTCACGCCTCTGGTTATACAGCAAATATCAAATCAAATCAAATTTTATTTGTATAGCACCAAATCACAACAAAAGTAATCTCAGGACACTTTACAAAGTAAGGTCTAGACCTTACTGTTATCACTATTATTACATAGGGAAAACCCAACAAATCCCCCTTGAGCAAGCACTTGGCGACAGTGGGGAGGAAAAACTCCCTTTAACGGAAGAAACCTCTGACAGACCCCGGCTCTTGGTGGGCGGCCTTCTGCCTCAACCGGTTGGGGTGAGTGGATAGAAGAGAGACAAAAGAAGAAAAGCAACAAGACACAACAATCAAACACTGATCAGGTCGATGTGGCTGGTGACTGCTCGTCAGAGACGTAGAGCTCCAGGGCCAGGGCAACCTGCAGAAAGGTACAGGGAGAGAGAGAGGACACACTACGAGAGAGAGGAGACACAAAGTTAGTAATGTGTAATGGTGGCATATAGAAGCATGGGGAGGAGAGGACAGGAGAGCAGAACAGAGCAGGAGGGGAGGGGAAAGAAACTCAGAGCATCATGGGGCCCCCCCAGCAGCCTAGGCCTATAGCAGCATTACTAAGAGAAATCTCAGGGTCACCTGATCCAACCCTAACTATAAGCTTTATCAAAAGGAACGTCTTAAGCCAATCTTAGGTAGAGAGGGTGTCCGCCTCCCGAACTGAGACTGGGAGTTGGTTCCATAGGAGAGGAGCTTGATAGCTAAAGGCTCTGCCTCC